>NW_012118822.1:204352-204604 GCF_000951035.1 Colobus angolensis palliatus
TGTAGACTCCGCCTCTGGGGACAGGGCTCAGCTAAAAAAATAACAGGGGAAGCAGCAGAGACCTGTGCAGACGTGAAAGACTCTGACAACTTTGAAGAGAGCAGTGGATCTCCCAACACGGAGGTTGAGATCTGAGAACGGACAGACTGCCTGCTCAAGTGGGTCGCTGACCTCTGAGTAGCCTAACTGGGAGACATCCCCCACTAGGGGCAGTCTGACACCCCACACCTCACAGGGTGGAGTACACCCCTG
>NW_012118822.1:209524-219374 GCF_000951035.1 Colobus angolensis palliatus
ATACCTGATATAAATGATGAATTGATGGGTGCTGACGAGTTGATGGGTGCAGCACACCAACATGGCACAAGTATACATATGAAACAAACCTGCACGTTATGCACATGTACCCTAGAACTTAAAGTATAATAAAAAAAAAATTACTCAGCTAGTTTGAGTAATATTTCCTAATATTTTCCTAATATTGAACTTAGCTTTTGGCCTAAAGTTATAAAATAATCTATAGAATGTGAGAAAGGAAATTCTTGAATTTAATTGTTTTTAGTGTGAGCATGGTAGTAGAGTTAAAATGATTTATTTCTTGGAATTAAAATATGTATTCTGTGGCTGTGTTATTCATTTTAGAACCCTTACTTTTTCAGTATTCTGAGATATCTAATATATATCTGTTTCTTTACAGTGTGCCTAATTCCATTTGAGTAAACAAATAAACAAACAAACAAACAAAACCAGAACTTTTTTTTTCCCCATGGGCTCAGTGATGAAATCAAAACGTTCTTGGTTATGTGTAAAATCTCATCCTGGACTACTTTATCTATATTTTTGGAAAGATTAGTGAGAACTTCATTCCAGGTGAAACTCCACGGAATTGCTTGTTTATCCTTGCTGTTTAAAATGACTGAGTTCTCATTAGATCAAAATAAATGAGATCCTTTTGAGTTAAACACTGTAACATTAATTTCAACATTAAAATAAAATAATTTGAATCAGAATCTCCCTGGACCTGAGAAGTTTTCTAGAATCTGCCTCAGTAGAAATAATATAACTATGATTTATTGAATTCTTAAATGCTTACCATGTGCCATGATTAAGCCAATGGTCTTGCAAGCAATTGTTTTATTGAATTCTTACAGTGTCCTTGTGATGTGGTTAATATGAACACCACATTTTTCAGAAAAAGAAACTGAGGCTCAGAGGGATAAGTTGCATGGAAACTTGAGGGTTTTTTTTCTTTTTTTTTTTAAATCAGTAGAGCCACATTAAATCTCCATGTGAATAGATTGATACTATGTGTATTTATTCTGTATTTCTGCTGTAGCAAATTACCATCAAGTTAGTGCTTAGACAACATAAACAACATACAATTATTACTGCAAAAGTCTAATATAGGTCTTATTGGGCTAAAATCAAGGTGTCAGCACATCTGCTTTCCTTTCTGGAGTCTCTAGGAAAGAATTCATTTCCTTTCTCTTTTTTAACTTCTAGAGGCCACTCAAATTCCTTGGCTCATGGCTCCCTTCCTTCATCTTCAAAACCAGCCACGCTGCTTCTTGCAGACCATTCTTCTGTAGTCACATTTCTGTCTGATCACTGCCTAGAAAAAGTTATCTGCTTTCCAGGACCCATGTGATTAGACTGAGATCACCCAGACAATCAACAATAATCTCCTATTTCAATGTTCTTAACGTAATCCCAACTGCAACATCTCTTTGCCATATAGGGAAACATTAACAACTCCCAGTAATTAAGTTAGGAGAGGACCTCTTTCAAAAGCTGTTGTGCTGTTGTCACACTATAGGAACCTGTTTTTGCAAATGGAGTTTGGCAAGCACTGATTGAACTATAGCCAAAGCAAAGGGAAAGTCAACCCCAGAACAAATTGATTAATTTTAATGCTCTTTGCCTGATTTTTTGTTGGCAACCAACTTCTGTAGCTTTAGATCTGTACAGTGTGTGTGTGTGTGTGTATATATATATATATATATGCATAATTCATACTGAGTCTGTTTTTCTTGTTATTGCCATAAATGTTTTAAAAAATCACTTTATTGAAGTATGATTTGCATTCAATAAAACTCATCCATTTATGTGTACAAATAAATTCATTTTGTCCTACATAGTTTCTTTTTGTATTTAAACATTTTAAAACCTTTAACTATAATATACATACAGAATATCATAAATGAAGAGTCTGATGAATTTTCTCAAAAACTGAACTCATTGTTGTAACAATCACTCAGCTCAAGCCGTAATGATACTGTTTTTGTGGTCAGCTTTATTAAGCATAATTTGTATACAATGAAATGTGTAAATTTCAAGTATACAATTTGATGACATTTGACAAATGTATACAGTCGACTCACAACTACCACCACAATGATGATATATCTATATCCAATCTATATCTATATCTATATCTATGATATAGCTATAGAACATTTTCCATCACACCAACAAGTTCCCTTTTGCCCTTTTGCAGTCAATCTCATTTCCCGTCCTTGACCCCTAAAACTACTGATCTGATTTCTATCACTAGTTTTTGCCTTTTCTAGAATCTCATGTAGACTTCAACTTAAGCAGCCTTTCATGTTTAGCTTCTTTCATTTAGCATCAAGTGTTCAAAATTTACCCATTTTGTTGCATGTGCCAGTAGTGGATATCCCATAATTTGGTTATTTCTTCGCCTTTTGAGAAACATTGGATTGATTCTTTCCAGTATTTGGTTATTATAAATAAAGCTGCTATGAACAGTCTCATAAAAACTGTTGTGTGGACATAGGTTTATATTTATCTTGGGTAAATATAATATCTACAAATGAACCTGTTCAGTTATATGGCAAAAGTATGCTTACTATAAGAAACTGTCAAACTATTTTCCAAAGTGGTTATACTATTTTGCATTATTTTAAACAATATACCAGAGTTTCTTTCGGTTACTTTCACTCTCTTCAAGAACATTGAGTATTAGCAGTCTTATTCATTTTTACTTTTCCAGTTAGTGTGTAGTGTCTCATTGTTGTTTTGATTTTCATATCCCCGATGACTGATGATTTTAAGCTTTTTTCATGTGTTGTCATCAGTATGTATTTCTAATGAAATTACTTTAAAATTATATTTTGCCTTTTTATTAGTTTATCATTCTTCTTCAGTGGAAAGATTTCTTTAAGTATTCGGATAGAAGACTATTTTCAGATATATATTTTTCAAATACATTCCTCTAGTCAGTGGCATTCTTTTCATTTTTGAAAGTGTCTTTGAAGAGCATAAAGATTTTAATTAAAATTCAATTTATCAACTTTCTTTTACAGTTTGTGTTGTGTCCTATTTAAGAAATCTTTGCCTAACTCAAGGTCACTAAGATTTTGTCCTACATTTTCATCTAGAAATTTTAGATTTTTAACTCTTACTTTAAGATATATAAACCCTTTTGAGTTGATTTTTTAATATACTGTGAAATAAGTTCCTTCCTTCCTTCCTTCCTTCCTTCCTTCCTTCCTTCCTTCCTTCCTTCCTTCCCTCCCTCCCTCCCTCCCTTCCTCCTTCCTTCCTTCCTTCCTTCTGACTCTCTTTCCTCCCTCTCTTTCCTCCATTCCTCTCTCCCTTCCTTCTTTATTTCTCATGTTTATTTATTTCTACCAGCCCCATTTTTTGAAATAATTATTTTAATTAATTGGATTGTCTTGACAACTTTGGCAAAAGTCAATTGATCATATTTATGTCAGTCTATTTCTTATCTTTGTATTCTGTTGTATTAATCTCCATATCAGTTTTTATGTAAATATCACACTTCTGTGATTACTGGAGCTTTACAATAAGTCTGTAAATCAGGTAGTGTAAGTCTTTTAATTTATTGTTTTTCAGAATTCTCATGGTTCTTTTAGTATATATTAAAATAATATTTGATTCTGCATGAAAATTTCTCCAAAAATGGCTACTGATATTTACTTAGAGATTATCTTTAAGTTGTTGATCAAATGGGAGAGAACTGAAATCTTGGAGATATTTAGTTTTCCAAGCAATGAACATAGTATATCTTTCTGTTTCTTTGGGCCGTCTTTATCTCAGCAATGTTTTGTAGTTTCTGATGTACCAGTCTTATACATATTTTGTTAAAAATTTATCCTTAAATATATATTAGAAATTATATAGTTTTTTAATTTCAAAATTCAATTGTTTATTGCTAGTATACAGAAACGCAATTGATTTTAGTACAATGACCTTTTATCCTGTGACCTTGCTAAATTGACTTATTGGTTTGATATCTTTTTTTGTAGTTTTATTAGGAGGTTCTTTGTCAGGGGTCGGCAAACTATGGTCTGTGGGTCAAATCCAAATATTGGACATAGTCACTCCCATTCATTTACATATCTAGAATATTCTGGCTACAATGGGAGAATTGAGTAGTCACAATGGAGACAATATGGCCTGCAAAACCATGTTTGCTATCTAAACATATTAATAGATTTCAGAGATTAGGGTATAGATTTTTGGGGGTCATTTCAGAATTCTGGCTGCCACTGTTATGATAGCATAAATGTACTATCTTGCTATTTGCTTTCCATCTGTCCCTTGTGTATGTGTGTGTGCATGCACTTTTGTTATTTTCCTACTTGCTTTTGTATTGTTTCTTAATGATTTTATTTTAGATTCATTTTAGGTACTATGCTTTGAGTTCTTACTCAAAGATTTATAGCAGATTACTTTAACTTAGTATAGCCTACCTTTAAATAATATAACACTTTATGTACAGCTTGAGAAGCTAAGAACAATATGTATCCTATAAATATTTTGCTGTTGGATGTGGATTTCTTTGTATTTCTCTAAATATTTTGTTGTGGGATATCATTGAATTACTCAGAATCGCTTTGATCTTTTCAAGACTGATTTTTTCAAGATCTTTTCAAGACTTTTTATATTTGGTAGGGCATGTCTAGAAGCCTTTATCTGAGGGTTACTTTGGTCCTATTCTGACACAAAATTGCTCTTTGTGTAATTTCTTTTCTTTTCAGCACTTTTATTAAGATATTTTTATGTTGACTTGTCTTCAAATTCACTAATCCAGGGTTCTGTTCCATCGAGTCTGCACTTGATATGGTTTGGCTGTGTCTCCCCATGTGTTGTGGGAGGGACTGAGTGGGAGGTAACTGGGTCATGGGGGCAAGTTTTTCCCTTGCTGTTCTCTTGATAGTGAATAAGTCTCATGAGATCTGATGGATTTATAAAAGGGCAGTTGCCCTGCACAGAATCTCTTGCCTGCTGCCATATAAGATGTGCCTTTGCTCCTCCTTTGACTTTTGCCATGTTGTGAGGCCTCCTCAGCTACGTGGAACTGT
Source organism: Colobus angolensis palliatus (assembly GCF_000951035.1). Classification (NCBI taxonomy): domain Eukaryota; kingdom Metazoa; phylum Chordata; class Mammalia; order Primates; family Cercopithecidae; genus Colobus; species Colobus angolensis. The sequence continues at coordinate 214,579 of NW_012118822.1, forward strand.
AAGTCCATTAATCCTCCTTTTTCTTTAATAAGTTACCCAGTCTCAGGTATGTCTTTATTAGCAGTGTGAGAACAGACTAATAGGGCACTTAAGTATTTAGAATGCATTCTTAAGTTTAGATAATTTTTTTTCTAGAATGTCCATTTCTTTTTATAGATTTTAATCTGTGATTGAAATTCTGTGTTTTTAATTCATTTTGACTATCTTTTTTCTCTTTTCTTAAATATATTCATCTTAATTATTTTGAATTCCTTATCTGTTAGTCTGCTAGCTATATTACTTGAATCACTTCTGTTTCTGATTCTATTTATTATTTTATCTCTCAATTATTGAATATTTTAAAACCAATCCTTAGCATATTTTTCATACATTTTCTTTTCTCTTTCTTTCTTTCTTTCTTCCTTTTTTTTTTTTTTTTTTTTTAAGATAGAGCCTCGCTATCTCGCTATTGTTGCCTGGGCTGGAGTGCAATGCTGTGATCTTGGCTCACTGCAACCTCTGCCTCCTGGGTCTCAGTGGCTCTCCTGCCTCAGTCTCCCAAGTAGCTGAGATTACAGGTACCTGCCACCATGCCCAGCTAACTTTTGTATTTTTAGTAGAGTCAGGGTTTCACCTACCTCAGCCTCCCAAAGTGCTGGGATTACAGGCGTGAGCCACCATGCCTGGCCATATTTAGTAATTTTTGATTGGAAAACTGACATTGTATATATGTGGTAGATATTTTGATTTATGTTATCTTCTAAATAGTGCTAAATTTTGTTTGGTCAGAGACTAAAATTATTTGTAGATCACTTTTATTTTGTCAGGGTAGCTTGAAGTTTTGTGAGAACAAGTCTATTTTAGTTTTGCTCTTTCTTTCTGGGCACAGCCCTTACACCTAGGGAAATGTCACATCCATATCCTAGGATGTGACATTTTAGACATTTCTGTGGTGAAAAAGGAATGCTTTAGGTCTCTAATCCCTGGCTGACCTAAGGGATTTCCATGGCCTTGGAAATCTTTCTTTTGCTCTCTAGCATCTCAGTGACTGCTGTCAAATAGGTTGACTTAGAAGTTGACTAAAATGTAAGGGAAAATGTTATGCAAATTTTTAGGCACTTTTTGTGCAGCTTTTTCCTCTCTGAGACTCAGCCACTCCAATCCTAGCTCTCTTGGCTGCCCTGAACTCTGATTTGGGTTTCTGCTGTCCAGCAAGACTACCTGTCTTTACTTAGGCTCTATTTTCCAGAGCTATAATTTGGAAAATGCCCCCAGGGAGAAATCCTTGGTTTATGTGATGTTTATTTTGTTTGCCTCTTTTTTCTCAAGGACCACAGCCCTGCACTGGCTGTGGTCCAATGCCTGCAAACAGTTGTTATATATGTTTTGTCTAGATTTTATACTTGTTTATAGCAAGAAGTTAAGTCCAATAATAGCTGTTCCATCATGGATGAAACTGGAACATGCCCATATTAACTCCTTTTATTTTTCTTTGTACCATCTCTTGCTTCAGAATACATTTTTCTGCCGTTCCTAATCAGTTTTCTTTTTTCTATTAACATTCCATAACCAGTTGCAAGGGCTTTTTTTACATCTATAGGTTTGGCTTTTGAGGCTATACTATTTGGATGTAAGAAGTATAAAACGGTTGCCTTAGAATACAACTTGTGTTCTAGACTTTTGACCATAGACAGCTTTGACTTCCATTTCCTACTATCACTCCTTTTAAATCTATTGACTTCTAATGGCTATGGCTGAGTTCCTGGTTACTACTTGATTTCTTAGATGTCAGACCTTTTTGTATTAAACACTAACTGAGTCTCATTCAGTAATGACCTCATCTTGGGCTCCTGCCTCTTGTATCATGTCCTGTGGTGACCCTGCTCTGATGTGAAAAGAAAATAAATATTAGTTAGGAATTTATATTATAAATTGTACTGTTATTAGTATAAATATTTTATAATGACATTTAATGAATATCTTTTTTTGCCTTGATAATGGACATATGTCTATATTTACATTAGAAATTGTGTGGATGAGTATTGAAAAACCATCCAGACCACCTGATGCTATGTAATTGCCAATATTTAAGTGAATCTGTGTGTAAATAAGTGCTGGTTTCCTTTTTTGTCTGATTAGGAAGACAGATGAAGGAAGATTATGCCCATCTGCTGTGTCCAGCAAGATAACCCATCTCTACTTAGGCTGGAAAAATAAAACCAACAGGAGACATGCTAAATCAGCTACAACTATCTCAAATGATAGATTACTCTCAAGACTAAGTCATAAAGCCTGTGTCTATACAATTTTCCTGTTGCATTAAATTATAATAAATAAATACAATATTAAAAATTTGGGAAAACTTATAAATGCAAAGAATTGACAAGGTCTTGGGGACAGAGTAGCCACTTAAGAATAACTCAGGGATATTATTCTTAGAACATTTTATTGACTCAAAACAACTTTCTTTTCTTTTCTTTTTTCTTTAACTTATATTTTACATTCCAGGGTACATGTGCAGGATGTGCAGGTTTGTTACATAGGTAAATGTGTGCCATGGTGGTTTGCTGCACAGATCAAACCATCACCTAAGTATTAAACTCAGCATCCATTAGCTATTCTTCCTGATGTTCTCTCTCACCCCACCCCCTCCAACAGGCCCCAGTGTGTGTTGTCCCCCCCAGTATGTTCATGTGTTCTCATTGTTCAGCTCCCACATGTAAGTGGCAACATGTGGTGTTTGGTTTTCTGTTCCTGCATTGGTTTGCTGAGGATAAAGGCTTCCAGCTCCATCCATGTCCCTGGAAAGGACATGATGTCACCTTTTTATGATTGCATAATATTCTATGGTGTACCATGTTTTCTTTATCCAGTCTATTGTTGATGGGCATCTGTGTTGATTCCATGTATTTGCTATTGTGAATAGTGCTGCAATGAATATACATCTATATGTATCTTTATAATAGAATGATTTATGTTCCTATGGGTATATACCAAGTAATGGGATTGCTGTGTCAAATGGTATTTCTGCTCCCAGCTCTTTGAGGAATCGCTACAGTGTCTTCCACAATGGTTAAACTCATTTACATTCCCACCAGCAGTGTAAAAGCATTCCTTTTTCTCTGTAACCTAGCCAACATCTGTTGTTTCTTGACTTTTTAATAATCACCATTCTGACTGCCATGAGATGGTAACTCATTGTGGTTTTGATTTACATTTCTCTAATGATTAGTGATATTGAGCTTTTTTTCATATGTTGGTTGGCAATGTGAATGTCTTCTTTTGAGAAGCGTCTGTTCATGTCATTTGCTCACTTTTTAATAGTTTTTTTTTCTTATAAATTTGTTTAAGTTCTTTATAGACTGGATATTAGACCTTTGTCAGATGGATAGATTGGAAAAAAATTATCCCGTTCTGTAGATTGTCTGTTTACTGTGATGATAGTTTCTTTTGCTTTGCAGAAGCTCTCTAGTTTAATTAGATCCCAGCTGTCAATTTTTGCTTTTGTTGCAATTGTTTTTGGCATTTTCTTCATGAAATCTTTGCCCATGCCTATGTCCTGAATTGTAATACCTGGATTTTGTTCCATGGTTTTTATAGTTTTGTGTTTTATATTTAAATCCTTAAGCCATCTTGAGTTAATGTTTGTATGAGGTGTAAAAAAGGAGTCCAGTTTCAATTTTCTGCATATGGCTAGCCAGTTCTCCCAGCATCATTTATTAAATATGGAATTATTTTCCTATTTCTTATTTTTCTCAGGTTTGTCAAAGATCAGATGGTTGTATTAGCAAGTGTGTGGTCTTATTTCCAAATTATCTATTCTGTTCCTTTGGTCTATGTATCTATTTTTGTACCAGTACCATGCTATTTTGGTTACTGTAGTCCTGTAGTATAGTTTGAAATTGAGTAGCATATACCTTCAGCTTTGTTCTTTTTGCTTAGGATTGTCTTGGCTTTCAGGCTCCTTTTGGTTCCATATGAATTTTAAAATAGTTTTTTTTTTCTAATTATGTGAAAAAGGTCAATGGTAGTGTAATGGGAATAACACTGACTCTATAAATTAATTTGGGCAATATGGCCATTTTCACAATATTGATTCTTCCTGTCCATGAGCATGGAATGTTCTTCCATTTGTTTGTATCCTCTTTTATTTCCTTGAGCAGTAGTTTATAATTCTCCTTGAACAGTTTCTTTACTTCCCTTGTTAGCTGTATTCCTAGGTATTTTGGTCTCTTTGTAGCAATTGTGAATGGGAGCTCATTTATGATTTGGCTCTCTGCTTGCCAGTTGTTGGTTTATAGAAATGCTAGCATTTTTTGCTCATAGATTTTTGTATTCTGAGACATTGCTGAAGTTTCTTATCAGCTTAAGAAGATTTTCAGCTGAGACTATGGGATTTACTAGGTATAAGATTATGTCATCTGCAAACAAAGGTAGTTTGACTTTCCCTCTTCCTATTTGAATACTTTTATTTCTTTTTCTTGCCAGATTGCCCTGGCCAGAACTTCCAATACTATACTGAATAGGACTGGTGAGAGAGGTCATCCTTGTTTTGTGCTGGTGTTCAAGAGCAATGCTCCCAGCTTTTGCCCATTCAGTATGATACTGGCTGTGGGTTTGTCATATATGGATCTTATTATTTTTAGATATGTTCTTTCAATACCTAGCTTATTGAGAACTTTTAACATGAAGGGATGTTGCTTTTTTTTTATATTTTTTTATTTTTTATTATACTTTAAGTTCTAGGGTACATGTGCATAACGTGCAGGTTTGTTACATATGTATACTTGTGCCATGTTGGTGTGCTGCACCCATCA
>NW_012118822.1:223979-243299 GCF_000951035.1 Colobus angolensis palliatus
ACCAGCACCAATTGTCCGGCACTCACTAGTGAGATGACCCCAGTACCTCAGTTGAAAATGCAGAAATCACCGGTCTTCTGTGTCCTTCGCACTGGAAGTTGGAGACGGGAGCTGTTCCTATTCGGCCATCTTTCTCCGCCCCCGGGATGTTGCATTTTATTGAAGGCCTTTTCTGTGTCTATTCAGATAATCATGTGGTTTTTGTCTTTAGTTCTATTTATGTGATTAATCACATTAATTGTTTTGTGTATGTTGAATGATCCTTGCATCCCAGGGATGAAGCCAACTTTATTGTAATGGATAACCTTTTTGATGTGCTGATGGATTTGGGTTGCCAATATATTATTGTACTTTTTTTGCATTGATATTCATCAGGAATATTGGCCTGAAGTTTTCTTTTGTGCTCTTGTTGTATCTTTGCCAGGTTTTGGTATCAGGATGATGTTGGCCTCATAAAATGAGTTACAGAGAAGTGCCTCCTTTTCACTTGCTAGAAATGGTACTAGCTCCTCTTTGTACCTTTGGAAGAATTCAGCTGTAAATCCATCTGGTCCTGGGCTCTTTTTGGTTGACACGTTTTTTATTACTGCCTCAATTTTAAAACTCATTATTAGTCTATTTGGGGATTCAATTTCTTTTTGGTTCATTGTTGGGAGAGTGTATGAATCCAAGAATTTATTCATTTCTTCTGGATTTTCTAGTTTATGTGCATTGAGGTGTTTATATTATTCTATGATGGTTGTTTGTATTTCTGTGGGATCAGTGGTGATATCACCCTTATCATATCTGATTGTGTCTATTTATTCTTCTCACTTTTCTTCTTTATTCATCTAGCTAGTGGTCTATCTATTATATTAATTTTTTCAAAAAGCCAGCTCCTGGATTCATGGATTTTTGAAGGTTTTTTTTGTGTGTGTCTCTATCTCCTTCAGATCTGCTCTGATCATGGTTATTTCTTGTTTTCTGCCAGCTTTGGGGTTTGTTTGCTCTTGGTTCTCTAGTTCTTTTAGCTGTGATGTTAGGGTGTTGATTTGAGATTTTTCTAGCTTTCTGATGTGGGCATTTAGTGCTACAAATTTCCCTTTTAACTTTGTCCCAGAGATTCTGGTATGTTGTCTCTTTTTTCTTATTAGTTTCAAATAACTTCTTGATTTCTTTTTTATTTTTTTTATTCACTCAGTAGCCATTCAGGAGCATGTTGTTCAATTTCCATGTAATTGTGTGGTTTTGAGTGACTTTTAAAATCTTGAGTTCTAATTTGATTGCAGACTGGTGAGAGAGACTGTTATAATTTCAGTTCTTTTGCACTTGCTGAGGAGTGTTTTACTTCTAATTGTGATCAAATTTAGAGTAAGTATGTAACAATGATAATAATGTATATTCTCTTGTTTTTGGGTGGAGAGTTCTGTAGATCTATCAGGTCCACTTGATCAAAGCTGAGTTTAGGTTCTGAATATCTTTGTTAATTTTCTGTCTAAATGATCTAATATAGTCAGTGAGGTGTTAAAGCCTCCCACTATTATTGTGTGGGAATCTAAGTATCTTTGTAGGTCTCTAAGAACTTGTTTTTATAAATCTGGGTACTCCTGTATTGGGTGCATACATATTGAAGATAGTTCACTCTTCTTGTTGAATTAAACCCTTTACTATTATGTAATGCACTTCTTTGTCCCTTTTGATCTTGGTTGGTGTAAAGTCTGTTTTGTCAGAAACTAGCATTACAATCTCTGCTTTTTCCTCTTTTCCATTGGCTTGGTAAATATGCCTCCATCCCTGTATTTTAAGTCTATGTATGTCTTTGCACATGAGATGTGTCTCTTGAATACAGCATACTGCTGGGTCTTGACTCTTTATTCAGCTTGACATTCCATGTCTTTCAATTGGGGCATCTAGCCCATTGACATTTAAGGTTAATGTTATGTATGAATGTGATTTTGTCATTATGATGTTAGTTGATTATTTTGCAGACTTGTGTATGTGGTTGTTTCACAGTGTCACTGGCCTGTGTACTTAGTGTATTTTCATAGTGGCTGGTAACAGTTTTTCCTTTTTGTGTTTAATGCTTCCTTAGCAGATCTTGCAAGGCAGGCCTGGTGGTGATGAATTCCCTCAGCATTTGCTTGTCTGAAAAGGATCTTATTTCTCCTTCGCTTATGAGGTTTAGTTTGGCAGGATATGAAATTCCAGCTTGGAAATTCTTATCTTTAAGAATGTTGAATATTGGCCTCCAATCTCTTCTGGCTTGAAGGGTTTTTGTTGAGGCTGTTAGCCTGATGGGCTTCCCTTTACAGGTGACCTGGCCTTTCTTTCTGGCTGAACTTAACATTTTTTCTTTCATTTCAACCTTGGAGAATCTGATGATTATGTGTCTTGGGGTCAATCTTCTCAAGGAGTGTCTTACTTGGGTTCTCTTCATTTCCTGAATTTGAATGCTGGTCTGTCTTGCTAGGTTAAGGAAGTTGTCCTGGATGATATCCTGAAGTATCTTTTCCAACTTGGTTCCACTCTCCCTGTTTTCTTCAAGTACCCCAGTCAGTTGTAGGTTTGATCTGTTTACATAATCTCATATTTCTTGGGTTTTTTTTTCATTCCTTCTCATTCTTTTTTCTCTGTTCTTGTCTGCCTGTCTTATTTTACAAAGATAGCCTTCAAGCTCTGAGATTCTTTCCTCCACTTAGTCTGTTTAGCTATTGATACTTGTGATTGCATTGTGAAGTTCTTATCTTGTGTTTTTCAGCTTCATCAGGTCATGTACATTTCTCTCTAAACTGGCTATTCTGGTTATTAGCCCCTGTAATGTTTTATCATAATTCTTGGCTTCTTTGCATTGGGTTAGGACATGCTCCTTTAGCTCAACAAAGTTTGTTATTACCCATCATCTGAAGCCCACTTTTGTCAATTTGGCTATCTGAGCCTCTGCCCAGTTATGTGCCCTTGCTTGAGATGTGTTACAATCATTTGGAGGAGAAGAGGCACTCTGACTTTTTGAGTTCTTAGTGTTTTTGCTTTGATTCTTTCTCATCTTTGTGGGCCTATCTACCTTTGACTTTTGAGGTTGCTCGTCTTTGAATAGGGTTTTTGTGTGGTCTTTTTTGTTGATGTTGTTGTTATTGTTGCTTTGTTTGTTTGTTTTAACAGTCAGGATCCTCTTCCATAGTGCTCCTGTGGTAGGCTGGGGGTTCACTCCAGACCGTAATCACCTGGGTCCCTCCCACACCTGGAGTTATCACTAGTGAAGGCTGCAAGACAGCAAAGGTGGCAGCCTGCTTCTTCCTCTGGGAGCTCTGTCCCTGAATACTCCTGTAGGAGGTGTCTAGAGACCCCTGTTTGGAGGCCTCTCCCAGTCAGGAGGAATGGGATCAGGGACTAAGTAAAGAATACTTTGGCTGACCCTTGGCAGAGTGGGTGTGCTGCACTTAGGTGGGGGAACTCCTCTTGTCCAGACCACCTGGACTTTTCAGATCCAGCTGGGAGGAAAGACTAAGTTGGCTGAACCACAGAGACTGTGACTGCCCCTTCCCCCAGGGGTTCCCTCTTAGGGAGATCAGAGTTCTGCCCATAAAACCCTGGCTGGAGTTTTTGAAATCCCACAGGGAGGCCCTGCCCAGTGAGGACGGATGGATCGGGGTCTCTCTTAAAGAAGCAGTCTGGCCATGATCTTCCACAGTAGTTGTGCTGTTCTGTAAAGGATTTCCTTACAGACTTCCCAGGTTCCCTGAAGCTGGCAGCCAGAAAGGTGGGCTTAAGTCACAGAAATGGTGGCTACCCCTTCCCCTCAACAATTTAGTCATCTCCACCAATTTAGTCATCTCAGCAGTCTCCAGCCTGCTGCTGCTGGCCAGCTGGAATTCCAAGCCTGTGGATCTTAACTTGTGAGGTGCCATAAGAGTGGGGCTCACTGAATGACACTGTTTGGCTCCCTAGCTTCATCCCCCTTCCTAGGGAAATGGATGGGTCTCCTGCTTCACCAGAATTCCTGGGGCCAAAGTATGCAAAAACTTCTGGGTCTCCGTGTGTGCTCAAGTGGCTGCTGAGAGTCTGCACAGCTCTGTACTTGGGACTCATGGCCCTGGTTGCATTGCCTTATGAGGTGATCTCCTTATCCTTGGGTTGCAAAGATCCATGGCAAAAGCGTGGTTTCCCAGAAAGGGTTGCACAATTGCTCACCACATTTCTTGGCTGGGGGTGGGAGCCCCAGTAACATTGTGTCTCTCCCAGGTGGGCCATTGCCCCATCCTGCTTTTCCTTGCTCTCCATGGGTCATGCTGATTGCCTTATCAGTCCCAGTGCAAGAACCTGGATACCAAAGTTGATAGAGTAGAATTTACTCCCTGTTTTTCTTCTCTGTGACAGCCACAGACCACAGCTGCTTCTAATTGACCATCTTGGCCCACCCCCAAAATAATTTTCAACTTGACATTTACCATTTGTTTTTATATATCTTTCCTCTTTGGTTTTATAGAAGATAATCAATTGAAACAAAATTTGGCTATGTATTTAGATTGTGATTCTTCCGTCTACTTGAAAATTACTTAAGCCTTTACATGTTATAACTTCTTTCCCCTTATTGAACACCCTCAATAAAGTTGCAGAGGTAAACACGTTTTGGGGGCAAAATCAGAATTAACTTATCTTCTGAAATAAAATATGGTCATAATATTACATTTTTACAGTAACTAAAAATAATATCTTTCCTTACTTTATTTGATTTGGGACACACACACTTGCAATTGTGTGTTTAAAGGTAATCCCCTCACAAGGATTGATACTATTTTTTTCTGCATTTCCGCTATATTTAATTTCTTGTGTATTATAACAATGCTGTTGAGCTGCACTTTCATATGTCCCCCTAGTATGTAGGAATTTATTTTACATTGAAAATAAAAAGAAAGCCCTTTACTTTGAGGGTTACACATTTTCATTTTTGTAACCTCTTTGAATTCAGGTTAAATTGAGAAGGAAGGGAAGGTGTTTTTATTTATGTTGTTACATAAATTTTTAAAACTTACTAATTAAAAATTTCCCCCATTGGAATTCTTTCCACCATCATGTTATTTTCTCCTTTGTCTGATTTGTTATATTTTAAATAAGAAAGAGACATCTTTGGTTTTAGAAGACATTAATTTGCCAGGGTTGTTGTAACAAAATACCACAAACTGATTGTCTTCAACACATAAATTCATTAGTTCTGGAGGCTACAAATATGAGATCAAGGTATTGGGAGGGTTGTTTTCTTCTGAGGGCTGATAGAGAGAATCTGTTCCATAATCTCTCCTAATTTCTGGTGGTTTACTGGCAATCTTCGGTATTTCTTGGCTTTTAGAAGCATTGATGAACATGACACCAGTCAAATTGGATCAGGCAGTACTTCAATGACCTTATTTTAACTTGATTACCTTATTTCCAATTAAGATTACATTTTGAGAAGCAGGGAGTAGTACTTCAACCTATGAATTTTTGGTAAGCACATTTCAATCCACAGAAGAAGAAATTTTAGAATACTGTTAATAACAATACAGGCCTTTTGCTGAGTAGCTTTTATTCATTATTTCAGATATAATTTTGTAAATAGGGACAACTTTTTAAATGTTCTGTTCTGGGAAGGCCTATTGCCCTTTCCAAAAACTAAGTATACAAAGGCAAGGATGATACCTGTTTTCTTCTCTGCTCTATTTCTAGGACTTAACAAAGTCCTATTAAGTGCTCAATAAGGATTTGTTCAGTAACTAAATGAATTAATGTTTTAAAAATCCATGAGTGAGATATAAGAATGGAGAAACTGTTATAAAATATGAACTAGCATAGAATGATTTTTAAAATGGGCTGTTATATGGCATGGTTAAAATTGTCTTACTCCACAAAGTCTTTCGACTAATTATAATTGCCAAAAGCTTTGACTAAGTTTAATCTTTTAGAGAGAGAAATAAACTCTAACTGTTCAGTGAAACACTAAATGCATTGTAGAATTTATTTGCATACCAATTTCGATGAGGAAGAAAAAGAGAGAAAAGGTGAAACTGCTTCAGAAATGTACACATGCATGCATGGATACACAAAAACACACCCACACACTTTCAGGTTGCACTGAATCTATTTGGGTGTATAGACCAATTCAAATACTTGTATTATTGCCGTAATTGGAGCACTCCTTTCGGAAGGTTGTTCAGAAATGTAGTCATTCACCACCAAATCTGCTTTGTACTTTGATCTTTTTGCCCATGCTTCCAGACTGGCGGAAGGAGGTAATTTATGAGGGTCTCCTATCAGGCTCTGCATCATTGCAGCTACCGTGGTTAAAGTAGTAGAGTGATTGGAGGAGGCCATGCTTGAGTTACGGTTTGACAACCATGACAGGGGCCTAAGTTCCTAGGCACATGTGCTTGTGCCACGAGATGGCTTTAGGAGGCCTGATCCCTAATTGTGACACATTGTGCTTACACATTGTACTGCTCTACTTGAACACATATATATACGTACACTCTCTCTGGGTAAGACTTAGAATATGCCTGCAAATTGGGCTTTTAAATCTAATAACAATCTAAAATGAAACTTTGCATTTAGTTTTTAAAGAACAAACCTGTGACCTCAACAAACTATGGGCAAAAAAAGAGATGATGCCATAAATGTGTGAATGCAGAAAAGATGGTCTCCGGTTAAAATATCCTAAGATATGTGCCTGTCTTGACTGATGGGCTGTTGTGAATGCACTGGATATTTCTGGACTCTGGCTGTGTACCTTTAACTTTGTGATGCATAGGAAAGCCAGATGGGAATCTAGTAATGCTTGATGACAATGTGTTATTTTTCTGTTTCCTTTTACAGTAGCAGACTCTAGTAGTAACGTACAACTTGTTTGGTCTGTGGAATCCAGGCAACACAGAGAAAGCACAAAGATACATACAGATATTCGGATGTTTAATACCAAAGAGTATTTATGGTTCTTATGTTTATGGGAAGTTAAAAAATATAAGAAATCTCTTTTTTAAAAAAAGATTGGTGTTCAGGTTATAGGGATGTGAGTGGAGAGACTTTTTAGAAAGCAGCACAATTTTAGAGTCTGTGTTTAAACTCACTTTGTAGAGTGGTTGAAAATGTAGTACCATTGTTCACTTACCTATGGATATTTGACATTTTAGAGGACTAGGTGACAGAAGATTATTTTTTCCTTATGTAAAAATTGTCTCTCATTAAATGTGAACGTTTTGGTAAGTGGCTGATTAAGAAATTTGCCAAGCCTCTGAAAAGGCCAACAGTTCAAAATGAGGTTGAGAGAGTAATTCTGATGAGGATGTCTCATTTTGTTGGTTTGGCTGCTTTGATTAAAACCTTCTGTGAGGCAATGGTCGTTGCGTGATAGGCCCAGACACAAATTAAGATGACAACAGTCTGTTGACCTACTAAACAAAAAGTACAACAGCTTGATAACTATGACCAGATAGAGTTACTTTACTGCTTAGTTAAAACTACACCCCCCGCCCCCCACCATAAAGAAGAAAAACCCTGTTTCAACAGTGGCTTCTTTTGGGCACATGTAAATCCCTTCATGGAAAGTTACAAAACCCCAGGAAATCCCACCTGTGAATGATTGTAGCATTTAACCCTGGGGTTAGTTTCTATAATGCTCATTTCATGAAAAGCCTCTCCCCATCCCCACTTTTGGTGGTTAGTTTGTATAAGGCAAGCCCAAGACTGTGAACCTGAAAACCACAATTTTCCCAAATAGGCAGGATTTCCAGTGATATAATGTGAAGGTGACAGGGTTAACAGGTTAACCTCATAACTCAGAGAAACAGAACGTCTCCTCTAAATATGATGTTATAGGCTATGATAATCTCAGAGTCTTTTGAATGAGTTTTTGCATATGACATATGTCATCACATATATAATCAGAGTAGTCATTAGTGTGTTTCTGATATGGATATTTGATATTTATATTTATGTTTTAAACGCCCCAATTCTGCCTTTGTCTCTGCATGAGACAGTTTAAGTGAGTTGCTAGTATAAAGACACTGGTGTTCTGAGGGTCACATTTTTGGCAATTTACTAAAAAAAAGTTGGACAATGTTTTTTCATTATCCCTATTTTTTTTAAACCATAGTTTTATATGAAACTATTTAATCTGTCTTCTGGTGGTACAGTATTTACAACAGAAAGGTTGTATGTTAAATGGTTGACTTTTCAAGCAACTCAAACACCTGGTCAGCATAAATATTTTAATAAAATTTTACTCCATTAACTCCTTTCTTACCAGAACTTCTGAAAATCTCTTGCTAAAAGGCTGAAAAGTGACTAGACATATAAGCCCCAAAATATTGCATAGCCATGAGAATTGAGAAATACTGCTCACATTAGTATATGAAACTTCATAAAGAACAAAATCAAGTGGTTTCTGGGCTTTGGTTATTAATCTCATGTCAAACAGTCTGTTTAGTTTATGACTATGTTTTCCCATTTCTAAATTCCATATTCTAGTGCACTAATGATTTCCACATTAAAAGTAATTTATTGGATGAAGAAAAAGAGCTTTCCCAGTATGAAAAAATCCAAAATAATGAAGATGGAAACACAAGAAAGAGGTACACCTTGAAAAATCTTGCATAGAAAAATAGCTACTCATATTTTTGTGTGTACAATGAAGTTAATGTATACAATGTTAGGTTTGAACATGAATGTATTTTTGTATAGTCTGTTAGAGAATGTTAATTAAATGCAGTCAATGGTTGTTTAAATCTTTAAAGAGGCTTATGTACTCTATTGTAAAGATAGTCATTTTTGATTATAAAAAGTTAAAAGGAGTGAATGTTAATTGCATTCTGCTAAAGGAGTTTAATATTTCTATTATTTTAGGCAGAATTTCATTATCCACTTTTGTATGAAGTATACGCTTATATCAACACTATCAAATGTATACCAAAGGGACAGAGACTATGCTATGATAGGATCCAGAGTTTTGCACATTTCTTCATTAATGAATTAGTACAAACGGTTATATAATTGAAACAAATAATTAATATAAACGGCTATATAAGTAATTAATTATACAAACACTTATGAATATCCATTTTGTTTCCAACAAAAAACTGATTCCCGAGATGCTAAATACCTAGGAAAGAGAGGTGGTCTCGACACAACACAGAGTCTCTTGGAAACTATATAAGCCAAAAACCCTAACCAAGATGGTCAAGAAAATCATCTCTTTGTTATTGATTCCCAATACATATCTTGACTCTGACATCACTCATGAGCTCAAAATTTCTCACATTTTAAATTTCTGTATATATTTTGCAAAAGCTTATTAATTAATTTAAGCAAGATATATTCAGAACTTTCCCTATGCCAAGTGTTACAGTGGTGTTACAATTCTTGGCCAAAGGAGGCACAAAATATAACTTGTTAAAATTAACTTCCTTTGTCAGAAGTGTGCAGTTATTTAAAGCCTGTATGTTCTTCGTTCTTAAAATTAATGTCCATTATCAGGGGTTTGTGGTATAATGACATACAATAATGTACTTATGCAGTTAGTGGCGATAGACATGTAAACACATAGTTACAATGTCATGTGAAAAAGGCTAAGACTACTCTGTGAGATTATATAATATACAGAGGGTATGGTAAATAGCTCTGTCTTATGACAGTATCAGGGAAGACTACACTGAGGGTGATTTTATAATCTGGGCTTTGAACGATGAGAGATGGTGGAGTGCACTAGAAGCAGAAAGGTTAGCAATTCCAAAACCTCAGAGGCATGAAAGTAAACATCCAGTTTGGGTAATTGTGAGTAGTCTAGCAAAGGTGGTACCCAAGAAAGGCTATATGACTTCCTCTTGATAGTCAGGGGCTGTCTCCCCAAACCACAATCTATCTCAGTTTTTGCCAGTTCCCTCAGGGCAATAAGAACCAGAGATGGTTAGATGATACTCTCAGCTTCAAATTCAGTGGAAATTTGTAGTGCTTCCTGTTGAAAGTATTGTTCTTCTAATATTAACATTTTTTTCACTAGTAAACCCTAGAGTCTCAAAGATGGAAAACCAAAATATTTCAAATGCATCATTTGAAGTTGAGAAACATCACTCTAATATCCATCCCTTCATTCCAGACTCCAAGATACTTGTTATAAGAGAAATATATTGGTCATTGGTATAGAACATGTATCTCATGTTTTGTGCCCATGTTCCTGGCTTGCAAGGCCTTTTTTTTTTTTTGAGACAGAGCCTTGCTCTGTTGCCCAGGCTGAAGTGCAGTGGTGCAATATCTGCTCACTACAACCCCTGTCTCCTGCATTCAAGTTCTTCTCATGCCTCAACCTCTCAAGTAGCTGCGATTACAAGCATCTGCCACCCTGCCCAGCTAGGGTTTATATTTTTTGTAGAGACAAGGTGTCACCATGTTGGTCAGGTTGCTCTCAAACTCCTGGCCTCAAGTGATCCACCCAAGGCAAGGCCTTATTTCCAAGCTGCAACCATAACAAAATCTCCCTTCAACAAGAAATTCCATCATTAAGAGAAGTACTTCTATAAGATGGGGTTTATAAAGAACATAGTGATGTCCATGGACAGTAACCCCTTGACCTTCATATATATTAAGTTCTTTGGTAGAAACAATGTTATAGGGATTTCACAATAGTACATGAGGCATAGAGCAGGTCTATGGATGCTAGGGCTGGCATAAACACAGAGTCAAAAAAACTATAAATCTGATATTGGTATATGTTTTAGAGATGTCAAAATGCTAAACTTTTCATGATGGAAAGGATCCACTCATTTATCAGCAGGTACTCAAATTCCCACTCACTCTATAGAACTGTGTTGGGAGTCTAGTGTTGGTTGTTGATACTGGAAAATAGGCTACTTGAAGATGGCAAGAATCTCTGCAAGGAAAATCCCCATTGAGCTCATGTGTAGCCTCTATCCTTGCCAACACATTTTTATGAGCATATTATTTATTGAATAGATATTTGGGAAGGAGGCAAACTGAAATCTCTACTCATCTTGTTCCCCTGATTATTAAGCACTTGCTTTTCAAGGGTCTTTTCAGTAAACATTCACCTAGCATACAGCATTTTAATGTTTATTTCAAAAAAAACCCACCCATATATCATATCCAGAGACATTTTGTCAATAGTCCTCCAATATTGCTCCTTTCATATCCTTAGTTATTCAATAAAATCTTTAGCTACTAACCAGAATCCATGATCTGTTCCTCAAATCGTGCTGCTCTAAATTCTGTCTTCTTCAGAGTCAGTTTTTTTTCTGGTGCTATGTCTCCATAGCAAGCCGCTTTTAGCTACTGTCACAGATGTCTAGAAATCAGGCTTAGAACTGTCCTACTCAGTCTACTAGTCACATGGTTTACCTCACAAGGGCTGAATATGAATTGAATAGTGGATGGCAGTGTTGTGGCGGTAAGCACGTGGAGTATATGAATGCCCTGCCCCTAAAATGTACATCTCTCTGATGTAGTATATTGATTTGATAATGAAATGCTATAGCACTTGCCTGATCCAGGGCTGGATTTTTCAGAGAACTTTATGGCAGAATTCTAGTTGTCATGGGAAATCCGTTCTTTCCTTTTTCCATATTAATAGCATTTTTGGGAGTATATGACAACTTCATTAAGAAAATGTATTTTTAGACTCCTTTGTACCTAAGATGGCCAATGTGTCTAAATTTTCGCTAATGGAATATGAGTAGAAATAATATTTTATATCACTTTCCTCAAAGTAAATTGTCCTAGACTTTCTTTCCTTGTCACTTTTCACTGGTGGGCATGTAGACATGGAGCTGAGGCACCTTTGGTCATAAAGATGAGGATTACACTTTAGGAGATGGTAGATAAACAAGACAGAGAGAACTTTCTAGAACAGAGCTATCTCTTAGATGTGGCTCATTTCTAGATGCCTTTGGACATCTGAATAATTAAATGTAACAGAAAATAAGCTACTAAATTTTGAGTTTCTTAGTTATAGCAGCTTGGTCTGTATTATATTGCATATATCCAATTTATTCTTGGAAGCTCTAACCTCCTGAGCACCTAGCACCTCATTCTATTAGGGCCCAATGGTAAGCCGGAAGATGTTCTTAAGATTATATTTACTTGCTGAAATAATTACATTCTGAATATGGCATGACTTCTCTTCAAAACCTTAGAGGCATTGCTTTACTTTGGCTCAGAATTTGCCAAGAGTGGTATTTACCATTTGATCTTTACCACACTATGAGCACCATTATATAAAGCATCTGGGTCCTTTGTTGCAAACCAGAGAAACTAGCACTGACTAAGCAGAAAATGAATTCACTTGAAAGATATTGTGCGACTCACAGAATCAAAGCTATGGTAGAATAATCAGGTTTTGTCATTAGAGAATATTTGTAGACTATTCATCTGACCATATTATTAGTAAACAGAATATATAAGGATTTCAAACAACTCAATAGCAAAGTAAACCAAATAATTATATTAAACATTAGAAAAAAACAGGATATTTCTCAAAAGAAGGAATACAAATGGCAAACTGTTATATGAAAAAATACTCAAAACCAGTAATTATTGGAGAAATGCAAATCTAACCGCAATGAGATGTCATTTTACCCCAGTTAGGATGGCTATTAGCAAAAGGATACAATATAACAAATGCTGACAAGGATCCAGAAAAAGGGGAACCCTCATACACTGTTGGTAGAAATGTAAATTAGTCCCTGTGAAAAACAGTATGGAGGTTTCTCAAAAAATGGAACTACCATATAATCTAGCAACCCCACTGATGGATATATATCCAAAAGAAAGGAAGACAGTGTATCAAAGTGATATATGCACTCTCTTGTTTATTGCAGCAATATTCATAATAGCCAAGATCTGGAATAAACCTAAGTGTTCATCAACAGATAATTGGATAAAGAAAATGTGATATGGATACACAGTGGAATATTATTCAAGCGTGAAAAGAATGAAATTCTGTCATTTGCAGCAACATGGATGCAACCAAAGAAATTATGTTAAGAGATATAAGCCAGTAACAGAAGGACAAATATTACATGTTTTCACTCATTTGTGATAGCTAAAGAAAATTAATCACAAGGGGGTGGTGAATAGAATGGCGGTTACCAGAGGCTGGGAAGGGTAGTGGAAAAGGTAGATGGAGGGGTTTAATTGATAGGTACAAAAATATAGTTAGTTATAAGGAATGGATTTAGTGTTCAATAGCACATTAGGGCAACTATAGTTAACAATAATTTATTGTACACTTTAACATAGCTAGAAGATATTTATTTTCATTGTTATATTTTATTTCAATAGTTTTGGGAGAACAGGTGGTTTTGGGTTACATGGATAAGTTCTTTAGTGGTGATTTCCAAGATCTTGGTGCACCCATCACCTGAGTAGTGTACACTGTACCCAATGTGTAGTCTTTTATTTCTCACCCACCTCTTACCCTTTCACATGAGTCCCCAAAGTCCAGTATATCATTCTTATGCCCTCACTTCCTTGTACCTCAGCTCCCATGTATAAGTGAGAACATAAGATATTTGATTTTCCATTCCTGGTGTTACTTCACTTAAAATAATGGTCTCCAACTCCATCCAAGTTGCTGAAAATGCCATTATTTTGTTCCTTATTCCATGGTGTATATATGTCATGTTTTGCTAGAAGAGAATTACAATGTTTCCAACACGAAGCAATGATAAATTTTGAGGTGGTGGGCATTTCAGTTACCCAGATTTGATCGTTATACATTGTACGCTTATTTCAAAATATCACATGTACCTCATAAATATGTACAACTATTATGTATCCATATACATTTTTTTAAAACTGGCTATATTTACCCAATGTAATATACTTCAGCCATAAAAAGAAGAAAATCCTGCCATTTATAACAACATGGATGAATCTGAAGGGCATTATATTAAATGAAATAAGCCAGGCATAGAAAGACAAATACTGCATGGACTCACTCATGGAATTTATATAAGTTAATTTCATAGAAGTAGAGAGTAGAAGGATGGGTATCTGAGACTGGAGTGGTTAGGGGGCAGGGGGCTGGAGAGATATTAGTCAAAGAGTGCATATTTACAGTTAGGAGGAATAAGTTTAAGAGATTCATCGTACAGCATGTTGACTATAGTTAATGACATCGTATTCTTGAAAAATGCTAACAGAGTGGATGTTAAGTGTTTTCACCATAAAAATGATAACTGTATGAGGTAATGCCTATGTCAATTGCCTAGATTTAACCATTCCACAATGTATATACATGATCATGTGTTGCATAACTAGATTTCAGTCCATGACAGACAGCATATACGATGGTGGGTCCCGTAAGATTATAATGGAGTTGAAAAATGTTCATGTCCAGTCACGTTGTAACTGTAATAACTGCAATAACTGCATGCTTACTTTATTTTTGAAAATAAATTTAGTGTAGCCTAAATGTACAGTTTTCATAAAATCTACAGCAGTGTACAGTAATATCCTGGGCGTTCCTATTCACATACCACTCATTGACTCAGGCAGAGCAGTTTTCAGTTCTGCAAGACGCCTTTCATGGTTAGTGCCATATACAAGTGCACCGGTTTTGTCTTTTATACAATATTTTTATTGTGCATCTTTGATGTTTAAATACACAAATAATTACCATTGTGTTATAATTATCTACAGCATTCAGTACAGTAATGTGACACAGAGACTTGTAGCCTAGGTGTCTAGTAGGCTATACCATCTAGGTTGGTGTAAGTACACTGTATGATGTTTGCACCATGAGGAAAGCATCAATGAGGCATGTCTCAGTAAGTATCCTTGTTGTTAAGCTACATATGTTTGTATTTCCAAACATCATGCTGTACACAAGAAATAGATACAATTTTATATGTCAATTCAAAACATAAATCAATTTGGAAAAAAAGTAAATAAAATCCCAAAACCATAAAGCAAAATTCAAATCCTAAGTGAATATATTTAATCGATTGAATCCAGGCCAAATTGGGGGTAAGGAGCATATAGGCAAAAGGGAGTATTTGATACTTTTGACTTCTGTAACATAAGGTGGGTCTTTATCTCTTTCAGTAACTCATAAAATAGAGAAATTTTCAAAATGTAGAACTACTATCTACTTCAAACTTTATTATTTTTATTGTTAAAAAGTTATCTAGAATATTGCAATATCTTTCTGTTTTCCTTACAGTAGACAAAGAAGAAAGGGAGGGTTGAAGGATAGAGAAAGAAGCCCTTCAGATTAAACAACGACTAACCACAACACTCCGTGTTAGCCGTTTGACCAAACAATGCCTTACCACTCTATTATTTCAAATCAATCACTTTACTATAAGAAAGTCATAGCTTTGAGGAGTTAATTTCCAAAGTAAACGTTAGACAGACTGCTAACATTTCTAGACTCCACTTTTGCCAAACAGCAGATTTCACATCTTGGACAAATATGGCAAGTTTTTGAGAAAGTTAATTAGAATTTCACATGCTAACCAATTCCTAGGAAATGCAGTGTTTGAATAGATAAATGTCAAATAAAAAAGTGTGATTTATAAAAGTTTAAAGCCCATTTTTTTTTCTGATGTATATAGATTTCAACATGTCAGAACAAGCCTAATATTGTTTCCACAAAGTCATATATTAATTCATCTTTCTCTTTCATCATTTTTATTCTCTTAAATTTTGTATGACTTAAGACACTATCAACATGGTGTAATTATTTGCAACTGTGCAACTGCAGTGTATTCCCAGCGGGGAAGGGGGTTACCTTCTGACTGCTCCATTATTTCCTCATCCAGGTCATAAGAGATATTCTGTTCTCAATGCACCTCTTTCTCCCCCTTTTCTGGGGAAAAAAATAAAGCCACCTTAGCTAATTCCTTAAGCCAGCACTAGATTAAGATGGGTGACTACATGGCATTCCAGGAAGCAGACTTTACCAATCCTTGTTTGAATTTTTCCCCTAAAAATTGCTTGTGGAAGGTTCCTCAATGTGTAGAAACTTCTAGCACCTCAAAAATCACTTCCAGAACTTTATTTAGGTACTATATGTCACCTGGTGTTTAGCTAAAACCATTCCTTTCAGGAAAATCAAGTCATTAAGGTGAGGGTGGGTGTAGGAAGAACATACAGAGAACTATATGTGGGATGCAGGTGTTTGGGATTCATTTTAAACCAGAAGTACCCAGGGACTCTAGCAAGTCTTATTTGTTTTGATAATTCTGTCTCTAGGATGTTCATTCATTCTTTATTCACTTATTCATTCACTCACTCATGTATTGTAGATGTTTGCCATGGCTTAGTCACTGTGCTAATTACTAGAGATACAAATAACAATAATAATCTTCAGGCCATCAGATTTGAAATTAGAAACAGCCACTGTGATAGGCAATAATTTTCAAAGGTAGTTTTTAATTTTTACATGATAAAATAGAATAATCTTTTTTTTCACATTTTTAAACACTATTTGAATACCATCCAAGTTGACTAATAAATAATATATCTAACAGTAAATTCAAGGCATGGAAAAAGAAGTTAGAATTCATTTCTCTCATTTCTCCAAGACCTCCACATCATCTTCCAATCTTTTTTGGCTCACAACAGTAAGAAGAGAAGGAAAGGTAAATAAGATGAAAGGAAAGGAGAAGGAGAAAGATCTTGGAAGAGGAATTTTACTTAATGAGGACAGGGTAAAAATATATTTGTCAAATAAGATTAGCAACATCACTCTCATTTCTATATTGCCTCAGATAAAGGAAGGCATATATCAGGTCATACTTACATTACAAAATTTTTGTAAAACCTTGCATTTGTCTGGTAGGATTCAGCCATGTGTCAATGCTGCTTAAATCATTTTCCCACTGGCTTTCCTAAATGTCAAACCCATGACCAGTGCAAGTTAGTGAATGATTACCGTTAGACATGAGACCGAAGGCACACATTCACGTCTGCTCCCATTGGTTGAAAGCAGTAGATAGCTTACACTTACATGTTTTGAGGATGGTTATACTTGCTTTGGTTGATAATAATTCTCTTAATCTCCTTGTTTTTATTTATTATTTTGAAATAGTCAACCTCAGGTTGACATTGCAGAACTTACAAAAAAGCAGACTGCATGTGATTACTTATTCTTGAGCCATGTGATGGGCTCATTATTGATAAGATTTTGGCCAGGTGGTTCTTGCCTATGAAATGTGTAAAAGAGTTACGGAGGCACGTGCAAGAACAGTGCCATGGGGTCAGAATAAATTTTTTCTTTCATATAAAATGTGTTTTTGAGCTCTCAGAAATGCAGAAAGCTCAGGATTTATGGATTTTTATTTCTGTGTTGGGCTTAACTCCTCCTTGGAGTTTGTAGAAAATGTAAGAAAAACTTGCCTTTATGTGGAGAAAGCCATGTTAAAAAAAAAAATACATTTGGAAATGTGGTACTATATAGTTCCCTCTGGTTGCAAAACATTTGACTCTGTGGTACCCTATGGTTTGTTCTCCTTTTTGGCATATCTTTCTCCTATCATGTCTGGTTTCTTAGGTACATAATAACATAAAATAAAAATGATCCCTCCCAATCTGATTTTAATGAAGAGAAAGGCACCTGCTTTGCATGTGTTGTGTGGTGGTAAGTGGTGGGTACCAATTCTTGACTATGACTGTTTTCTCCAGTTACACCACAGTTAATAAATAAGAACAATCTGCCTGCTTTGCCCCTCCTATTGGATGGTTGGGCAGATTCAGTGATGTTGCACAGTCATATTTTACTGGACAGACTAAGTTGTGCTAGGTTTTCAAATTGAGTTATGGGGAGAAATATTGAGAAAGAGTTTTGAACTTGGACAAACTAAAGCTTGATTTATTGTTTTGGGTTTTTACTTTTGACACCAGGCAATTGTATATTTTGATAAGTTTTTGAATGTGCCTTTGATTTCTTTTGATGAGGTACAATATTCCCAAATATAATTTTATGATTATTGTGTTATATTTTGCAATTGCTTTGTTCCTTTCCTTTTGTGAATTCTATTGCCTTTTTTAAACTTGAAAAAAAATTGAAGAGAAAGAATAAATTTCTGGTTGAAGAACATGTCATTAATACTAATTCAAAAGTTCTGAGAAAAACAAATCTTGATTATTTACCCCACAAATTCCTTTGAATCACTCACATTGAGATTGATGTTATGTATTTTATGTTATTTTTAAAGAAGAGAGTGAGAATGGTCTTTTTGTAAAAATGTCACCGAATATACCAAGTTGGGTAAATTTACTTTTTAAATCTTGGACATGTCTATCTGACCTGAATTCAAGTAGTTGCCATTACTTCTTGAATGTTACATTTAGCATTATTTATGATGTTTATTTGGATTTACAGTCTCATAAAGGATCAAACCTTCTCTTACCTAAGGAATTCAACTCACCTCTCCTGTTAGGTATTCCATATCATCAGCAGTTGAGTTTTAATGAATATGGATAGACAATTTAGAGAAAAATGAAAAATATTTCCTCAAGTCCTGTAAAAATTCACAGACTCAAATCTAAATGAGAAAAAAAATTGATCATTTATACATTATCCTGATTTCCAAGCTCATTTATCTTTATAATGAAAAATATTTGATAGAAACTCATGCAGGGCTAAACTTTGTTATTTATAGAAGCATAAGTTTATGTTTAAGATGCCAGGCAGAAATACAATGAAAATAAAGTGTTTAATATGATTGTAGATTTTTCTCTTTTTGCTAGATTTCTAGTCAAATTCTTTTGTTTAAAGGAAATCATATAGTCAGAGAAAGACATAGAAATGACTGTGGATTCAGCTAAATGTTTTGGGTGTTGGCTATGTGCTAGGAACTGGGCAATTTGCTTTCCATGTAATTTATCTTATTGCTCCAATATCCCAGTGAAGATGAGACCTCCATTCTACAAATGATAAAACTGAGGCATGGTAAGGTCAGGGTTCTCATGGGATTCTTTTTCACTTCGCTGTAGCAGCAAGTGGTGTGATTGAAGGTAGGGAAGTCCAGACAATTAGAAAAGGACCACTAGTTGATCAAAGTGACAAATGCAAGAGATGATACAAAACTAGCGAACCCTACATTAGGATTTCAGTTAGAGTCACAGTAAGAACTACCCACTCTCCCTGCTGCTTGACCTTGGGGCTCTTTGAAGAAACAATATTTTGATTCTCCTTTTTTTTTTTTTAATGTCATAATGATACTTTTTTTGTTTTTATTTATTTATTTATTTATTTATTTTCTATTATTTATTTATTTTTTAAAAAATTATACTTAAAGTTCTAGGGTACATGTGCACAACATGCAGGTTTGTTACATATGTATACTTGTGCCATGT
>NW_012118822.1:244930-245404 GCF_000951035.1 Colobus angolensis palliatus
TTGAGATAATCATGTGGTTTTTGTCTTTGGTTCTGTTTATATGCTGGATTACATATATCAATTTGCGTATGTTGAACCAGCCTTGCATCCCAGAGATGAAGCCCACTTGATCATGGTGGATAAGCTTTTTGATGTGCTGTTGGATTCAGTTTGTCAGTATTTTATTGAGGATTTTTGCATCAATGTTCATCAGGGATATTGGTCTAAAATTCTCTTTTTCTTTTTTTTTTGTATCTCTGCCAGGCTTTGGTATCAGGATGATGTTGGCCTCATAAAATGAGTTAGGGAGGATACCCTCTTTTTCTATTGATTGGAATATTTTCAGAAGGAATGGTACCAGCTCCTCCTTGTACCTTCAATAGAATTTGGTTGCAAATCCGTCTAGTCCTGGACTTTTTTGGTTGGTAGGCTATTAATTATTGCCTCAATTTCAGAGCCTGCTATTGGTCTATTCAGGGATTCAACCTCTTCCTG
>NW_012118822.1:245558-245824 GCF_000951035.1 Colobus angolensis palliatus
GTGGGGTCGGTGGTGATATCCCCTTTATCATTTTTTATTGCGTCTATTTGATTCTTCTCTCTTTTCTTCTTTATTAGTCTTGCTAGCGGTCTATCCATTTTGTTGATCTTTTCAAAAAACCAGCCCCTGATTCATTGATTTTTTGGAGGGATTTTTGTGTTTCTATCTCCTTCAGTTCTGCTCTGATCTTAGTTATTTCTTGCCTTCTGCTGCCTTTTGCATGTGTTTTCTCTTGCCTCTCTAGTTCTTTTAATTGTGATGTTAGA
>NW_012118822.1:251360-253520 GCF_000951035.1 Colobus angolensis palliatus
TACTAGGTTGGGGAAGTTCTCCTGGATGATATCTTGAAGAGTGTTTTCCAACTTGGTTCCATTTTCCCCCTCACTTTCAGGTACCCCAATCAGACATAGATGTGATCTTTTCACATAATCCCATATTTCTTGGAGGCTTTGTTCATTTCTTTTTCCTTTTTTTCTCTTGACTTCTCTTCTCGCTTTATTTCATTCATTTGATCTTCAATCATTGATACTCTTTCTTCCTGTTGATCGAGTTGGTTACTGAAGCTTGTGCATTTGTCACTTATTTTTTGTGTCATGGTTTTTGTCTCTGTCAGCTCATTTATGGCCTTTTCTGTGTTGCTTATTCTAGTTATCCATTCTTCCATTCTTTTTTCAAGATTTTTAGTTTCTTTGCGCTGGGTACCTAGTTCCTCCTTTAGCTCTGAGAAGTTTGATCGACTGAAGCCTTCTTCTCTCAACTCTTCAAAGTCATTCTCCATCCAGCTGTCATCTATTCCTGGTGATGAGCTGCGTTCCTTTGGAGGGGGAGATGCACTCTGATTTTTTTAAGTTTTTGAATTTCCAGCTTTTCTGCCTGCTTTTACCCATTTTGTGGTTTTATCTGCCTTTGATCTGATGCTGGTGACGTACTGATGGGGTTTTGGTGTGGGTGTCCTTTCTGTTTGTTATTTTTCCTTCTAACAGTCAGGACCCTCAGCTGTACATCTGTTGGAGATTGCCTGAGGTCCACTCCAGACCCTGTTTTCCTGGGTATCAGCAGTGGAGGCTGCGGAAGATAGAATATTGCTGTACAGCGAGTGCTGCTGTCTGATTCTTGCTCTGGAAACTTCGTCTCAAGGGTGTACCCCGCCATGTAAGGTGTGAGGTGTTGGTCTGTACCTAGTGGGTGATGTACCCCAGTTAGGCTACTCAGGGGTCAGGGACCCACTTGAGCAGGCAGACTGTCTGCTATCAGATCTCAACCTCCGTGCTGGGAGATCCACTGCTTTCTTCAAAGCTGTCTGACAGGGTCATTAACATCTGCAGAGGTTTCTGCTGCTTTTTTTTTCTATGTCCTGTCCCCAGAGGTGGAGTCTACAGAGACAGGCACGCCTCCTTGAGCTGCAGTGGGCTCCACCCAATTCGAGCTTCCCAGCAGCTTTGTTTACCTACTTAAGTCTCAGCAATGGTAGCTTGATTCAGTGAAGCCTTCCGGGCTTCCTGGCCATAATCCCTAGATCCCTTTTCTTGTACTGGCTGAAAACATTGAGCTATGGATTTTTATTCCAGAATAGGGAGCTCAAAATCATATTTCAAATTGCATGTGTGGATATGTGTCCTGTTTGTAGGGGAAATGTGAACTCAGATACCCAGGGCAGGTATCAGAGTGGCTTGAAACATTTTTTGTGCTACTTTTTAGCATAGCTTCTCCTTCCCAAGCATGTGTGTACAGCACCTGGCCCTGGTTTTCCTAATTATCCTTCCAACCTCGGGTTTGTTGGCTTCTCCTTGGGAAGTAAGATTTATTTGAATTCTGAAGAAAATCAAGAATAATTTTCTGGCTGTTGTGGGCTGCAAATGATGTAGCTTTTGAGTGTCTACTTCATGGCATATTTCTGGTACAGTCTGCAGAGAAAGGTCCCTTCTGTATTGCCACATGAGGATAACTACCTACATTCTTTTGCCTCAACAAAAGAAGCTTCATGATGGTTGGATAAAATCTCCTTCCAAATAACATACAGGAAATTTTGATACTGTAAAATATCTGAATAAATATTGGATACTATACATAGCTTCACTAAATTGTACACAAGGCAATGATTGTGACTTTTATCATTGGTTCCTCTTTGTTCATGGCATCACTACATCTGATCAAAGAAGTTGTGAACTCATCACACAAAACTCAGTCAATGGTGCAATGTATATATTTTTTCAAATCAGCATAAATCTTTTTTTTTTCAACTTCATTGAATTTCCTTTATTGCATTTCACAGATACTGTGTTTTTTACAAATTATTTGCAGCAACCCTGCATCAAGTAAGACGCCAGCATGATTTTCCAACAGCATGTGCTGGCTTTGTGTCTCTGAGTCACATTCTGGGTATTCTCACTATATATATATATATATACATACATATTTTTTATTATTATACTTTAAGTTCTAGGGTACATGTGCATAACATGCAGGTTTGT
>NW_012118822.1:258510-270116 GCF_000951035.1 Colobus angolensis palliatus
TTAGGCTACTCAGGGGTCAGGGACCCACTTGAGCAGGCAGTCTGTCTGTTCTCAGATCTCAACCTCCGTGTTGGGAGATCCACTGCTCTCTTCAAATTTGTCAGACAGAGTCATTCGCGTCTGCACAGGCCTCTGCTGCTGTGCCCTGCCCCCAGAGGTGGAGTCTACAGAGACAGGCAGGTTTCCTTGAGCTGCTGTGAGCTCCACCCAGTTGGAGCTTCCCAGAAGCTCTGTTTACCTACTTAAGCCTCCCCAATGGCTGGCACCCCTCCCCCAGCCTCGCTGCTGCCTTGCCCTTAGATCTCCGCAGACTGTTGTGTTAGCAGTGAGGGAGGCTCCCTGGGTGTGGAACCCTCCCAGCCAGGTGAGGGATATATTTTCCTGGTGTACCGGTTTGCTTACAGCGCGTTATTGGGGTGGGAGTTACCCGATTTTCCAGGTGTTGTGTGTCTCAGTTCCCCTGGCTAGGAAAAGGGATTCCCTTCCCCCTTGCACTTCCCAGGTGAGGTGATGCCTCGCCCTGCTTCTGCTCTCGCTGGTCAGGCTGCACCAGCTGACCAGCACCGATTGTCCGGCATTCCCTAGTGAAATGACCCCAGTACCTCAGTTGAAAATGCAGAAATCACCCGTCTTCTCTGTCGCTCGCGCTGGGAGTTGGAGACTGGAGCTGTTCCTATTCGGCCATCTTGCTCTGCCCCCTCTCCCATAAATCTTGTATTGTAAGTCCATTTATTTATGTTACAATGAGAGTATCATAAAAAAACAAAAGTATCTTATTGATTTAAAAACATACAGAATGCTGCTTGAATTTGTGTGTAATTCTTGTGCAAAGGCCATGCAACTCTTTTTCTGTATCATTCCAATGTTAGTATATGTGCTGCTGAAGCAAGAACAACATGTGTATTCTTGTTTACGACATATATGGATTTTCTGTATAATCTGTTTTACATAATCACTGAGGAGGAAAGCCCTATATATTTAAAAAGGGAGTACCATGTTTATACTAGGAAAGAGAAGAAAATACACTGTAATTGGTGGAATACTTAATGATATAAATGCTGTGTGAAGTGTTTTATACAGATTTTCTCTTTTAGTCTTTATTTAAAGACTATGAGCACATTTTAGTCTTCCCATTTTATAGATTAAAACTTAACCTATATTTTCTCAAATCCAGTTTGAGAGAATGAATGAATGAATGAACTAGGAAATAAACCTAGCTCTATTTGTGGAAAAATTTTATGATTTTCCACTAAACCATGCTACTGCTCTGCTATATAATTTATTTATTCATTTACTCACAAATATTTATTTACTACCTACTTTATGGCAGATACTATGCTAAATTACAAGGATAGAGAAATAATCAGTATATGTTTTTTAATGGTAGAAAAATGACAATTAAAATTAATTTTAAAATACTGTGACTATTCTTTGAAGGGAGGAAAGATCTCTTTTTATGTATTAATATCCTAAATAAATGCAGGCAAATTTTATTACACAGTAAAACTTTATTCATGGTAGTGCTTTGTGATGTATCACAAACGCTTCTTGTTACACTATTGTATGATTTAAGAGTATTTGATATGAATTGCTAGACAGCAAGATCTAGTTTATGTTTAGATATATTGATTTTTCCAGGCTAGATATTGTTTTTTAAAAATTGAACTTTTAGGAGAGCTGTATTTGAACTTGCTACACATGGGTGTGAATTCTGTCTAAGCAGAGAAATCTGCCTTAATGGAAACAATTCTCTTAATTGAGAATTGGAACTCTAGGTAGTGACTCTCCACACCAGTGGTTCTCAAACTGAAACATGCATCAGAATCTCATATGGGAGTTGTTGAAACAGATTTCTGGCCCTACTCCTGAAATTTCTGATTCAGTAAGTCTGAGATGGGGTAAAAATATTTATATTTCTAATAAGTTCTTAGGTGATATTGATGCCATTAACCGGAGGACCACAGTTGGAGAACCATTGCTCTATAGGAAAGCATTTCCTTATCTTCTTATACAGAATAGGAAAAAATGGGAATAGTTGATATATTTCCCTGGCTAATTTGTTCTAACCACTACCAACTTCTGCCTTGGTCTCACTCATGAGATCTGGTGACCTTTCAGTGTATGCATGAGGAACCAAAGAACTCACAAGATGAACATCAGTAATCTCCCTCTTTATAAAATAGTTTAATTTTATTTATTTTTATTTTTAAGTTTTTTGCAGATCTGATTTAGAGTTTGTTCATTTATGCATTCATTAAAATTAAGGTAAACTTCAAGGACTTTGTTAAATGAGAAAATGTAAAAAGTTATGTAACACAATTTTCCCTGTTTTCTCAGGGAAGTAAAAGCCAGTTGCACTAAAAACATATTTAGGAAACAGATATGTATGGGGTGATTTGGTGCACATCTGTGGTACAAAGGAAATTTTATTGACTTCAAACAGAATAAGTGAACTCCAAAAAGAGAGACACCTTTCCACATTGCAGAGGAGCAAACTGTGTTTTCTTGTACCTGGCACTTAATCCAACCATCAAACCCAATGGGCATGAGTTTTGCTAACTTGAGTGAAGTGATAACTAAACATTTCAACCTCAGACTTGAATGTTTTGGTATAAAGTATAAAGTGCATTCAGCTGAAACCCTAATCTACAGCATTTTGATTTTTTCCCCCTTGATTTATGTTTGGTACTTTGTTAGAAAGTTCACTTTTCATTTGATTCCACATGGATGCAATATTTCCTGTCTCATAGCCAAAGTCAACCCTTTAAGGTCTATAGGAGTGTTGTAGGCATATACATTTTTAAAAGTAGAGAGAACGCTGAAATTCAGGACCACCTAAATTGCCAGCAGCAGCTTTAGAACCACACAGGTCAGTCAGTGTCCAAGTGGTCAAAATAAAGACTACTCAGGGCAGAGCCTAGGAAACCTGACAGCCGCAAAGCTAGTGGAGTAGCTTTCCTCATAATGGAAGGCAAAATGAAACATCAGTGTAATCAGTGAAGGTTAAACAGACCTGGGATATATTAGTCATGGATCTTAAAACAACAACAAAAAAGGGGGGTGGGGCGCTTTACACTACTTAAGGAAGAGATTTCTGCAACTTTATTTCTAAAGCTTGGCAGCCTTAGGAGGTAAAGAGGCTAGTTCATAAGGCCAGACATTTTATGCAACCTTTTAAAAAAGTTCTTACCTTGGCTAATTGAGATTGGAATGCTGAAACAGTGCTATGGAAGAGAGCCATGTATGAATAAGATGGAATCAAGTGGCTCTTCTGGGTTCATGTATTTATTTTCTTCTTATGGTTATGAAGGTTATTGATAATGAAGTTATAAAAACCCACCTTGCCTTTTAAGTATATATATATATATATTTTTGAGATGGAGTCTTCCTCTGTCACCCGGGCTGGAGTGCAGTGGCACAATCTCAGTTTACTGCAGCCTCTGCCTCCTGGGTTCAAATGATTCTCCTGCCTCAGCCTCCTAAGTAGCTGGGACTACAGGAGCATGCCACCACACCCAAGTTTTTGTTTTTGTTTTTTTTGTATTTTTAGTAGAGACAGGGTTTCATCATGTTTGCCAGGCTGGTCTCGAACTCCTGACTTCAGGTGATCCGCCTGCCTCGGCCTCCCAAAGTGTAGGGATTAAAGGCATGAGTCACTACACGCAGCCATTTTTTGATTATATTCTTATTAGATCTTTCCAACATTTCCAAAATTTCCAATGTGTGCTATGTGTAATGGTTTATAAACAAAGTCTGTTATTGTTGATATAGAATTGGAGGCAGCAGATGCATCTGATAAACAATGTTAACACTTTTGAGAAAAGAACTTTGCAATGCAATAACAATTACAACACCCAAAGAAGAAAATTTGTGGATCCCATTAAAGCTACGTGTAATCCACAAATAATTCTTTTGTATTATACCCCTATAGAGTAATTTAATTTAAAAGGAGAGAAAAATGCTTTTTGTTAATTTTCATCACCACACCTTCCCTGCCCCCTTCAAGAATGTTGGGATATAAATGAGAAAAAAAGAAAACTGGGTTATTTACTATAATATGTCCAAGTATTTGAAGGGTCTTACCAAAAGTAATGAAACTGTCAACATGGTTTCTTGTAAGTTTATTACGTGTCTATGAACTGGCAAATGTTGCACATTTGTTAGAAGTTTTCTAATATTCACCTTCAGAGTTCCTTTGCTGAAAATAATTCAGAAAGTCAGAGCTCCAGGAGCTCAATTGGACTTTTTATTGGTCATCAGGTATCAAGTACTTAAAACTGACTTTGCTCCTTCCACTAGTCACATCCTTCAACTAGTCACACAGAATTAAGTTTAAACAATTTCCAAATCATTTGTCTTTATGTTTTTTCTGTTTACTTGGAATTCTCAGCAATTTCTTATAAGATTTCAAAACTTATGCTTAAGAATAAAAAATGTAACAGAATACAGGAAATTTTATTTTTTGATCACTGACACTTTCTTTTTATAGCAGTCACTGGGGGTGTTGACATCTTCCCCAGAAATAGCAGTAGCGATTTAATGAAGATCATGAACGTTTCTTAGTTTATGTCTCACCCTAGCCAAAATAAAAAAAGGTAAGTTATTGTTGTTTTAGCCAGCCTTCCTTTTATCCCCTCAGAAATATTCATACTATTTTATCACTAAGTATTTCTTTTTGTTTTCTAGGCTCATTACATAGGCTTGAACTCCCTGACCTAATACTCTTGCATGAACCAGGTCTTACAGTATTCATCTGGCCAATTCTGTTGGCATCATGTTGTCCTGTTCTACCAATGTTGTGCCACTCCTGGCCTAGTGGTTTTTTCAAAACATTAGGCATCTAGGGTGTCATTTAATCTTCTGTTGATGTGCACATTTAGGAGTATGGGTCCCAGAATACTTAAAAAAAGATACTTTCAATAGAGAGATAACAAGGTATAAGTATGTTGTGGTTGTTCAAAACATATTTGTTGTATAAAATTTCCTATTTAATGCTGGAGATAATGCATCTTGCCTTTGCACCTAACTCAAATGGGTATTTTAATCTATTCAGGTAGGTTGGATAGTGCCATAATTCAGTGCCATGGAAAAGGCTTTCAGGTAGGGTGAAGAATGCCCTACCGTCAGCCTGCCTACCAACTTTTCCAACATATTTTAACTGCAGTCTGTTGATAATTCCCTAAAGATTATGGGAATATAAAGACATTATTTTGGATTAAGTTACTCGGTCCTTATTCTTAGAAAGTCATATTATACAATGTCAACAAAAACTAGAAGCAAAACAAAAGAGAACATATGGGATGCTATAGGAATGGATAGCAGAGTGATCTCATCTCTTTAAGGGGTCAAGGAAGGGTTCCCAGGGAAGAAATATCAAGAGTGAAACCTGAAACGTAAGTAGATATTAACCAATGAACTCAAAGGAATCCTGTATTGCAGAATCATAAAGTCAAGGGGTCATGCATTTTAGATGAGACTGAAGAGGCAAGCAGGGACCAAGGATCACAAGGTCTGATAAGCTTTGTAAAGGAATATATTTATCTTAAGGGAGAGGGAGAACTATTGAAAAACTTTCAACTGGCAATGACATGAATAGATTTGCATTTTTAAAGGCTATAGTATCCTCATGGTGTGCTGTTAATCATAAACACTTTAATGCCAATTAATTCATAATCCTCTTTTACTAACCCATACATTAAATTATTACATAACAACTACTGGGTAATGAGAAGAAAAGACAGGCTTAACGGTGGAGGCTGGGGTGACAGGGAGTAGCACAAGATATGAGATACAGGGAAAGAGGGAAGCATAGAATGATATACTTAGGTGAATGAAAGAAGATGAAAGAAGGAAGGGAGGACAGAGAGACCTAGAGGAAGGTGAGCAGACAGGCAGTCAGACCAAACTAGGTGCTTTCACATTCATGTACAAACTCTTTTAAGTCTCACAATCCATTTTGCAAAAGAGAAAACTGAAACTCAGAGCAGTTGACAGCTCAAGAGAGGTGAATTTGCCCAAGATCACATAGCAAAGGGCAAAGCTGGAATTTTAATTTAGATTCGTCTACTGTACATTCAATGCCTTTTCTGATAAGGAATCTTGTCTTTAAAGTTGGGAACATAACAAGAGTGAGTGGAGGTATAGTCTATATTCCAACCTATAGCTAGAAGATAGAAATTACCTGTTGCCATAATTTTGCCAGTGATTACCCCTCACTGAGTGACAGATTTTCAAAATCAAAAGCTTCACACCCAGTGGAAGAACTTATGATATTCTCTACTGGGTGAATCCTTTTGTGATTTTCAAGGTAGAAAATGATTAACATTTCAATGTTCTCCCCTTGCAGGGATCTATGTAGTACTATGTAGACTGTCAGCTGCTGAACCACATCTAAATTTCCTTTTTGTATTCAGCAAGACTATGTCATTTCTTGTTTAGTCCATTGTTACTTTATTATTCATTTTATAAATATTTATTGAGACTAATGTAATGCAGGTACTGTTCTATGTGCTGGAAAACATCAGGAAAAAAACAGAACATCTTCTTTCTTTTCATTTAGTGTACTTATGTATTTTGGTCTTTAATTACTCTGTGTCAAACAATAACACATTTAAAATTGACTTAAACTTGCCATTTTTTAAATTTCAAAGGCTTCCATTTTTTTCCCGCCCCCAATTCTAGTTCCAGAATGTTGGGATTGTCAAAAATGTACATACTATCCATCAATACACTTGACATTTTGAAGATTTTGATTCTTCCTTTCTAGATTTCATTGATTTTGATTCTTCCTTCCTAGATTTCATTGTTAAAAAGGAAAGAGAAGTGAAGTTCTTTTTATGATTAAACATGCTATGACTCTCAACAAGCATTTACCTTCTGATTCAGTCCTTGCTCTTCCTTGTGTCATGATGTTCCTACATTCTTATTCTCCTTAGGCAATATTGGAGATATTTTTTCTGTCCTATTATGTCTTTATTATTATTATTTATTGAGACAGAGTCTCACTCTATCCCCAGGCTGGAGTGAAGTGGCATGATCTTGGCTCACTGCAACCTCTACCTCCCGGGTTCAAGCATTTCTCCTGCCTCAGTCGCCCCAGTAGCTGGGACTACAGGCATGCACAACCTTCCCCAGCTAATTTTTGTATTTTTAGTAGAGATGGGGTTTCACTGTGTTGGCCAGGATGGTCACGATCTCTTGACCTCGTGATCTGGCCGCCTTGGCCTCCCAAAGTGCTGGGATTACAGGCATGAGCCACCACTCCAGGCCTTATGTCTTTTTAACATGTGGTGTCTGCATTTCTAGCATGAGTGATAAGGAGCACAGACCAAATCTTGGAATTTAATGAAATATCTTCCTTCTAAACTAAATGAGTTCATTTTCAGCAAGTTAACATAACAATCCCAAATACCTGTCATTTAAACAACAAGTTAATTATTCTCTAAGGATACATATTATAGCCAACATATTTTATGGATAACCAGAGATGGGTTCTAAATTGTGATGATTTCAACCATATTCTTTCTTACTTAAGTTTCCAAACTGTGACATTTGCCTCATTGTTATTCATCATCATCATCTATTTCTATAGATGTAGTATGGATATCTATTCCTATCTAGTCCTCCATTTTATATAACTTCCAGAAAGGGGCATTTGGACATTGAGTTTATGTTGAATTGACTTTTTTATCTATAGTTCCTTACTCCAACTACCAAAAAATAATTTTGGAGATTAGAATATAGTTTTTTGCAGAACTAGAAGGCATTAGTCCAAAATAACTCCTGACCTTGTATTCATTGGTTGGTAAGGTTTGGAATACAATGACTTCTCCAAGAGCTAGTAAACAAAGGAGGGATCATAAGGCTAGTTATTGACTAGATTGATGGCTGTAGGAAAAGTTCCAGATTGGTTGCTTTCATTGCCCCACTGGTTGTCAACAGCCACATTGGTTGATATCACAAACAGGCAGAGCAACAAGAAGATAAGATGCACAGAAAGTAGAGGAGAAGAATACTTCCTTGACCTTTAGTTTTGCTGAAAATTTGTGCTAATATCTTTCTGGATGGAGTATTGGGGCTATATTTCTGATTACAGTTGAAGAGAGGAAGCATCATTAAAGGCATGTAAAATGGAGCATGCGTGGAGAGCATTCGTGACAGCCCTTATAGGCTTGAGCTCTGTGATGACCAGAGCTACACATGATAATCTTTAGTGGATCTGCATCATGATTTTATACAAAGGTAAGGAAGTGGTTTTTTCTTTTGATTTCATTTCCAAATTGAACATTATCAACATTAGTATTATTATTATTGCTTGTAGGAACACACTGACCACATATCTCTGAGAACATCATATCCTGGTGCCTTGGTCTTTTTCCTGACATTACAGAGTTCAACACGCTTTATGTACAGTTGGGATTTTCATTCCTAACTTTTAAGCATATTGTTATGGAAGTTTAACTGCTAGTTTTTCTGATTTATGCAATTTCCTAAAATCCATTTGTGGTTATTCCCTGCTACATACTGAGGAAAAAGAAGAAGGAGGAATAGATAAATATAGCATCTCTATTGAAAACCACAGTTTATACAATGGCCATTGCTGGATTTGTCTACTTTTTTTTTTTTTTCTGAGATGGAGTCTTGTCTGTTGCCCTGGCTGGAGTGGTCTGATCTTGGCTTACTGCAAGCTCCGCCTCCTGGGGGTCACGCCATTCTCAGGCCTCAGCCTCCCAAGTAGCTGGGACTACAGGTGCCCACCACAACGCCCAGCTAATTTTTTTTTTTTTTTGACGGAGTCTGGCTCTGTCACCCAGGCTGAGGTGCAATGGCCAGATCTCAGCTCACTGCAAGCTCCGCCTCCTGGGTTTACGCCATTATCCTGCCTCAGCCTCCCGAGAGGCTGGAACTACAGGCACCCGCCACCTCGCCCAGCTAGTTTTTTGTATTTCTTAGTAGAGACGGGGTTTCACCGTGTTAGCCAGGATGGCCTCAATCTCCTGACCTCATGATCCTCCCACCTTGGCCTCCCAAAGTGCTGGGATTACAGGCGTGAGCCACCGTGCCTGGCAGATTTGGCTACTCTTAATCTGAAGTATAAAGTCATCTTCCAAGGGATAGGGATTCTAGTCACTTATACTGAAATGCCATCATGATCTCTTTTTGTTATTACTATTGTTATTTTATTTTGTCTTATGTAATCAAGAACAAGGGAAGTAATCATCTTGAGCTGGTCGCCTCAAAAAATTTCAAGAAAATTGTGTTTTCTTAGCCAGGTGCGGTGGCTCACACCTGTAATTCCAGCACTTAGAGAGGCTGAGGTGGGTGGACCACTTGAGATCAGGAGTTAAAGACCAGCCCGGCCAACATGATGAAACCCTATCTCTGCTAACATACAAAAAAAATTAGCCAGGGATGGTGGCATGCACCTGTAGTCCTAGCTGCTCAGGAGGTTGAGGCTGGAGAATTGCTTGAACCTGGGAGGCAGAGGTTGCAGTGAGCTGAGATCGTGCATTGCACTCCAGCTGGATGACAGAGGAAGACTCCGTCTCAAAAATAACTAAATAAATGATAAATAAATTTAAAAAATAGAAAAATTGTGGTTTCTTTAAGAGGGATGAGGCAAACTGGGGTGGGCACACAGAACAGTGACCAGGATAGGCAGAAAACATGGTGTCTTCCCTCTTGAGAACAGTTGAGGAAACAGGGTTGATTAGTCTAGAGAAGCAACTTGCTTCAAACTTTCATTTATTTGAATGGTTCCTATGCAAGAGAAGCATAAGACTTAACCTTGGGCCACTTCAGAGGATAGGATTAGGACAAAAAGTGACAATTATAGAAAATTTAATTTGAACACATTTAACAAATCGGTTTATTTCTATTGGTTTGAAATGTGAAAAATGGAAAAGGCTGTCTTGAGAATACTGTCCTAAATGGGTAGATAGTAGTAGTAGTATTTCCCATGTACAAGCTGGGGAGCTGGCTGACCACTTCGCTGGATTGTGC
The DNA here is from genome assembly GCF_000951035.1 of Colobus angolensis palliatus. Lineage (NCBI taxonomy): Eukaryota > Metazoa > Chordata > Mammalia > Primates > Cercopithecidae > Colobus > Colobus angolensis. The sequence continues at coordinate 268,513 of NW_012118822.1, forward strand.
TGAGGAAATTCATACATCCACTTGAGGGTTAAATAGATAACCTTGATGGTCCTCTCCAACTCTGAGATTATGTGTGGGTTAATAATTCTTATGTAGCAACTAAAACAAGATATTAAGAGACTTAAAATATTTATTTTGTGAACTCTTAAAGGGCACTCAGTGCTCAATAAGATGCTCACTTACCGGGAGTGAAGCATTAGACAAAAAAAAAGACTATTATAAGACTTCTGACAAAAGACTATTATAAGACTTCCTTGAAGAATATCATTGTCCTCTCAATTTAAAGGTAATTACTTTGGGCAATATTTGTGAAATAAAAGGTAAGTTTTTTCAGACAGTGTTCTTCATTCATGGTCAGGAACAGCTTGCTTTTTGTCTAATGATGCTACTTCATTTCTACAGACTCATGCGTCTTGCATTGTGGTCAACAATGATGATAAAATGAGCTCTTCTGTCTTTAGAAACGTCACACTACACAGATCCATCTGTTCCTTTTTACCTAAGCTGCATTGGTCCTATGGCTTCCAGCTGTAGTCTCAGTTGCTAATTCATTCGTAAAGGAGATTGGTTGGCTAGATAACTTTAATAACCTTGTTGATCATTCTATACCCTGTGTTGACTTAGAATTATACAGTTTTCTCCAATTTAACTTTTTTTTTCCTGGTAATCTTTTCAGCTAGCTATGTTTTCTTAATTTTAAGACAAATTAAAAATAATACATTCTTTTCTTTTTCTGTAGATCCCTATATATATTTTAGGTAATTGATAGCTTCTTGCATTCTTTATGAAACAAGCTCCATTCTTTTTCTGATCCTCCAGTAAAAAAAATAAAGCCAAATATTTAAGCAATTAAATTATTCAACTTGCTCTAGTTTAGTTGTGACATTAAAAAGTGCGCATATATGAAACAAAATAAACATGCCTTATAATAAGTTGAATTCTCCATCTCTGTGCAACTGGCATTAAAGGGAATACACCTTCAGCTATTATCTCTACTTACTGCTTTGTTAGCAGTTATCATAATAACTGGAACATTACTCTCTCATCTCTTGATGTTTTAGAAGTTAATCATTTAGGGCGGAGCAAGATGGCCGAATAGGAACAGCTCCAGTCTCCAACTCCCAGCACGAAGGACACAGAAGACCGGTGATTTCTGCATTTTCAACTGAGGTACTGGGGTCATTTCACTAGTGAGTGCCGGACAATCGGTGCTGGTCAGCTGTTGCAGCCCAACCAGCGAGAGCTGAAGCAGGGCGAGGCATCCCCTCACCTGGGAAGCGCAAGGGGGAAGGGAATCCCTTTTCCTAACCAGGGGAACTGAGAAACACAACACCTGGAAAATTGGGTAACTCCCACCCCAATACTGCGCTGTAGGCTAACGGGCACACCAGGTGAATATACCCCATGCCTGGCCGGGAGGGTCCCACAGCCCTAGAGCCTCCCCCCTTGCTAACACAGCAGTCTGCAGTGATCTAACCGCAGGGCAGCAGCGAGGCTGTGGGAGGGGCACCCGCAATTGCTGAGGCTTAAGTAGGTAAACAAAGCCGCTGGGAAGCTCCAACTGGGTGGAGCTCACAGCAGCTCAAGGAAACCTGCCTGTCTCT
>NW_012118822.1:277207-283345 GCF_000951035.1 Colobus angolensis palliatus
TTTCTTTTCGCACAGTCTGGAAGAGTGATGGCACAAGTATACATATGTAACAAACCTGCACGTTATGCACATGTACCCTAGAACTTAAAGTATAATAAAAAAAAAAAAAAAGGAAAATGATGACCAGAGTAACCCACTAAAGTACTGGCTAGTGACCTGTGAGGGTTAAAGGCTTTCAGGGGAGCTTTGATCATAGAATAGCTAGCGTTCTGTGGCAGCTGGAAAAAACAAAACAGAGATCAAAGAGAAAGAATGCAACATTCAACTCTCATTGATATAAAAATATAGAAATGAGTGAGTGTAAGAAGCAAAACAGACCTCCACCTAAAGTCTGATCTCATCTGCCTTCTGACATCATCAATAGCATGGTTTATTATAGTGAGTTTAAATCAATGGTTGCAAAATCAAAATGCTGTTAACCAGTTCATTGTGTTAAAGAAAAAAATCAAAACACTTAAGAGGAAACTGATTCCTTAGAACAAGAAATAAACCTAAATATAAATAAATAAGCAGAAAAAAAAAAGAAGTTAATCATTTAAAAATTTGTCTACACATATATGACATTTATTTTTCATGGTTCTCAAAGACCTTGTCAACAGCAAGTCTCAGTTATTGCACATTTTATTTAATTGTTTGCTTGATTATTTCTTCCCTTCAATTCTGTCTGTTATCTCCCTGGGCATTCCTACTAAATAGATGATGTCTAGATTTCAACATATTTGAGAAAATATGAGAAACTCTTATATTTTAATCACTTGTGTTTATAATTATCCATTGTGGGAAATATCTAGATATGTATAATAAGTACATATGTGTGTGTTAATGCTTGGAAATGAGACTGGGTTATACTACAATATATCAACAGTAATTAACTTTGGACTTTTTAATAGGTCCTTTTATTTTATTTTATTTTATTTTATTTTTCTGTGTCTGTTTTGTCATTAAGGACAGCCTTTTTGGGTTTGTTATTTTTCCCCCAAATTATGTATGTGCTTCTCATTGACTTCCTGAACTGTGTCTATGGGTACAGCTGACTACATGGCCTTGAGACCAGTGCAGCAGTACATAGCCTCCTACTCAGAAGAGTTTAGGGTTTAATAGTCTGCAGTTGCCAGCTTAAAATTTTTAGCAATTTTATCTTTGGATCTATATTTTGTTAAGTGGAGTCAAATGAGACAGTGAAGAATACATGAAACCTGTACTGTAATCCTTTCTCTCTCTAAATTGGGGAATGTAAATAAGATTTGATACATTTTCCTTCACATATTTTCTGTATGTATTAATCTATTGAGAATGTCAACTTGGTTAAACTGGTACTAGATACAGAAAAAAATACTCAAACTTTAAAATATGTGGTTGACATAATTTCTTCATTTCCCTTGTGATGAAGTTGTTCTACTTTTCCTTATGGTTCCCTTGGTTTGGATTGTGAATTTCTGTTAGAGGGTGTTATAAGTCACTTAGTTCGTTTTCTTTCTCAGAAGTCCTGTCTTGTCTTGAGTTATTTAAAACTCTGTAAACTTTGAGCTAAACAGCCAGACAACCTTCTAATTATCTTAACATACTTAGGTCATCTCCTGTTACTGGACAATAGTTGCTGATCATTTTTTCCATTCCAATGAATGTTTTAATAAACATATATTTTGTATATGTTTATATACTATATATAATATATATATAAAATATATATAAAATGTTTCAGAGTATTTCTTCAGGATTGGTCTCCCAAATTGGAAAAATACATGTATTTATGAACGCCTTGATAATATATTGCAAATCAGCTCATTAGAAACTTTATACCAGTTTAGATTTCTACCAGCATCCTAAAGTTTGACTGTCTGATCAGCTTGAGTTATTATCACTTAAGTGATGGAAAATGGAATCCTGTTTTGATTTGCATTTCTTTGACTAGTAAGGTATGAAGTTTGCTTAATGTTTTTCAGCCCCTTGTATTTTCTTTTTCAGGCATTTTATTTAATAAAAATGTAGTCTTCAGAGCACAATAGACTTTAGAAAATATATTAAATTGTCTATGATTTCCACCATGAGTCTTTTATATGTGTTAACTTGCACAAATGTAAAAACTGTATCTTGATAGGGACGTCTTTCATGGTTTTCTGCAATAGTCATAGCTTACTTACTAATTCTATTGAGGGCAGATGGCGGAGGCTAGCCAGCTGTCTAAAAGAGAGATTTGACCAAAGATAGACAAGAGTGCATAATGTAGCTTCGTGGTTGTAACTTCGTCAACTCCTGCTACTGCCCATATGATTTCTTAGCAGTTGTTTGAGGGCTTATATTTTTCTAGAGGGTGAGGAATGTACTTTTCATTAAAGGTTTATTTGGTAATTCATATTTCCTTTATGGTCTACATTGATGGTCAGTTATAGTTTACCCAGTGTGTGTTTTTTGTAATGGAAATTTAATTGGGTGAGCATTGTGATAAGATGTTTAAGTGACTTAGGAATATGTGTAACCACATGTACATGTTGGTTAATCAAAAGTGTAAAGTAAGTAGAATTAGAATTTAGAAACATTAGTTTCCTAGTGCTAAGACTGAACATTACTTAGATTCAGTTGAGCAAGGAAAATTAAACTACTTATAGTTATATTATTATTTACCCTGATGATTTAACCTTACAAATATTTTACAAAATAATATAAATAGAAACATATGTGAAGTGTAGGCAACTGGAACCATGTCACATTTTCTAAGTAACCATGAATGGATGAATAGTAAATCTTATATGTTTATGATCTCTAAATGTAATTCAAATACTGACTGTGTGTGTGTGTGTATATACATGTACAATTAACATTTATTTAAAAATTTATGGCTTTGTAATATACTTCTATGCACACAAACTTATTTGATTCAATAAAGAGAAATTACTATTACCAAAAGACTTTTCATTTTCTTGGTTTAAACCTAAATATATATATATATATATTTTACCCTAAAAACATATATATGTATAATAATATATAAACCTAAATATGTATATAAACCTAAATACCTGCATATATTTTAACCTAAATATATATATATATTTTAACCTAAATATATATATATTTAAATGGTTTATATGGGCATATATATGTGTGTGTGTGCATATATATGTGTGTGTATAATAGATATATTTCAATTTAAACCAAGAAACTAAAAAGTCTTTTGGTAATAGTAATTCCTTTTTAGTGAATCAAATACGTTATGTGCATAAAGTGTATTACAAAGCCATAAATTGCTAGAAAAATGTTAATTGTCACCATTACAAATGTTTAATGAGAATTTTCAAAGAGACAATAAGTATGACTCAGTAACACAAGTCCAGGGAGGAGTAGATTCAGAAGCTGGGGAATTATCTTGAGAAGAATACTTTTGCATATAGGAGCTTGAGTATCATCCTAAAATGAAAAAAAAAGGAGTTTTTAATGATAAACAATTACAAAATGTTAAAAAATTAAGCTAATAAATGACCTTAAAACAATTTTTGGTGCAAAACAAAACTATTTAATGCTTGTGGATACCTTCATTTATGGAACAAATAATAATTATTGATCTTTTCTATGGGCTAGATACTGTTCTAGGAACTTCAGATAGATCAGTTAATGAAAAGAGAAAGATTTCTGCCCTCGTTGTGCTTGCATTCTATCAAGGACAGATACAAAATGAGCGATAAACCTGATAAGTAGGCCCATATTAATGTCTATGGAAAGGTAAGTGTTATGGACAGAAGAAAAATTAGAAGCAGCAAGGGGAATTAGGAGTCAGTGTGGGAGAAGAGAATACATTCTCAGTATTAAATAAGATGATAGATAAGGGAAGGTCTTGTTGAGAAGGTAAGTTCTGAGTGAAGACACGAAAGAGATACGAGGGTTAGTTAAGAGGTTATCTGGGAAAAAAAATATTCCAAGTAGAAATAACAGCAAGAGCAAGCGCACAACTTGCGGACATGCTAGAAAGAGGTGAGAGGCCAGTGTCTAGAGGAATCAAGGATAATGTAGAAGCAGATGGGTTCAGAGAGCCAATGGGGATGGGGAGCAAACCCATAGGACCTTATCAGTTGTAATGATTTTGGATTTTATTCGAGTGAGATGGGAATCCAACGCAGAGTTTTAAGCAGAGGACTTGGTCAGACTTGAATTTTTTTTTTTTTTAATTATACTTTAAGTTCTAGGGTACATGAGCACAACGTGCAGGTTTGTTACATAGGTATACATGTGCGATGTTGGTTTGCCACACCCATCAACTCATCATTTACATTAGGTATTTCTCCTAATGCTATCCTTCCCCCAGGCTCCCACCCACTGACAGGCCTGGGTGTGTGATATTCCCTGCCCCATGTCCATGTGTTCTCATTGTTCAACTCCCACTTATGAGTGAGAACATGCAGTGTTTGGTTTTCTGTCCCTGTGATAGTTTACTGAGAATGATGGTTTCCAGCTTAATCCATGTCCCTGCAAAGGACATGAACTCATCCATTTTTACGGCTACATAGTATTCCATGGTGTATATGCGCCACATTTTCTTAATCCAGTCTATAATTGACAGACATTTGGGTTGGTTCCAAGTCTTTGCTATTGTGAATAGTGCTGCAGTAAACATACATGTGCATGTGTCTTTATGGTAGCATAATATAGAATTCTTTGGGTATATATCCAGTAATGGGATTGCTGGGTCAAATGGTATTTCTGGTTCTAGATCCTTGAGGAATCTCCACACTGTCTTCCACAATGGTTGAACTAAGTTACACTCCCACCAACAGTGTAAGAGCATTCCTATTTCTCCACATCCTCTCCAGCATCTGTTGTTTCCTGACTTTTTAATGATTGCCATTCTAACTGGCATGAGATATATCTCATTGTGATTTTGATTTGCATTTCTCTGGTGACTAGTGATGATGAGCATTTTTTCATATGTCTGTTGGCTACATAAAAGATTTCAGAAGTGGATCAGACTTGAATTATAAAAGACTACTTCTAACTTCTGTGCTGAGATTACATTGTAAAAGATTAGGTTAAAAATCCAGGCAAGATATGGTAGAAGCTTGAGCTAGCATACATATGGTAAATAGTGACCAGATTCTGAATATATTTTGAAGATTTTACTGATGGAATATGCCAGCTTGTAGCACAGGATGTGTGGGGAGTGGCTTTCCTGGTTGCTAGACAGTTCCTTGGACTCCATGCTGCTAACTGCCCTTGGTGTTGAGGCTCCTGGTGTTCTCTTTGGTTTGAGTCTTTGTCTCTGGTCATCCCAGGTTTCAAACTAACGCTCGTCTGGTTGGTACGGATTTACAGCTTCTCTGTGTACCACTCACCTGGTTTTAGGTGTCCTGCTCCAACATTTGAACCCTTACTATCTATTCAGCCCTCTATCATGTTCCCTATTTGCCCTAATACCTGTTTATCTTCCAGCCATTTGGGCCTGAGATTTTTCCTGGAATCTATTACTAGCTGCCAGCTATGATGCAAGTTTGAACTAGAGCTGGAATTGTTATCATTTTATCAGTGAAGCCACGATGAAGGGAATGGGCTAGGAGTTATTCAGGACTTTTTAAAAAGTAAGGAAATTTTGATTTCATTAATCCCCAGCTAAACAAGACTCTATGTTGCCATCAATTTAAGTTAAATAAAATGTTCCAGCAGAATAAATATATTCATGAAGGCTTCCATCTTTATGACATATTTTTTTCTGATATGACCAAAAACCCATGTATATATAGGAAATATGTTCAGTTAAAATTCTTTTTTTATTATTATTATTATCATACTTTAAGTTCTAGGGTACATGTGCATAACATGCAGGTTTGTTACATATGTATACTTGTGCCATGTTGGTGTACTGCACCTATCAACTCATCAGCAGCCACCAACTCATCATGTACATCAGGTATAACTCCCAATGCAATCCCTCCCCCCTCTCCCTCCCCATGATAGATCCTGGTGTGTGATGTTCCACTTCCCGAGTCCAAGTGATCTCATTGTTCAGTTCCCAACTATGAGTGAGAACATGCGGTGTTTGGTTTTCTGTTCTTGCAATAGTTTGCTGAGAATGATGGTTTCCAGCTGCATCCATGTTCCTACAAAGGACAAAAACTCATCCTTTTTTATGGCTGCATAGTATTCCATGGTGTA
>NW_012118822.1:285558-286035 GCF_000951035.1 Colobus angolensis palliatus
AGTTTTCAAAGGGAATTTTTCCAGTTTTTGCCCATTCAGTATGATATGGGCTGTAGGTTTGTCATAAATAGGTCTTATTATTTTGAGGTATGTTCCATCAATACTGAATTTATTGAGCGATTTTAGCATGAAGGGCTGTTGAATTTTTTCAAAGGCCTTTTCTTCATCTATTGAGATAATCATGTGCTTTTTGTCTTTGGTTCTGTTTATATGCTGGATTACATTTATTGATTTGCATATGTTGAACCAACCTTGCATCCCAGGGATGAAGTCCACTTGGTCATGGTGGATAAGCTTTTTGATGTGCTGCTGGATCCGGTTTGCCAGTATTTTATTGAGGATTTTTACATCGATGTTCATCAGGGATATTGGTCTAAAATTCTCTCTTTTTGTTGTGTCTCTGTCATGCTTTGGTATCAGGATGATGTTGGCCTCATAAAATGAATTAGGGAGGATTCCTTCTTTTTCTATTGATTG
>NW_012118822.1:288689-292234 GCF_000951035.1 Colobus angolensis palliatus
ACAGTCAGGACCCTCAGCTGTAGGTCTGTTGGAGATTGCTTGAGGTGCACTCCAGACCCTGTTTGCCTGGATATTAGCAGCAGAGGCTACAGAAGATAGAATATTCTGAACAGTGAGTGTACCTGTCTGATTCTTGCTTTGGAAGCTTCCTCTCAGGGGTGTACTCCACCGTGTGAGGTGTGGGGTGTCAGTCTGCCCCTAGTGGGGGATGTCTCCCAGTTAGGCTACTCAAGGGTCAGGGACCCACTTGAGCAGGCATCTGTCTGTTCTCAGATCTCAACCTCCATGTTGGGAGATCCACTGCTCTCTTCAAAGCTGTCAGACAGAGTTGTTTGCATCTGCAGAGGTTTCTGCTGCTTTTTTGTTGCTGTTGTTTAGCTGTGCCCTGTCCCCAGAGGTGGAGTCTACAGAAACAGGCAGGCTTCCTTGAGCTGCTGTGAGTTCCACCCAGTTCGAGTTTCCCAGTGGCTTTGTTTGCCTACTTCAGCCTCAGCAATGGCGGCCCCTCTCCTCCAGCCTCGCTGCTGTCTTGTGGTTAAATCACAGACTGCTGTGCTAGCCATGAGGGAGGCTCCGTGAGCGTGGGACCCTCCCAGCCAGGTGTGGGATATTATCTCCTGGTGTGCCCGTTTGCTAAGACCCTTGATAAAGTGCAGTATTGGGGTGGGAGTTACCCGATTTTCCAGGTGTTGTGTGTCTCAGTTCCCCTGGCCTGGAAATGGGATTCCCTTCCCCCTTGCATTTCCCAGGTGAGGCGATGGCTTGCCCTGCTTCAGCTCTAGCTGGTCGGGCTGCACCAGCTAACCAGCCCCCATTGTCCCGCACTCCCTAGTGAGATGAACACAGTACCTCAGTTGAAAATGCAGAAATCCCCTGTCTTCTGTGTTGCTCGCACTAGGAGCTAGAGACTGGAGCTGTTCCTATTAGGCCATCTTGCTCCGCCCCCCTAAAATTCTTTAAAAGCATTTTGAAACTCACTTGTTTGATAATTTGGTTAGTGATAATTTGGATATTTAAACAATAACAATTAAAATAAAATTTATAAACTAGTTATGAAAAAATACTTCTTGTGTAACCATGTTCTGTCACATCGAGGTACAAATTCTGTTCTTGCTTCATTCATACATTTACTGGTACAAACTCATCTGAACTCCATTTGACCTCATCTTACTTGAAATGGACTCTTTAGGAAAGCAGCAAAATGCTTTCAAATAAACATCTCCTAAAATGCATTTACCTTGGACCTGGAAACCTATAAAAGAATTATTTTAGTACATTGATTTTTTAGTACATTGATTTTTTAGTACATTGATAACATAGAGAGAATTCCCTACAGCTGAAAATTATGGTATTTAAAGGTTTCAAGATGTCTTTCCAGGTTTTGAGTTGGCAGCAAGCCAGTGACTGAATGGCTGTATTTTAGAAGCCCATCTTGCTTCCGCTTCCTTCGGTTTTCTAATTTTTCATATTAGTACTCGACTCTGAGAAAATATTGAATATATTCTTTAAAGTTCTTTCACTTTTCTGTTGCTGTAAATACAAGCTTTGCCTCAAAAAAAATCCTCAAAAATAAGTAAAAGATACAACAAATCCCTGCAAATCCTAGAGAACCTGACCATCCTTAAGTGTATAAGCCCAAGCGTTTTGGTTTAGTTCCTCATAAAACTTAAATAAATGTTGGCATAAGAATCTTAGTATAGTGTCATTATTTTCAAATCAACTTCTAAACTGGTTTGTAACAAACATATCTTTTTGTATGTGTGTGGCTTGCTAAGCAATCTTAATGGCTTAAAGCATCTGTGTTACAAACAATTTAAATACCTTTGAATTCTCTTTCCATAAACCATTGATTGACTACATCATGGGGCACTTCCAACCCCCATTCTTTTGGATAGGGCTTCATGTTCCATTTTGTGAATAGAAATGTCACAATATCCTATCCAGTAGAGGGTTTCATTGGGTAACCACAGGAAAGACTCAATGTAAAAGCTCTGAGACTTTCACCATAAAAGAAAGGGAGAGGTATTTGTAACATTTTATAAAAGAATGTGTTTTTGTTGTGTCCGAATATTGCTCTTCAAGAATCAGTGATTTTTTTTTAAGTTTTACTGCCAGCTGATGGAAAAAAAAAAAAAAAAAACTTGATGTTTGCTTGTTAGACTGCCCAAGAATTGTAATGACTGTAAATGAACTTGCCTTCTGTGGTCATTTGTAAATTAAATCTATTGCAGAGGATATGTGAATAATCCTGCCTGGGGACCATTTATATGAAAGTTAATAAAGTCTACTTATGGCCTTAAAGAAGCAGAATTAAGAGTATCTAGAGAACTTTTAAAAAATAAGGGAAAACGGAGTAGTAAGAAGAACAGAAATAAAATCAGGTGCTTTTAGAAACACAGTTCACCTTGACAGACTGGAAAATTTACAACAAAATTAGGGAAGGTACAACCAAGAATTGTTCACAGATGGCCACCACACTCATTGTAGGATTTGACTTTATGTCTGTTTTAACATGTCTCTTTCTTTGGTTAGAAAGCCCCTTTCTTCTCATATATGCCAATTCATGCCCTCTTAAAATTTGGCTTAGTTTTTTCGTTTTCTCAAAATATCCTCAAGCTATTAAGTTCTATACCAGCAAATGCTTTATTAATGTTACATCATTCTGCATTTGTTGCCCTGTATGCTTTTTCAGCTATTGCATGTTTGTATAATTTCGATTATAGTTTGAGCCTAATTTGCAAGGTCATTAGCGGGAAAAAAATCTATCTTTTGTTTTCTTCTGTTTCCTTTATATTTTCCAGTACAATAATCCTCTCATAGCAGGAATCTTTAACTGGGAAATTTACTGTATTAGATAATTCAACCAGGCATATGGTTTCTCAGTGGTGCACTATCAGCACTTTGGATAGGACAGATACTTGTTTTGTGGGACTTATCTCTCTGCCACCTTTCCTTTCCCCATATTGCAAATTTTTTTACATCCTTGGCTCTGACAGTAAATGCCATTAGTCTTTTAAGTCATTTGACAACCTATGATGCCTCCTAAGAAGAAAGTATTATTGCCCCAATTGAGTCTCAGTTCCTTTCATAATACTAAAAACAATTTAGGATTATTTTATTTATGGGTTGCTTTATTTGTTCCTCTCCCACACTAAGATAAAACTTCAACAGTACATGTACTGATTTTTTTTTTTCTGTGTCATTTATTGTATGTAGTATAATACTTAGGACAATGCCTGGCACATGGTAGGTGCTTAATAATTTATAGAATAAATGTATGCCAAAGCCACTTCATAGGTCTTTGTAAACTATTTCAAGCAGCACATAACTTTGGCAACAACTTACTAAATAGGTTGTAGATGATCTGTGTTAAAGAGCATCTACTAGTTCCAAACACAGATTAGCTTAGATATTGGCAGAATGTGGCTTTCGTTAATGTTTTTTCCTCTATTAAACTTACTATAAAACCTTGGGAATATCAGATACTCTTTTCTTTTCTTTTCTTTTCTTTTTTTTTTTTTTTTTTGAGGCAGAGCTTTGCTCTT
>NW_012118822.1:292284-305736 GCF_000951035.1 Colobus angolensis palliatus
TTTTTTTTTTTTTTTGAGGCAGAGCTTTGCTCTTGTTGCCCAGGCCGGAGTGAAATGGTATGATCTTGACTCACTAAAACCCCCACCTCTCGGGTTCAAGTGATTCTCCTGCCTCAGCCTCCCTAGTAGCTGGGGTTATAGGTGCATGCCACCACACCTGGCTAATTTTTGTATTTTTAGTAGAGACAAAGTTACACCACGTTGGCCAGGCTGGTCTCAAACTGACCTCAGGTGATCCGCCCGCCTCGGCCTCCTAAAGTGCTGGGATGACAGGCATGAGCAACTGCACTCGGGCTAGATAGCCAAGTCTTTTTATACCTGGGTTCTCTTACTATGTAATAAGATAATAAGTAACACTTGGCTTTAATTTGTGATGGTTACTGTTAGGCCAACAGTAATAATTGCTATACACAAGAAAGAGAAACATTTTGTATGTAATAAAGAAAGCCTTAAATGGTCATTGCCATTTAACAATGTTCAATATTGCCGTTTTTTACTTTTGAAACAATGGAACACAACCGCATGGCCTTTAGTGGTCCCACTGATTGACTTCCCAGTTAGTCAAGGTTGGATATTCCAGAAGAAATGTTATAAGCAGAATGACTTGCCGTTACCGTTCGGGTATAATGTTAATAGTTATCAATCTTGCACATATGTTATATTTAAACCCCCCTCCCCCGCTTTTTTTTTTTTTTTTTTTTTTTTTTTTTTTTTTTTACTGTAACCAGTTTCTCAAATATCTAGGATCTGTGTTGAGGAGTTAAATCAACATTATCCTTTCTGTTTATCATCTCTGTCACTTTGAAGTATAAGAAAGTTTTTTTCTCTAGGCACTTTTCAAAGATTTTTACAAGTATATATCTTTCTTTTGATTTTTCAGAATCAGGTCTCAAAAGCTTACCCAAGGTCAGAATTCATTCAAGATGCATTGGTCTCTTTCTGAGCATTAATTTCCACCAGTTGTGCACATTCTAGGAGTAGTAGCGGTTTGAGTTTCCTGGTAGCTTTGGCAGCATTATTTTCAGTGTTTTATTGGGCTTACTATTTTGCTGAAGGCTTAACAGGTTCATTTTCAAATTCTTAATCAAGAACAAGTTTAATGATTAAAGGTAATTATCTCCAGATTAGAAGGGCTTTTAAAAATTTATCAGCATTCCAAAATTTAACAAATAACTCTCTGATAATCTAATTAAAATCCTACTTTTGCTGCCAGGCTGTTTCCAGTCAGACACTCATACAACCTCTTGTAGCAAATCATTATCAGTTTAAGCAGTTTCTGACAATTAAGACATAGAAGTTGACCTGTGCTAATATTTAGATTGTTCCCTGGAGGATGATCATCTGCAAGAATTAATTTTGCCTTCTTACTGACTTCTAACGGGAGACAATGTTAGTTATCTCTAGTTATTAGGAAGTTAAAATCACCCTAAAGTAGAGAGTCTGTTGGCTGTGTAATATCCTTATGTGTATATAAGAGACAAAATTGTTTCCAGCAGCAAATCAGAATCAGCTGCTTCACATCATAGTGAAAGGCCTTTCACTTTCCATTAGATTTGCACCTTAAATAGTAATTAAATTTAGAGGCCATATTGTAAAGGAATTTGGTCTAGTTTAGAACCATGGAATTTTGATGGGTAATTAAACACACACAGAAAATTCTACACTATTCATTGGAGCTTTTTATATAAGCTGGGGGGCAAAATTATTTTTTTATAGTTCTTAAAATAATTTGGACTTCTTAAATAAATCTTATTTACCCAAAGATATACTTAACCTATTAGTAACCAGCTGTTGTTTTAGAACCAACTTAAAGTTTAAATTCTAATAATGGGAGTTCTACGCCATCAAGCAACCAGAAAGGACACAATCATGGTTAAGTGAAGACTCCAGAAACACAATTTGTCTGGCAATCCATGTTATTTGTTTTCATTTCTATTGCTTCTAGAAAGCTTTTTGGTAGTCTTGTTTTCATTTTTAATTTTTGTGGGTACACAGTAGGTGTATACATTTATGGGGTACATGAGATTTTTTGACACAAGCATGCAGTGTGAAATAAGCACATCATGAAGAATGGGGTTTTCATCCCCTCAAGCATTTATTCAGGGTTGCAAACAATTCAATTACACTTTTAAAGTTATTTTAAAATGTTCCTTTAAGTTATTAATGACTATATCACTCTGTTAGTCTTTTCTTGCCCTTCATACTCTTCTAGGAGATTTGGTGGCAGAATTGAAAGTGGATGAGGCAGAGACACGTAACCTAAGGCATGGCAGCAGTTTCAGACCTCATCTGTATACATATTTATGTGCTTCCAATTATCAATGTGTGGGAGTTTTGTCAAAAAAAGCTGGGCTTGTGGTTCCTTTTGTTCTTCAGTGTCTATTGTGGTTTATGCTTTAAATGGGATGCAAATGTGATTTACAGTGCATGGCATGATGCAGTTAAGAGAAAATTGGACTTTACAAGGCAATGCAAATTTGAGCAGGGAAGGGCTGCGCGTGAGCAACATGCTCCTGTGGGTGATGAAGGAACAACCCAGAGTGACTTATGGTGAGACTGGAGAGTAAAGAACATGTGAAGGGTTTTCCTGCCCAAGGAGCATGGCTTCCTTCCCTGTGGTCTGGGAGAGCAGAACTAAGTCTCTTAAAACTGTTTAGAGAGCTGTTAAGTAATGTTGCTATGTGGTTGAAAAAAGGGCATACAGAGCAGGAATAAACATTCCTATTTGGCAGGGCTGATTCTAACAGACACCTAAGGAGCATATATATCACTTCAAGATAGCCACACAATCACAGTGTCCACATTAGCACTTTTTGATACCACATTCCCAAGGACTTTTAAAGTTCTGACCAAATGGCCATGCTGTTTGAACAGCAATTATGCAGCCTAACCATTGTAAAAGAGCAGAGACTCTTTGGAATCAAGTTTGTCAACTCAAAGTTCCTGCAGGAATTGAATGGCATTAAATCAAATTATTCAAACATAATTCATTTAATCATTCAACAAATCTATCCTGAGCATGTTCCATGAGCTGGAAAATAAATATGCATTGGTGACAAAAAAAAAAAAGCATCATGGATCAGGAAAAAAAAAGTGGGTTTGGGTTTAATCTTGGCTTTTATATTTCTGTAAATCTTATTTCAATAATGCAGACATATTAAAACTTCCAGTATTTGAGACATATCTCAACACATATTTAAAATGGCCATGTTTCTTTTAACACATTTTTATACAATTAGGACCTTTAGTTTTTAACTGTGAGATGAAGCAGTTGAATTAGTATTGTATTTGGGGAAAATACCTGGGTTTCAAATCCCATCACTGACACTTAATCTCTGAGGGAGTCTTGGAAAAATTATTTAGCTCCTCTAATTTTCTGCTTTGCTGTCTTCAAAATCATATCTACTTCATGAGGCTATTGTAAGGATGCTAATACATGTAAATTTCTTAGAACAAGTGACTACCATAAAGTTAGCTCACAGTAAATTCATACAGTTATATAAATATTTCTGAGGCCACCTGGGGTAGCCATTTGGGTTGTAAAGGGATCGGTGTGTATGGGTGGAGTATAAAGGTTTACTAGTGGCCTTGCTACTCAGGGTGTCAAGCAGGTCCATCTACAGAGGGCTAGGAGGAAGGCAAACTTTATCCCACTGACCTAAGTTAAGTTTCTACTGGGAACCCAGTGACTAAATGGTGCAGTTTCCAACACACAAGGTCTGGATCTGGGGGTTTTAAGAATTTTCAAACTGTGAGAGGGCCTTGGCCATAGTTCAGGGAAGAGAAAGTTTAATTTTTGGCTTGCTGTTAGTCTAAGGACGCTGGTGTCAGCTTTTTTGGATTCAGTTTTCAGCAAGTAAGCATCTATCTGGAAGCTTTCTTCATCAAGAAGCAGCTGGAGCATGCCTAACAGTATGGATATTTAGGAACAACAGGGAGAAAAATGATTTCCCAGAAAAGCACAAAAATCTAACATAAATCATTTTGCCAGCACTGAGAACTGAAGGGTCAAGACTTCCAGTTGATGTGGGTGGGGAAATGAGGCAAAAATAGGACAAAAAATCACTGTGCCAGAGTGGCAGGGACACAGGTCATGGGGGAGGAGGAGCATGCCACTGAGCAAGCACAAATTGGAGAAGCTGCCCAAGAAAACTTTTTGTGCTTCCTAACTTTCCCCTTGGTCTTCTCCTCCCCAGAGACTTTTCTCAGCTTGGCTGTTTTTTCCTTTTCCCTGCTTGGAGAAACGAGTCAGGAAAGGACAAGTTGTAGGGAGCTGATTGCACCGTGTTGTTGATGCAAAGAAGAGGCTAGTTTGGGGACTAGTGAGTTTTTGTGTTTGCACCTGCAGTTAGCTCATTGAGCATGCTATTGCATGTGCATGTGCCTTGCAGATGTCACTGTCCATCTGGCTTCTGCATCTGGATCTGCCACTTTACCTTTGTGTAACACACAGTTATTTAATCCAGTTTTATTGAAGAGTTTCTCCCATATCAAGCACTGGATAGTTTCAGGAGAATTTTACTAATGTTTTATATGTGAGGGATGGAATGTGGGATGGGCAGTGGAGGAAGCAGTGTGAATATGTGGGGTCAATTATAGGAAGGTTCACAGAATGTCACCGTCTGCACTGGAACTTTTCCTTCCCCTCCCCACTGTTCTTCTTCCTTGTCACTTAGCATATGCGTTGATCTAGTATCATGTGTAGCAGTTTACCAACTATCTTCTAATGTCTGCTGAATTCTGTCTACCAAATAAAAACTGAATTTATTGATTAGCTATTAAATTACCTCTACCAAATAAATATTTAACTCTGTAAAAGGTAAAGTTTTTTAAGTAAAATTTGTTTTTTGTCTAGTTACTTTTATAAAAAGACAGTGTGTCTTTTTTAAATATACATATTACACAGAACCTGTATCGATATTTGTGAATATTTGGTTGTAATCGTAAGTTAATCTCAATTTCTATAAAATCTACATTAAGCATATGCTAAATGATAAAAATTACACAATAGTTGATTTTCTAATGGTATTTTCTTGAAAATATTCTATAATTAAATGCTAGTATAATGGATTTTTTTAACAAAAGAAGATAATAGGTTAGTCATTTTCTGCCTAATGATTTTTGTAATGAGACTTTTAATGGTGACTTTAAACTTGTCTGTTACTGACACCAATACCACAGAGATGAGCTATGATAAAACCACTCATTAGAATGAAACCATAAAGAAAATATATAAATAACAGTTTAATAAGAAAGCATTCCCAGAGTTGACCACACTGCTCTATGGGAAAGCCGATCACCAAGGAGGACTCATAAGAAATATAACTCATTTTTTTCTAATTTTTCTTCAACCATTTTTAGTTGATCTGTTTGGATCGATTTTTTTGCTCATTATAAATTAAAATGATCTTCTGATTATAAACAAAGGTCACACTCACACTAATTATATTCTATTTAGAAAACTTAGAAGGCTTGAAAGGAAATGATCAATGTCTGTAATCATCTTACTATCTAGTTTTTGCTTTGTTACCTAGTGGCTTAGAAACAACAACAATAAAAACAAAACAGTCATTTAGCTCACAACTCTTTCGATCTACTGGCAAGTTGACAGGTGACTGGTCTCCCTTGGGTGACCTCATTCCTATGCTGGGCACTGGCTGCTGGTTGTTCCAGGAGCAGCAGCTGGGATGGCTTGTCTCTGCTTCATAGAGCCTCCCCCTTTCCTGTACATGATCTCAGGCTTCTTTACATGGTGGTCTCAGAGTTCCAAAGAGCAGTATGAGGGTGAATTTACACATGCCAACACTTACTAAGCCTTTGCTTTCTTCACATGAGCTAATGCCTAGTTGGCCACAGCAAGTCTTATGGCCAAGTTCAGAGTCAGATGGGAAGACATGATTCAAAGGTCATCAATATGAAAGGCACTTATTGTGGTAATTTTTGCAAACACTAAGGAAAAATAAAGTTGGCTATAATCTATACACAGCTTTGTATCTTGCATTTTTTTTTTTTCCAGACAGCGTCTTGTTCTGTTGCCCAGGCTTGAGTGCAGTGGTGTGATCTCAGCTCACTGCAACCTCCACCTCCAGGCAAGTCTCCTGCCTCAGCCTCCCGAGCAGCTGACACTACAGGCATGCGCTACCACACCCAGCTAATTTTTTTGTATTTTTAGTAGAGATGGGGTTTCACCATGTTAGCCAGGCTGGTCTCAAACTCCAGACCTCAGGCAATCCACCCGCCTCAGCCTCCCAAAGTGCTGAGATTACAGGTGTGAACCACCATGCCCAGCCTGTATCCTGCATTTTTTGCTTATGAAGTTATAGTATAAGAACTTACCTATTAAATATTCTTTAGAAGTATGATCTTTAGTTGTTATATACTATTAAAAGATGTGATTATACCACAATTCGTTTATCCACTTTTCTAATAGAAATTAGAAAATTGCCACCTGAAAGTACTAGAGTGATTACTTTCTAGCAGCAATGTTTGAGAATATCAAATTTTCTAAAATGTCCTCAACACAACTTAGCATACATTTTGAAAATCTTTGTCAATTTGGTAGGCAGAAAGCTATATTTTCAAATTTACAAATTTTAATTAAGTCTCAAGTATTACCTTTTTTATAAGACAACATTTTTAATTGTTGTAAACCATTAGTTATCTTTTTAGGAAAATGTATTTCATTAAAATAAAAAATAAATTTATATATTCATAAAATATATGATAGAAGGAGTATATAAGGGACAGAAGAAGTTTGGAAAAATTACTTTATTTATATGATACCACATATTTCACTTCAGTGTTTTCATCCTATAATACTAAGAGCAGTTCCCAGAACTGTGAAAATGTTTTATGCTCCTTGAGGACAGGTCAAATAAGGCATATTGGAAGAAAAACAGACATTGAAATTAGACGCTGTACATTATAGTAACATAAAATCTGCATTTTGAAAATTTGTTTTCGAGGTAAGGATAGGAGAAAAATTTTTCTTTTTTTGGTGTGAGACTCAAAACACCTATGATCTTTATTTAAAAAACAAAAACAAACCACTGCTTATAAAAATACCTACTCTTAGTCAAGCAAATACTCAGGAACAACACTGGAATAGTACTTTGAAAAACAATTTTTTTCACTACCTTTTTTGTGTTGGAAAAAGGGGTCATAGATATAGATGAACTAACTCTGCTAATCCTAAAATGTTGTTTTTAATTTGAATGTGGAAAGAACATAACGACTAAATTTTAGGAGAAACTTTGGGTGTTATAGAATATCAGAGAAACATTAGCTCTTCAACATTGAATGCATATAATATTTTTGATCACAGGTTAAGAGGTAAAAATTCAAGCTTAATCTATACAACCTGTGCAATATGTGTGAGTTATGGATGTTGTGAGAACCTTAACTTTTGTACTTCCTGAATTTTATTTAAGTAGTTTTTTATTAAAGTAGTTTTTCAAAATGTTTCTGAGGTGGAACTTTGAGAAGATATTTCGAGGACAGGACACATAGCAAAAGGAAAGTACAGGAGAGAATTGTTAAGTAGCCAGTTGGGGAGCTCACTACTGGATGTGCTTCTGGCTGGGGCATCTCCTGATGACAATGTGGGAAACAACTCAAACTCAAGTGACTTTGACCAGTTTTTAGACCTAATAAGATGATCAAGATGCTTATTTCTCGCTAGCAGTTGCCAATTTTGTAACACATGACTCTAAATAGGAAAGAGGAAGAAAGAAGAAAGAGAAAAATTTTGAATTGAATGCAGGAGAGAAGGTAATTTCTTCAAGCTGTTGAAATGCACTTACTGTATCTTTTGTGGTGAGGAGGAGGATGTACATTGTAGAAAATAAACCACTTGTGAGAACGGAGCAAGGAAAAAACACCAATGGCAAAAAACTCACCTCCTACATCAAGTATTTCTGCTATGGTACAAAAAAAGGAAAACGTTTTTCTTCAGCCTTAGGATATGTATGTTTTTACAGTGCAGATTATATTGTTTCATTTCCCAACCTCTTTTACTTATTCAAAGTTGTTTGCAAACATTTAATTCATGTAGTATAATTCAAAACATATGCCACTGGAGATCAAATGTTTTATTCCCCCTCTCTTATAAAGTTTTCAGGTATTTGCAGTTTGTGGACATAATAATGTCACATTATTTCAGTGTTTACTTTGAGGACTAAAATATGTTCGAGAAGTGTGTGTCATATTTGGACAATGAGAATCCAATTGAGTTCTTTGTTCACAAATATTACAGTTCCTTCAGAATTATACTTTCTGAATAAAATAATTCTTTTAAGAAATTGTAATTTTATGTTTTATAAAATCTGATAAGGTTGGTTCCTCAATTATTTCTGAAACAAAACAGTCAGCAAGTAATCACCTACAACAATACACACAAAACAAAATAAATAAAACACTTTCTTCTCAATTAAAAAGAATTTTTTTTTATTTGTTTGAGACAGAGTCTTACTCTGTCACTTACGCTGGAGTGCAGGGGTGTGATCTCGGCTCACTGCAACCTCTACATCCTGGTTCAAGTGATTCTCCTGTCTCTGCCTCCTGAGTAGCTAGAACCACAGGTGTGTGCCACCACATCCGGCTAATTTTTGTTACTTTTAGTAGAGACAGGGTTTTGCCATATTGACCAGGTTGGTCTTGAACTCCTGACCTCAAGTGATCTGCCTGCCTCAGCCCCCCAAAGTGCTAGAGTTACAGGTGGTGAGCCACCATGCCCAGCCTTAATAAAAAAAATCTTTTATGAACATTTTCCCTGCCAATTTTTATCTTTTATTTGTGTAATGATGTTGAAAAGTAGACATAATAATAATGCCTCTGGAGAGTGAGAATTATACCTCAAAGAAGAAAACTTAAGAAGATAAATTAGTGCTTGAGTAAGCTCAACAATATATCACACAAGTAAAATCTAGAAAATATAACAAGTTACAATAATATGGGCCTTGGTAAACTTTTAAATAATTACCATTGGCTTTGTAGAATCTTTAATTTATTGGATTCCCTTCCCTCTGATCTCCCCTATAATAATCTAATGAAAAGAGTTTATCTATATTGTATTATGATTAAATTCCACACATTTAACAGTAACTTGGAAAAGTGACTTGAGCAATAATCTCTCAAGTAAGATAGGTGTGAAGACAGTTCAGAACTGGCATGGCAGCTCATCAGGGTCTAAATTTGTCTCTTTCCATTCTGCCTTTCTCAACCTTAACGTGTGGTTTCCATTCCTATGGTTGCCTAATGGTTTAATGTGGCTGCTAGAGGTCCATCCATTACATCAGCTGTCCAGTTAATTAGCAGGAAGGGGAGCATAGCAAAAACGGGCATGCAACAATCATCTGTAGTTCTTTAAAGGAGCTATATTAGAGGACTAAGGTAAAACTTTTAATTATATCTTGTTGGCCAGAACTTAATCTTAAAGCCATTCTTAGTTGCAAATGCAGAAGTCTACATTTGTTTGGACCATGAGCTAGTCATAAGGCATTTTAACAATTCTGCAGAACGCAAGAAGGTCTCTTTTATCTACAATTAAGTCCCTTGTTACCTGTCATATCATTTGTCAGATGCTAATGCCTCTCTCAAAACCCTCCCCAGATCTTCTTCCAACAAGGAGTTCACTTGTTAATCCTCTTCTGTTCGCTATAATCTATATGTATAAAATATTCTGAATATAATATCATTACCACCAGAAGGGAAACATATTTGCTGGGGAAACATATTTGCTAGGTAACTGGGAATGGTGCATGTGAAGGACAGCATTTACTCCATTTTTACTTGATATGTGCTCAATCAAGTTCTTAGTTTGTGAAACTCTCATTTTGCAAAGAAGTGGATACTATTTAGTCTCCTCCTTATTGCCATATTTTTTTTTGGCACATCATCTGGCTGATCCCCACAGGTTTCTCTAAATTATTCTACTTAACACATTCTGCATCTACTAATAAACTCTGATTATATTTCATTCCTCAATACATGGCCTACAACTAGATTTTTTTCTGTCACAATTAGGTATGATCATGTTCTGGTTCTTGGACTATGAGCTGGAGTATAGCCCTATTAAAAATAAAACACTTACAATAAAGCAATTGTTAGTACCCTCTCTTTTCCCCTTCCTTATGACTGAGAAAAGGAGACAATTGAAATCTTGAACTAAGAGTAGAAAATAGGCTTTAAGGATGCAAGTCATCCTGCTATTCATGAACCATTCACCTCTGGATTATTATATGAGAAAAGTAGATTTGATCTTCTTTAAGTCACTGATTTTGATTGGGGCAGGGAAAAGGATAAAAGGAAAAATAAGCCTCCTTGTCTTTGTGGCATTGCCTTTATCCTAATACATTGGTTTAATTTAAGTTCTCCTTAGTTCAAACTGGCTTCTTTTGTGCAAATTACTCAATCTTCTGAATTTCTTTCTGAAATATAAAAAAAGATACCTTTGTTCAAAGGTTGTTGTGAGAATCAAATGAAATAGCATATGTACAGCTAAAGAATTTTGGAATATTTAATTTAAGCTCATGGTATAAGTATAACACAAGATTTTCTTTCTTATTTCCAAAGAGCTGGATCTCTGATTGAGGAAACATGAATACCTCAAAGTTCTTGGAATTTAAAAAATTGGCTTGGAAGGATAGAATTTACTATATACTTCCACAGTAATATGTTTTTAAAAGCACACTTAATATAAAGTGATTGAAAACATATAATGGGAAAAAATGTCTGGGTGAGCTAAATCCTGGAATGAGAATCTTAAACATAAAGCTCTGTATTGACATTGTAGAGACCTGATTCTGTATTTGATTTAGCAATGAATTCATGCTTTCCTGTCTTGCTTCTCTGTTCTCTAAATTGGGAAATCTCACAAGATTTTTGGCTCAATGAATAACAAACTAATGATAATGAGGAGTTTTAAGTATATAAAGTTATTATCTGTAATAACTTAAAGTCAGAACATATGTAAAACATATTAAGGTATTGTCTGCTCTCAAGATATTTATTTATATTACAGCTTCAGTGTATAAGAAAAATTTATAGGGCTAATCATCACTTCTTTGTATTAGTTCAAAAACCTACCACCCCCTCATTGAAGATTGGGAGACACATTTTCATTTAGTGACATTTTTCCTTGTGTGGTCTCTTTTTCTGAGTGTTCTTCATTCCCATGTATTTATTACCACCAGACATGAAATATTTTTTCTCCCATTTGTATATCTACTTTCATTATGTAAAGACTCTGCTCATGAAACCAATTCCTTGTTTGCTATCATATAGAATTGTTAGTTATTTTTTCCTTTTGTATTCAAGACCTTCTTTTTCTTCTCTTCACCTGAATTATGCTATCTTAGTTCATTATGCATCCCAATACAAATTCCTTGCTGAGACAATTTTTTAAACATGCTTTTGGAAATCCAGTGTTAGCATGAATCACCAAGAACATTAACAAGAGACATTTGAGTCAATTATTGATATACACATATATACACCACACATTATGACTTAGAAATATCATACAGTCATATATAAAATCATGCACAAAATTTTAACATGGTAGTGAATATTAATATATATATTACATTTTGTATTCTACAGACCTTGAGAAAAAATTTTTATTGCCATCTGTGTCCATATGTTTGAATATCTTATAAAGTGTCATTAATTAGAAACATTTCAGCTTTGGGTCTTTTTTCCAGAATTATCTATTGTTATGAATTGAATTGTGCTCCTCCAAATTCATATGGTGAAGACTGTCCTACTAGTATTAAGAATATGGCCTTATTCAAAGATAGGTTCATTCTAGAGGTAATCAAGTTACAATAAAGTCATTAGAAGGGGCCCTAATACAATAGAACTGGTGTCCTTAGCAGAAGGGGAAATTTGGACACAGAGACATGCATAGAGGGAGGACAACATAGAAAGGCATAGGGAGAAAATGGCCAAGCAGAGAGGACAGGAAGAGATTCTTGTCTCACAACCCTCAAAAGGAATGTCTTCGGAATTGTGAGACAATATATTTCTGTTGTTTAAGCCACCTGGTGTGTGATACTTTATTGCTGTCCTAGCAAACTAAGTATGTTCATAAAATACAGTTCTTATTTTATATAGAAATACATAACAACAGTATTTCAGTAGATGGCACGACCTTCCATTTAGTTGGCTAACAAAAACCTGAGAATCATTTTTGAGTTTTTTCTTTCCCTTATTTTCCACATAGAAACTATCAGCAAATTTTTTCTCAACTATCATCATTTTTCTTCATTACCACCACTATTAGGAAGTCTAAGCCGGCCAAGCACAGTCGCTCATGCCTGTAATTCTGGCACTTTGGGAGGCTGAGGCAGGCAGAACACTTCAGGTCAGGAGTTCGAGACCTGCCTTTTTTAACATGGTGAAACCCCATCTGTACTAAAAATACAAAAATTAGCCAGGCATAGTAGCAGGCGACTATAATCCCAGCTACTCAGGAGGCTGAGGCAGGAGAATCACTTAAACCCGGGAGGCAGAGGTTGCAATGTGCCCAGATCGCAACACTGGCAGAGCGAGACTCTGTTTCCAAAAAAAAAAAAAAAAAATCTAAGACTACAATATGTTATCTGGAATACTGAAGTGGCCTTCTAACTGATCTATTTGCTTCCATTATTTCTCATCTGTAATCCATTCTTATTGTAACAGACTGATATTTTTAAAATATAGTAATTTCATTTCTCTTCCCTGCCTGGAGCCCTGGTGGGGCTTCCTTGTTTTCATAGAGGAAATCCAGACTTTTCACCCAGTTTACCAAGCTCTTTAGTTTTCTTACAACACAATTCAAGGGACTTTGGCTTTGGGCCTCAGGATGTAACTACTACCCAACTATGCCCTTCCCTTCAGTAACTCGAAAACTTGACAACAAATTATGGTTTAAGATGTTGGGCAATAGGCAGTAAGGGAGTGGAATTTCTGAGAGGAGAAAGACAAATGAGCTAAGCAAAATGATCATCTGCATTTTTAACTAGAGAAAATTTCTGGGAGTGGGCATCAAATGGAACATAGTAATCTCACCAAGATGAAGCCAGAGATCTGACTTCCAGGCCACAGAGGCAGCTAAAATGTGCAGGGCAAGGTCGTGGGGATAAAGGAGCTCTGATAAGAAGAAGCTTTATAAATCTACACAGGAGAATCCACTGAGTCTTTGGCTGAATATTACACTGTGCATACACAGGGTAAGGTAGCATGAGGCCAGGAAAGAGCCTACTATTGAGTAAAAAATATCCACTGGGGAGTGATGAAAGAACATTTTATAGAGCTCAAACATGGTTGGATCAATAAACATAATCCAGCATATAA
The DNA here is from genome assembly GCF_000951035.1 of Colobus angolensis palliatus. NCBI lineage: Eukaryota > Metazoa > Chordata > Mammalia > Primates > Cercopithecidae > Colobus > Colobus angolensis. Next base: position 305,620 of record NW_012118822.1, read on the forward strand.
ACAGAACCAAAGACAAGAACCACATGATTACCTCAATAGATGCAGAAAAGGCCTTTGACAAAATTCAACAGCCCTTCATGCTAAAAACGCTCAATAAATTCGGTATTGATGGAACGT
>NW_012118822.1:307753-308210 GCF_000951035.1 Colobus angolensis palliatus
GGAGTTATACCTGATATAAATGATGAATTGTTGGGTGCTGACGAGGTGATGGGTGTAGCACACCAACATGGCACAAGTATACATATGTAACAAACCTGCATGTTATGCACATTTACCCTAAAACTTAAAGTATAATAAAAAAATTAAAAAAAATAAAAAAAGAAAAAAAAAATGCTTGACATTTAGTAGAGTCCCAGAGAGACAAAACCTAGATAGTGGAGCTACTATAGCCCTAGAGTAAAACCTATACTAATTTTACATTAACAAAGTTAAAAACAGGTCTTGAAAGGATCGAGCTGATGTGTAAGTAAATTGTTAGCCTGATGGAACAAAACAGAATACTCCATTAAGAAACACAAAAATCGGGGGGCGGAGCAAGATGGCCGAATAGGAACAGCTGCAGTCTCCAACTCCCAGCGCGAAGGACACAGAAGACGGGTGATTTCTGCATTTTGAA
>NW_012118822.1:313755-327504 GCF_000951035.1 Colobus angolensis palliatus
TATACCTGGTATAAATGATGAATTGATGGGTGCTGATGAGTTGATGGGTGCAGCACACCAACATGGCACAAGTATACATATGTAACAAACCTGCACATTATGCACATGTACCCTAGGACTTGAAGTATAATAAAAAAAAAATAAATAAATAAAAAAAAAAAAAGAAACACAAAAATCCAGACACTCAACAATATAGCACCCATAACATCCAATAACTGCTAAAAAATTGCAAGGCAGATGCAGAAAATTATGAATCTTATTCAGGATTAAATCAGTCAATAAAGATGGATCCTCAAAAATAATGAGAGAAATGATAGTAAGAAGGTAAGACTTTAAATTTGCTCATGGGTTTAGGGGAAAACATGAAAATAATAAGAGGGCACATAGGAGATCTCAGTAAAGAACTCGAATTTATATATATTAAAAAACTAAATGGGAATTCTAGAACTGTAAAACAATATCCGAATTGAAATTTTCACTAGATTAAACACTGCAGAAGAAAAGAATATTGAACTTGCAGATTGGCAACAGAAAAGATCCAAATTTAATGACAGAGAGAAGAGGCTGAAAAAACCTTAAGAAGGTCTTAATGACCCATAAGATAGTATCAAGCCATGTATTGTATTTGTAATTGCAATGAGAAAATGAGTACAGAGTTTGTGGCAGAATAGTCTTTTGAAGAAATAAGGGCTAAAATTTTCCAGATTTGATGAAAACTATAAACTAATCTCACTGATTCAAGAATCTCAACAAACTCCAAGCTACATAAACACAGAGCAAACTTAAAAAATGTATGTTATATTTAAACTTTAAAAATCAGTGACAAAGATAAAAATCCTAAAAGCAGCCAGAGAAATAAGATATATTATGCAGAATAGAATAGCAGTAAGAATAGCCACTGACATCTCATCGAGAACTGCGCAAGCCAGAAGAAAATAATAAATTTTTAAAGTCCTAAAGAAAAAAAAAATGTGTCAACATGGAAGTCTATTGCCTGCAAAAATGGTTTTCAAAAATGAGATTGAAACAAGAACATAGTTAAATGCACAAGACCTGTGAAGATTTTTTTCTTATTGGACTACACTAAAAGATATGTTAAAGGAGAAGTTCCGACGTGGAGTAAAGGCTCATGCCTATAATCCTAGCACTTTGAGAGGTCAAGGTGGGAGGATTCATTGATCCCATGAGTTTAAGACTAGCCTGGGCAACAGGTCTAAAGACTATGTTTCTAGAAAATTTTTTTTGTTTAAATTGGCCTGGTGTAGTGGTATATGCCATTAGACTCCAGCCTAGGTGACAGAGCAAGACCCTGTCTCGAACAAAACAAAACAAACAAAAACAAAAATAAAAATGTTTTTGTGACAGAAAGAAAATGATACCAGATGGAAACTTGAACTATGTGAAGGAATAAATAATTCCAGACATAGTCAATATGCAGGCAATAAAATATTTTTATGAGTTATTAATTTCTTTAATAGATAATTAGTGTAACAATGTACTATAAGATTTATCTCGTGTGTAGAAAAAAAATTGTAAAAAAATTACCAAAATGAATGAGGAGGGGATAAATGAAAGTGTATTATTATAAAGTTCTTACATGCAGAATTATATAATATTATTTGAAGGTAAATTATGATACATTTAAGTTGTATATTGTGAACCTCAGCATAATAACTAAAACAAAGACACAAAAAGGTACAGTTTAAAAATAAATAGGGAACATAAAATGGAATATACAAATAATTCAATTAATCTAAAATGTCAGAAAATGAGAAAAAAAGGAATAAAGAATAAAGAATAGCTGGGACAATTACAGTCAAATTTCAACATGGTGTTAAATAAATGCCAGTAATTGCATTATATGTAAATGATGTAGCCATTCCTGTTAAAATAAAGACATTTTAATTTGAAAAAATTCCATATTATTTGTCGTTTATAAGATAAACCCACTAATCAGAAATAAAAAAAAAGGATTAAAAGTAAAAAGTAAAAAAAAAATACCATATAAACACTAATGTTTAAAAAATGAGACTCACTATACTAATTCATCCAGAAGATATAATAATTCTAAATGTATAATCCACAAACGGAAAACTGAGGTAATTGAAGGGAAAAATAAAACAATCCAAAATTACAGTTGGAAATTTTAACATTCTTCTCTTAGTAATTAATAGAAGTAGACAAAAATTTAGTAAGTATATAGAAGACTTGGACAACATAATCAACCTACTCAGCCAAATTGCTGTAAACCACTGCAGCCACACAACTGCAGAATATGGTTGTTTTTTTTTACCAAGTGAAATATTCACTAACAGCATTAGTGAATTGAACATGCTCTATAAGATTGAAATCTCTGACTACAATGATATTAAGTTAGAAATTAATAGTAAAAGACATATGAAACATCCCCAAATAATTGAAAATCAAGCAACACACTTCTAAATAAGCCATTTGTCAAAGAAGAAAGTACTGGAGAACTGCTAGCTAGACAGATATAAATAGAAAGTAAGGAAATATAAATTAGTAATGCAGGAATAAAAGAAGAGATATCACTTTAGAGCTTATGACATAGAGGGTAATAAGGAACATTATGAAAAATTTTATAATAAATTTGATAACTTAGTTAAAGAAATTTCTTAAAAGATACAGATTACTAAAACTTATATAATAGAATGTAGAAATATCCAAATATCTCTTTAGTTCCTTTAGTTTTAAAAGAAATTAACTTTGTAATTAAAGATCTTCCCACGCAAAAAAATTTCAAACCCAAGATGGCTTTACTTGGGGAATCTAGCAAACATTTAAGGGATAGTTAGCACCAATCTTATGCATTTTTCCCCACAAAATAGCTTCCACAATCTCGTATACTCACTACATCACAGAACTTATCAATCTATACTGTTAACACATGTTTTTTATTTCTATCTCATTTGTTACCCTGAAGTCAACATTTTAACTTTGTATTCTCAATGACCAGGATGGTGTCTGGCATATAATTTTTGCTAAATAAATGTTTGTTAATTTGTTTTAAGTGAGCATGTGTTAAAAAATGTTTATATTCCCACCAGAAATATACAAGGGTTTTGGTGGTTCCACACCCTAGCCAGCATTTTATGATGTCAACTAAATGTTTTGATTTGAGCCATTTTTGAGGATGTGTTGGTATCTCGTGGTTCTAACTTGCGTTTTTCTCTGACTAGTAATATTGAGCACTTGCATGTGAGTATATGGCCTTTTATATACCCTTTTTTGTAGGGCACCTGTTAAGGCTTTTGCTCATTTTTTAAATTATACTTTAAGTTCTAGCATACATGTGCTGAATGTGCAGGTTTGTTACATAGGTATACATGTGCCATGGTGGTTTGCTGCACACATCAATCTGTCATCTACATTAGGTATTTCTCCTAATACTATCCTTCCCCTTTCCCCCCATCCTCTAACATCCCCTCCCTGTGTCCATGGGTTTTCAATGTTCAACTCCCACTAATGTGTGAGAGCATGTGGTGTTTAGTATTCTGTTTCTGTGTTAGTTTGCTGAGAATGATGGTTTCCAGCTTCATCCATGTCCCTGCAAAGGACATGAACTCATCCTTTTTTATGGCTGCATAGTATTCTGTGGTTTAAATGTGCCACATTTTCTTTATCCAATCTATCATTGATGGGCATTTGGGTTGGTTCCAAGTCTTTGCTATTGTGAATAGTGCTGCAATAAACATATATGTGCATGTGTCTTTATAGCAGAATGATTTATAACCCTTTGGATGTATAGTTGGTAATGGGATTGTTGGGTCAAATGGTATTTCTGGTTCAACATCCTTGAGCAATCACCATACTGTCTTCAAGAATGGTTGAACTAACTTACACTCCAAATAACAGTGTAAAAGCATTCCTATTCCTCCACATCCTCACCAGCGTCTGTTGTTTCCTTATTTCACATCCCTTGTAAGTTGTATTCTTAGGTATTTTATTTTGTTTGTAGCAATTGTGAACAGGAGTTCACTCATGATTTAGCTCTCTGTATGTCTATTATTGGTGTATAGGAATGCTTGTGATTTTTCACATTGATTTTGCATCCTCAGACTTTGCTGAAGTTGCTTATCACCTTGAGTTTTGGGGCTGAGACGATGGGGTTTTCTAAATATACAATCATGTCATCTACAAACTGAGACAATTCGACTTTGTCTCTTCCTATTTGAATACATTTTATTTCTTTCTCTTGCCTGATTGTCCTGGCCAGAACTTCCAATACTATGTTGAATAGGAGTGGTGACAGAGTGTATCCTTGTCTTGTGCTGGTTTTCAAAGGGAATGCTTTCAGCATTTGCTTATTCACTACGATATTGGCTGTGGGTTTGTCATAAATAGCTGTTATTATTTTGACATACATTCTATCAATACCTAGTTCATTGGGTGTTTTTAGCATGAAGAGGGGTTGAATATTATTGAAGGTCTTTTCTGCATCTATTGAGATTATCATGTAGTTTTTGTTATTGGTTCTGTTTATGTGATGGATTACGTATATTGATTTGCATATGTTGAACCAACCTTGTATCCCAGGGATGAAGCTGAGTTGATTGCGGTGGATAAGCTTTTTGATGTACTGCTAGATTCTGCTTGCCAGTATTTTATTGAGGATTTTTGCATCAATGTTCATTGGGGATATTGGCCTGAAATTTTCTTCTTTTTGTTGTTGTCTCTCTTTCAGGTTTTGGTATCAGGATGATGCTGGCCTCATAAAATGAGTTAGGGAGGAGTCCCTCTTTTTCTATTGCTTGGAATAGTTTCAGAAGGAATGGTACCAGCTCCTCTTTGTACCTCTGGTAGAATTCGGCCATGAATCCATCTGGTCCTGGACTTTTTTTGGGCTGGTAGGCCATTAATTATTGCCTTAATTTCAGAACTTGTTATTGCTCTACTCAGAGATTCAACTTCCTTCAGTTTGATACTGGGAAGGTGTATGAGTCCAGGAATTTATCCGTTTCTTCTACATTCTAGTTTATTTGCATAGAGTTTACAGTATTCTCTGATGATAGTTTGTATTTCTGTGGGAATGGTGGTGATATCCCCTTTATCATTTTTTATTGTGTCTATTTGATTCTTCTCTCTTTTCTTCATTAGCTGGTTAGCTATCTCTCTTTTGTTAATCTTTTCAAAAACTAGCTCCTGGATTCATTGATTTTTTTTTTTTGAAGGGTTTTTCAGTTCTCTATCTCCTTCTGCTCTGATGTTAGTTGTTTCTTGTCTTCTAACTTTTGAATTTGTTTGCCCTTCTTCTCTAGTTCTTTTAATTGTGATGTTAGGGCATCAATTTTAGATCTTTCCGGATTTCTCATGTGGGGATTTAGTGCTATAAATTTCCCTCTACACACTGCTTTAGTTGTGTCCCAGAGATTCTGGTACATTGTGTCTTTGTCCTCACTGGTTTCAAATAACTTATTTATTTTTGCCTTAATTTCATTATTTACCCAGTAGTCATTCAGGAGCTGGTTGTTCAGTTTCCATATAGTTGTGCAGTTTTGAGTGAGTTTCTTGATGTTGAGTTCTAATTTGATTGCACTGTGGTCTCAGAGACTGTTTGTTATGATTTCTGTTCTTTTGCATTAGCTGAGAAGTGTTTTATTTTTAATTATGTGGTCAACTTCAGAATAAGTGTGATGTGGTGATGAGAAAAATGTATATTTTGTTGATTTCAGGTGGACAGTTCTGTAGATGTCTATTGGGTTCCCTTGTTCCAGAGTCGAATTCAAGTCCTGAATATCCTGTTAATTTTTCTGTCTCATTGATCTGTTTAATATTGACAGTGGGTGTTAAAGTCTCCCACTATTATTGTGTGGGAGTCCAAGTCTCTTTTTAGGTCTCTAAGAACTTGCTTTATGAATCTTGGCACTTCTGTATTGCATGCATATATATTTAGGATAACTAGCTCTTCTTGTTGCATTGATCCCTTTATCATTGTATAATCTTCTTCTTTGTCTTTTTTGATATTTGTTGGTATAAAATCTATTTTATCAGAGACTAGAATTGTAACCCTTGCTTTTTTTTTTCTTTTTTTGCTTTCCATTTTCCTGGTAAATATTCCTCCTTCCCTCTATTTTGAGCCTATATGTGTCTTTGCACATGAAATGGGTCTCCTGAATACAGCACACTGATGAGTCTTGACTCTTTATTCAATGTACCAGTCTGTGTCTTTTAATTGGGTGCATTTAGTCCATTTACATGTAAGGTTAATATTGTTATGTGTGAATTTGATCTTGTCATTATTATGCTAGCTGTTTATTTTTCTCATTAGTTGATGCAGTTTCTTCAGAGTGTCAATGTTCTTTACATTTTGGTATGTTTTTGCAGTGACTGTTACTGATTTTTCCTTTCTATATTTAGTGTTTCCTTCAGGAGCTCTTGTAAGGTATGCTTGGTGGTGACAAAAATCTCTCAGCATTTGCTTGTCTGTAAAGGATTTTATTTCTCCTTCACTGATGAAACTTAGTTTGGCTGGATATGAAATTCTGCATCGAAAATTCTTTTCTTTAGGAACGTTGAATATTGGCCCCCACTCTCTTCTGGCTTGAAGGGTTTCTGCAGAGAGATCTGCTGTTAGTCTGATGGGCTTCCCTTTGTGGGTAACCTGACCTTTCTCTCTGGTTGCCCTTAACATTTTTTCCTCATTTCAACTTTGGTAAATCTGACAATTGTATGTCTTGGGGTTGCTCTTCTTGAGAAGTATTTTTGTAGTGTTCTCTGTATTTCCTGGAATTTGAATGTTGGCTTGTCTAGCTAGGCTGGGGAAGTTCTGCTGGATAATATCCTGAAGTGTGTTTTCCAATTTGGTTCGGTTTTTTCTGTCACTTTCAGATACAACAATAAAATGTAAGTTTGGTCTTTTCACATAGTCCCATATTTCTTGGAGACTTTGTTTATTCCTTTTTATTCTTTTTTTCTCTGATCTTGTCTTCACACTTTATTTCATTAAGTTGATCTTCAATCTCTGATATCCTTTCTTCCACTTGATCAATTTGGCTATTGATACTTGTGTATGATTCACGAAGTTCTCACGCTGTGTTTTTTAGCTCCATCAGGTCATTTATGTTCTTCTCTAAACTAGTTATTCTAGTTAGCAGTTCCTGTAACCTTTTATCAAGGTTCTTAGCTGTCTTCCATTGGGTTAGAACATGCTCCTTTAGTTCAAAGGAGTTGGTTATTACCCACCTCTGAAGCCTACTTCTGTCAATTTGTCAAACTCATTCTTCATCCAGTTTTGTTGCCTTGCTGGCGAGGAGTTGTGATCCTTTGGAGGAGAAGAGGCGTTATGGTTTTTAAAATTTTCAGTCTTTTTGTGTTGGTTTTTCCTCATCTTCATGGACTTACCCGTTTTTGGTCTTTTATGTTGGTGACCTTAACATGGGGTTTTTGCAAGGACGTCCTTTTTGTTGATGTTGATTTTGATGCTATTGCCTTCTGTTTGTTAGTTTTCCTTCTAACAGTCAGGCGCCTCTGCTGCAGGTCTGCTGGAGTTTGCTGGAGGTCTGCTCCAGACCCTGTTTGCCTCGGTATCATCAGTAGAGGCTGCAGAACACCAAAAATTGCTGCCTGCTTTTTCATCTGGAAGCTTCCCAGAGGGTCACCCACCAGATGCCAGCTGGAGGTCTCCTGTATGATGTGTCTGTCAACCCCTACTGGGAGGTGTCTCTCACTTAGGAGGCATGGGGGTCAGGGACCAACTTGAGGAGGCAGTCTGTCCCTTAGCAGAGCTCAAGCACTATGCTGGCTCTCCAGAGCTGGCAGGTAGTCAGGTTTAAGTGTGCTTAAGCTGCACTCACACCTGCCCCTTCCCTCAGATGCTCTGTCCCAGGGGGATGGGGGTTTTATCCATAAGCCCCTGACTGGGGATGCTGCCTTTCTTTCTGAGATGTTCTGCCCAGAGAGGAGGAATTTAGAGAGGCAGTCTGGCTACAGTGGCTTCCAGGTGCTGGGGTAGGCTCCACCCAGTTTGAACTTCCTGGTGGCATTTTTTACACTGCCAGGGGAAAACTGCCTACTCAAGCCTCAGTAACAGCAGATGCCCCTTCCCCCACTAAGCTGGAGCATTTCAGGTTGACTTCAGACTGCTGTGCTGGCAGCAAGAATTTCAAGCCAGTAGATCTTAGCTTGCTGGGCTCTGTCGGGGTGGGATTCACTGAGCTAGATGACTCGGCTTCAGCCTCCTTTCCAGGGGAGTGAAGGGTTCTGCCTTGCTAGCATTCCAGGCACCACTGGGATAGGAAAAAAATATATATAAAAAATAAAAAATTCCTATGGTACTTCTAGTTCTAGATCCTTGAGGAATCGCCATATTGTTTTCCGTAATGGTTGGACTAGTTTACAATCCCACCAACAGTGTAAAAGTGTTCCTATTTCTCCACATACTCCATTACTGGGTATATACCCAAAGGATTATAAATCATGCTGCTATAAAGACACATGCACATGTATGTTTATTGCGGTACTATTCACAATAGCAAAGACTTGGAATGAACCCAAATGTCCATCAGTGACAGACTGGATTAAGAAAATGTGGCACATATACACCATGGAATACTATGCAGCCATAAAAAAGGATGAGTTCTTGTCCTTTGTAGGGCCATGGATGCAGCTGGAAACCATCATTCTCAGCAAACTATCGCCAGAACAGAAAACCAAACACTGCATGTTCTCACTCATAGGTGGGAACTGAACAATGAGATCACTTGGACTCGGGAAGGGGAACATCACACACCGGGGCCTATCATGGGGAGGGGAGGAGGGAGGGATTGCATTGGGAGTTATACCTGATGTAAATGATGAGTTGATGGGTGCTGATGAGTTGATGGGTGCAGCACACCAACATGGCACAAGTATACATATGCAACAAACCTGCTCGTTGTGCACATGTACCCTAGAACTTAAAGTATAATAATAATAATATAAAATAAAATAAAATAAATAAAAAAATAAAAAACTCCTGTAGAGCTAGCTCAGCATCTGACAAAATGGCCACCCAGTTTTGTGCTTAGAACCCTGGACCCTGGTGGTGTAGCTACCTGAGGGAATCTCCTGGCCCACAGGTTGTGAAGACCATGGGAAAAGCATGGTATCAGGGCGAGATAGCGCTGTTTCTCATGGCACAGTGCCTCATGGCTTCCCTTGGCTAGGGTAGGGAGCTCCCCAACCTCGTGTGCTTTGTGGGTGAGGCAACAACCAAAGCTGCTTCTGCTCACCCTCCATGGGCTGCATCCACTGTCTAACCAGTCCCAGTGAGATGAGCCAGGTACTGCAGTTGGAAGTGCAGAAATCAACCACCTTCTGCGTTGATATCGTTGGGAGCTGCAGACTGGAGTGGTTTCTATTTGGCCACCTTATAAGTCATCCTTGCTCATTCTTTGATTGTTTGTGTTTTAAGATTAAAAGATTTTTTTGGTTACACATTTTTTATTTCTGTTTCTTTTTTTTATGTATGTTTATTTTATTTCAAGTGAGATAAAATACCTTTGAAATTATAAATGGACAACTGATTAAGAAGAGGATATTTTAAAGAAATTAGAAAGTCAGTGTGATAAGACTAATCAGCTCAAGACAAACTGATTCTTCAATTAGTGTGGACCAGACTGACAGTCATGTACGAAATGATGTCTCTGTGTCAAGACAAAACAAAACAAAACAGAACAAAACAAAACAACAGCAACAAGAAAATGGAACAAAATCAACCAACCAATCCACAGTCCATTAAAAAAGTATCATGCAAAAGTCAAAGATAATTTTCACTTACTGTATGGGGTTCATTTTTGTAGGCCAATTATTATATAATCAAATAGTCAATTATTTTGTGTATTTCATGCAGCAAAATTTTGCAAAGTAATTCTGAGGTCATTTGCTCCAAAACTACAGTTTCAACCAGAAACAAAGCAGAATGAATAAAAACAGATTTCATTGACTTCTTTCTTTGTAAACTGAAGAGCTTACTATCATCAAGAATTTCTGTGAAAGATTTAAATATAGCAATGAAATTTTAAAAAATAATTCAAAGTAAGTCACAGGTATAGCAAAGACAGCCAGTTATCTTAAATGGATGACTTTGCTACAAAAATCTTAAACTTGTAAGTGATACAGACAGGAGGCAGGGAAATGCTGGGTAGAAGAGGGTTGTTCCCTGGCAAAGGCCCCACCCACAAGCCTGGAAACCATGGTTCTAAATGAGAACATTTATCCCTGTTTTCCTTCCCAAATGTTACATTTTAGCCTTCCCCCCCCACCAATCCTGTGCCCATATAAACCCCAAACCTCATCTGACAGAGAGACAAGCAGCTGAACATTGAGTGGAGAATAAGCCACTGAACATCAGAGACTATTGACACACATGACAATTTCAGACAGCACAACTTTGGAGAGATACCCGGGAGCAGACAGCTGAGCTTCAGGGAAAGATCACTTTCTTCCCACACCATCCCCTTTCCAGCTCCCTTTCAGCTGATAGCCACTTCCACTGATTAATAAAATCCTCCACATTCACCACCTTTCAAACCATTCATGCAACGTGGTTCTTCCTGGACGCTGAACAAGAACTGGGTACCAAGAGGGCAGGGTGCAAAAGGCTGTCACCTTGACTCTCCACTGAATGGGTTAACCCTTAGCCATCAATGCATAGTAACGTCTAAAAGACCATTGTTTGTAACACAAGCTGTCTGGGGCTTCAGAAGTCAAGAGCAAGTGCTAGATGATGCTGTGGGCCATAAGGGGTTTGTTCCTGTTGGCACCTAAAGGCACTTGCGTAGGCTCCTGTACCCACTCACCTTCATGCTCCCCATCCTGCAAAGAGTTTGAACTCTGGCAAAGCAAAAGGAGCCACCACCCCCCACCCCAACTGTCATGTGTGTCCATGTGAAGAGACCACCAACAGACTTTGTGTGAGCAATAAATCTTTTTAATCACCTGGGTTCAGGTGGGCTGAGTCTGAAAAGAGAGTCAGTGAAGGGAGATAGGGGTGGGGCAGTTTTATAGGATTTGTGTAGGTAGTGAAAAATTACAGTCAAAGTGGTTGTTATCTGGTGGGCAGGGGCAGAAGTCACAAGGTGCTTGTCAGGGAGCTTCTGAGACTCATTGTCTAGGAGAAGGAATTACACAAGATAATGTCATTAGTTAAGGCAGGAACTGGCCCCTCACTTCTTTTGTGATTCTTCAGTTGCTTCAGGCCATCTGGATGTATACATGCAGGCTTGAGCTCAGAGGCCTGACATTCCTGTCTTCTTATATTAACAAGAAAAATAAAACAAAATAGTGAAGTGTTGGGGCAGCAAAAATTCTTGGGGGTGGTATGGAGACAAAATGTGTGATGTTTCTCAGGGCTGCTTCAAGCGAGATTAGGGGTGGAATGGGAACCTAGAGTGGGAGAGATTATACTGAAGAAAGATTTTGGGGTAAGGGGTGATATTGTGGGGTTGTTAGAAGGAGCATTTGTCTTATACAATGGTTGATGATGGGCTGGATGTGGTTTTGCATGAATTGAGGAAGTAAATGGAAGACACAAGTTCTGAATAAGAGAAGTAGAAAAACAGGTATTAAAGGACTAAGAATGGGAGGATTCAGGACATTCAATTCGAGAGTGCCTAAGAGGGTTCAGTGTAATTATTTGCTTGGTTGGTGAGTTTTTGGGCTCCATCCTTGAGGTTTTTTTTTTTTTTTCTTATGTTGTCATATACCAGGCCAGATTGATTTAGGTAAAAACAACACTCTTCATTTAAAAATATACAAAGTCCTCCTTTTTTAGCAGTGAGTAAGTCGAGGCCTATTCCTGTCTTTTTATGTTAATAAGAAAAATAAAACAAAATAGTGGTGAAGTGTTGATGTCTTGAGGGGAAGAGGAAGCTGGTCCTATTTGCAAACTAAATTTTGGGAGAAGAAAAACTAGTGGGCATGTGCCTGTCCAATTAGCAGGTAAACACAGGTAGGTGGAGGAGCTACAGAGGAAGAAGAGACCTTTTGTAAAGCAAAGCTGGAAATGTAAAGTGAAAAGATGAGGAGAGAAACTGGCCATAAGGGACAGAAGTTGGAAGGCTAACTGCTTCTTTAGTTACCTTATTAGCATAAGCATAGCCTTGAGTGGTAGGATCTGATGCCTTTTGATGGCCCTTGCAGTGAATCACCCTAGCTTCCTTGGAAGTAGAGCATCTGTAAGAAGAGTTTTTATTAAGGAGGCATGAATGATGGAGGACCCCTGTGTAGTGAGGAAATTTTTTTCTGCCTGTATAACAGCATGGTGGTGCAGGATATGGAAGGCATATTTAGAATTAGTATAAATATTGACATGTAGTCCCTTTGCAAGAGTGAGGACCTGAGTTAAGGTAATGAGTTTGGCTTTCTGAGAGTGGAGGAAAACAGAACAGAAACCTTAAGGATAGATGTGGAAGATACTATAGCATAGCCTGTGTTTGCTGGTGAGTGACAATTAGGCCTGGTGGAACTGCCATAAATAAACCAAGTGTGATCAGGGTGAGGAACAGGAAAGAAGGAAATATGAGGAAATGGAGAGAATATCAGGTGGATCAAAGAGATTCAGTCACGGGGGCCAGGAGTGGTATCATGAATAATGTGGGAGGCCAGATTGAAGTCTGGCCCAGGAACAATGGTAATTGTGGGAGACTCATCAAAGAGTGAGTATAGCTGAAGGAGCTGGGGGTCAGAAAGTATATGCATCAGGTGTGAGGAAGAAAATATATTTTGGAAGTTATGAGAACTGTAGAGAGTGAGTTGAGCATAGTTTGTGATTTTGAGGGCCTCTAAAAGTATAAAACAGCAGCAGCTGCCACATGCAGACATGAGGGCTAGGCTAAAACAGTAAGGTCAAGTTGTTTGGAAAGAAAGGCTACAGGGTGCAGTCCTTGCTCTTGTGTAAGAATTCTGACCACACAGCCCTGTACTTTGGCTGTGTGTAATGAAAACGGTTGGGATGTGTTAGGGAGAGCTAGTGTGGGAGCAGCTTTTAGGGCTTTTTTTTTTTTTTAAGGAATGGGAAGGGGAGTGGGGAAAGGATTTAGGATTTATGGGGTCAGTTAGGTTTCCTTTTGTGAATTAGGACAATGGTTTAGTCAGGATAGCAAAGCCAGGTATTTAAAGGCAAAAGTACCCAACCACGCCTTGGAAGGAAAGGAGTTGTTGCTTTGTAGAAGAACTAAGGGTTTGGGAGATTATCCGGGCATGATCAGCTGGGAGAGCACATATGTTTTTATTTGAAGAATTATGCCAAGATAGGCAATGGATGAGGAAGAAATTTGAGCCTTGGAGGAGGATACAAGATATCTTTTTGAGAATAGATGTTGGAGGAGTAGGAGGGTATCCTGTTGGGAATATTTGCAGGAGGGGCTATAAAGTAGAAGGTCATCAAAATATTTAATAAGTTGAGAATTAGTTGGACAGAAAGACAGTAAATCATGAGAAAGTACTTGACTGAAGTAATAGAGACTGTCCCTGAAGCCTTGTGGCAGTACAGCCTGGGTAAGTTGCTGAGACTGATGGGTGTCAGGGTCAGTCCAAGTGAAAGCAAGCCTTTAGTGGTGATTTGTTTCAGAACTAGAAACAACAATCGCAAAATTCATATGGAACCAAAAAGGAGCCTGCATAGTTAAAGCAGGACTAAGCAAAAAGAACAAATCTGGAGTCATTATGTTACTTGATTTCAAACTATACTATAAGGCCATAGTCACCAAAACAGCATGGTACTGGGATAAAAATATATATAAATATATA
>NW_012118822.1:327630-336572 GCF_000951035.1 Colobus angolensis palliatus
CATATATTTGTACAAATATATACATATATTTATATGTGATAAATACATTTATATGATATATAATATATAAATGTATATTTTTATATAATGGAATACTATTCAGCCATGAACAAGAGTAAAATAACAACATTTGCAGCAGCCAGGATAGAATTGGAGACCATTATTTTAAGTGAATTAACTCAGGAATGGAAAATCAAATATCATATGTTCTTATAAGTGGGAGCTAAGCTATGAGGATGAAAAGGCATAAGAATAATACTATGGACTTCGGGAACTTGGAGGAAAGGGTGGCATATGGGTAGGATACTAGACTACACACAGGGTATAGTATATACTGCTCAGGTAATAGGTACACCAAAATCTCACAAATCACCACTAAAGAACTTACTCACGTAACCAAACACCACCTGTTCCCCAAAAACCTATGGATATGAAAAAAGGAAAAGCAAAAAGAACAAACAACAAAAAAATAAAAATAGGGTTGAATTACAAAAATATTCTAAAATTATGATGATGGTTACACAACCCTCTGAGTATACTAAAAACCATTGAATTGTGCACTTTATAAACGGATGAATTATATGATTTGTTAATTATATCTTCAAGCTATTTTAAAAGTTGACTGCAATGTGTTCAAGTCACTAGAGTATATCCCATCAATATAGGCATATTAAGATACCAGTACCGTGTCAGAACCATGGAGTTGCTTTTGAAAGATGAAATAGTCCCATCTCCATTATTTTTTTTTCTCCAGTAAATATACAATGCAAATAAAAACACACTTGATACAGGAAAGCAAATTTAAGCAAGAAAATCCCTGGTTACCTTTTTCCAGTGATATTCCCCCCCCCTTTCTCTACACACAATTCTACTTGTGTAGAAGTTCTGAGGCTGCACTTGTTCTGAAATCCTTCAACTCACTTTTGTTTAACGAATTGACAATTTTACTAAAGTGTGACTTTAAATTGGAGACTTTCAGTTATTGGTTAATGATATGAGCAGTGAGTGATATTTTGTTGTTGTTGTTTTTATTGAAGTTAATTAGCTATCTTGAGGCAAGGTACTGGTACAAACCCTTCAAATAATACTAAAAAAAATATATTTTTTCCTGGTTAAAATTAAATACTTTTAAAATACAATATAGTTGTAAAACCTTATGGAAAATTTAAATGAATGAGTTTAATTTGACAAATATAAGGTTACCAATTCCTGCATTTATGCTTACAACCTGAGCATCACTAATGATGTGGAAAATGCAAATCCATGCTAAACATAATGATATTGAGTGAATATCTGAAGTGAATGTCCTTATTGGACATTTCATAATATTATAAAATATATTTTTTGCCAAATGTTGTCAATTTAAACAGAAAGGCCTATTCAATCGGAACTTCTAAATTGAACATTTACCAATTGAGAAACACGTTCAGTTTTAAAGTATAGTTGAGTGATTTAATTTTAAAGTAGAAAATTTCTAGTTCTCTTCTTTCAAATTTCTGAATTAGTTTGATAGAAATGTATCCTAGAATTTTAATATAAATGTAAAATATTTTTACTAGTTGCAAATAATAAAACTACTATTATATTGAAAGCATTCAACCAGAACAAAATAAAAATATAATTATCAGCCTGAGACTAAAGAGACATCAACTGTTATCTTGTTTAAAATGCTGATGTACATCAAAACATCACTATTGTTTTACTCTTTATTTTTCAGTTGAAGACACTTAGCGATTGGCCATGGTCACTTGTTAGTGGAAGATTTAGAACTGGAACATTAGACTCTGGACTCTGCTTATTCATATTCTGTATTTTACAACTAAATCGAGTACCTACCATATGTAAATAATAATTCTCAAAATTCAGGATTCAATGAGAAACAAACAAAAAAATAATAAATTCTGTCTTACTGGGTCTTACAGTCTAGAGAGAATAGAGACATTACTCCAATAACCACAACTGTGATAAGTTCTACAAAGAAGACAGGCAGTACTAAGAATTAAAGGCATTTAGCAGATAAAGGAAGTCAGAAAAGACTTTCCAGTGACAGGGATCTTGACTGAGTTGAGATCTGAAGGAAGAGTAGGCGCATGTAGAGAGGGGAAAGAAGAAAATTTCAAGGAGTACAACAGCAGCTGTGCAGCTGGAAGGAAAAAAGTATACTTGAAAATATTTTCAAAAGCCACTTTGCTGGTTCTTTCATATACATGACAACTCAGATCACAAAATTATTTAAAAAACAAAACCTTTAGTTTCACTGAATTTGAATTTTCTGCCTAAGGCATCTATTTTAAAGTATATATTTCCCATGTTATTCTTCCTCTTTGTTATTTTTTATAAATATTGACATTTTGACTTTAGGGCTCTGGGAAGAAAATAAGTAATCACTGAGAGTGATAGCATACTTCTGTTAAATTCTACAGATTGAGAGTCCGAATAGGTTTTCATGAAATTCGCAAATATTTCCATGTGTTATATGGGAGGTTATTGCACAAAAAGCATCAATACAAAATAGGACATTCAAATTGTGAGAAAATTCTAGAGGTAGGCATTTTTATACTGTAAAATATAGCAGCCCAAATTTTCATTCAATCTTTGATGTTCTTACTAACATCTTATTTTAATATATTTTTTCTTTATCTTTAGCCAGCAGATGCAGAGCAGTTAAAACACAGTGTTAAAGACTCAGTGGTGCATATCTGATTGAATAACCAATAAACAAGATACAGTATTTAATTTCCCCTGAAACTGCTGACCTCATTTCTGCAAAGGCAGATCATGGAGGCAAAATTATGTCTGATTCTAAGAACTGTAGTGTTTACTTTATTTTTTCTGAATTTCTCTATTGTTACGTAGGTTGTTGTCATGTTCTCTCCCAAAAGTTGCTCAAAAGTCTGGTTTATTCTAAAGAACAAATTGTGAAAGTACCACTCTATGTATTGTACAAATGAGAAACTTATTTTAAAATAAGAGAAACTATAGAAAGTTTATAAATGAATTACTTTATGCAGTCTACAAGTAGAAGAATCCAGACCTTTGACTTTTGACATGTAACATCTAGACTACAGTAGCAATATCCATGACAGTACTGATTCATAGACATATTTTATTGATCCCACAACAGGCTTTAGAATTTTTTGATTTTTGGTTTTTGATCAAAACCATCATTTTGATTTTAGGTGCCACTCACAAAACAAGAGTTTAATTTCTCAAAAAAAATAGACAACTCTGGCAATATTGGTTTAAATGGGGTTATTGGCATTCCTATTGATTATTGTGGCAACTGGGTCCCCAATAATCAATCAGAATTGCAATAGCCCCATTTAAACAGGGAATGAATTCTCTATGTTGTAACTATCTCCACCTGACCTTTTTCATTTATTTATATTACTTGCCAAGCACCTTCGGACAATTGACACATCTATATTACTCTTGTTTGGTCTTTACTTTTTGTGAAAGAAAGGAGAACTGAATGTGTCAAGAACTCTGAAAAGCCTGAAATATGTACTTGTAAGATAGCAAGTTAGACTTGCTGTAGTTTTATGCACACTGGCAGAAGACACGAGGTTCCTGGGTCAGAGACAAAGAACACTATTAATAGCAGTAGCTAGAGTATGAACATTTTTTTGGTACCAGATTCCTGTAACCAAATTCCTACAGGGTGATATGTGGAAGGTCAGTGATATCTATACATGTATGGTTTGTGTTACAGGGGAAGAACCCCGAGTTTAAAAATCCTGAATCTTTAATAATGGGCAGTAAACCTTTCAGTCTATTGCTCCAAAAGGAGGCATTGTCTCTATTTCCAGACTATAAGCAAAACTGCCTTTTTATTCTGGGGATAGATACTATCATAATCCTTTAAAACTGTTCATTGTACAAACATTCTTGACAAAAATCTGGAACAAAGTCTGTTGATGCCTGATACAGTTTAGCTGTCTTCCCACCCAAATCTCATCTTGAATTGTAGTTCCCATAATCCCCACATGTTGTGGAAGAGACCCAGTGGGAGGTAATTGAATCATGGGGTTCGTTACCTCCATGCTGTTCTTGTGATAGTGAGTGAGTTTTCATATTTGAAGGTTTTGCAAGGGTCTTTCACCACCCATTCACTCTGCCCTTCTTCTTGTTGCTGCCACTTCTTAATGTGAAGAAGGAAATGTTTGCTTCCCCTTCTACCGCAATTGTATGTTTCTTGAGGCCTCCCCAGCCATGCTGAACAGTGAGTCAATTAAACCTCTTTCCTTTATAAATTATCCAGTCTCAGGTATGTCTTTATTAGCAGCATGAATACAGACTAATACAGTGCCTATTCTTGCAAGATATATGTATTAGGCCTTTCTTACGTTGCTATAAATAAATACCCGAGGCTGGGTAATTGATTTAAAAAAAAAAGACGCAATTGGCTCATGGTTCTGCAGGCTGTACAGGAAGCATGGTGCTAGCATCTGATCAGCTTCTGAGGGGGCCTCAGCAAGCTGTTACTCATGGCAGAAGGTAAAGTGGGAGCAAGAACTTCACACAATGAAAGCAGGAACAAGAGAGGGCAGGGAGGTGCTACACACTTTTAAGTGACCAAATCTAATGAGAACTCACTCACTATCATGAGGATAGTATAAAGGGGATGGTGCTAAACCATACATGAAAAATCCATCCTGATGATCCAATCACCTTACACCAGGCCCCACCACCAACATTAGGGATTACATTTCAACATGTGATTCCGATGAGACATCCAAACCATATCAATGTGCATAAACACGAGACATCCCTGGAGAATTTTCTCCCAGTGGAAAATCCTTGGACACTCAATTAGACGCATGGAGAATTGTTTCCTAATAGAAAAATCCTTGGGAATTATCTAGTTCAAATATTGTGTGTTATTTCTACTGAAATATTCGAGCTTGTCTCAAAGTTGTCTGCCTCTTGGTCCAGTGACAGTTAAGGACAATGTGTTTATTCAACTTTTATGCTCTGTTTCTTTTTCTCCTGCCTGCCTTCCTCTTTCTCCTTCTAATTCTTTTTTCAAAGCCATAAGGTAGACATGCAATAGGACTGAAATACCACCATTCTTTTAAAATATTTTCAGAAATTAAGCTCACTGTTGCAACATCTTTGGTTTGTGTTAGCCAACTCCATGATATAAAAGAATATTAGTTTTTCCCATGTAAGGCACAAAAACTTTATGTGATCTGAGATTCATACATTATTAACTTGAAGAAAATGATAATCTTATTTTGATGAATTAAGAATTCTGTGTCTCAAATGATGCCAGAAGTCAGAAGTAAATATATGTAAAAATTTAAAGGAAAAATGCAAAATCATTTATAATTGTGATGAAAATTTGTGTTCTTCCTTAGATTTTTAAGTTACTATGCAGAGATTAAGTTGTATTTATTTCTCATCTTAACTGCTTTTAAAAGTTGTTATTTTTGAGAGAGAGGGATAGCTCTAGATTCCACAGCAGAACATTTTAGAAAAAAAACCCAAAACCTTAAGCTTGGGCTTTGTAATTTTATGGAAAAAAATTTGATGATGATGCTCTCTATTTTAAAAATTTAAAATGAGAGATGCCAAATCAGCAAACTGAGAGAAATATATTTATAGCTACTGGCTATGTTCTAGCACAAGACCTAACATTTCCTTGAGGTATCACTTAAAATATTTTTTTAGCCCCAAACTCTAAAGTGATCATAGCAAGAATGGGGAGGAAGAGATGTAAATATTGATACTTTCTAGTGTCATTTGCATATGATATTGATACTTTAAAGTGTATGCATTCAATATCGTATGCAAATATTACTAATTCACATTCCTGCCAACAGTGTAAAAGGTTTCCTTTTTCTTCACATTTTGCCAACATTTGTTATCTTCTATATTTTAACAAGAGCTTTTTGACTGGTGTGAGATGGTATCTCATTGTTATTTTCCTTTGCATTTCTGTAATAATTAGCAATGTTGAGCATTTAAAAAATGTATTTGTGTTAAAAAATATAATGTGTTGTTGAATTTGGTTTACTAGTTTTTTTGATAAATTTTGCATCTATGTTCATTGAATATATTGGCCTGTCATTTTCTTTTCTTGTAATGTCCTTGTCTGGCTTTGGTCAGAGGGTAATGCTGGCCAAAAACAGTTTGGATGTATTCTCTACTCTTTAATTTTTTTTAGAGAGTTTGAGAAGTATTGTTATTAGTTCATGAAGTGTTTGGTAGAATTCTGAAGTAAAGTCATCAGATCCTGAACTTCTCTTTGATGGGAGGTTTTTTATTATAGATCCGATTGTTTTACTCATAATTGATCTGCTTAGATTTTCTATTTCTTCATGATTCAAGCTTGGTAGGTTGTATGTTTCTCATAATTTATTCATTCTTCTTGGTTGTTTAATTTGTTGGAGTATAATTGTTCATACTAATTTTTATGATCCTTTGTATTTTTGTGGTATCAGGTGTAATGTCTCCTCTTTCACTTCTGACTTTAATTAATCTTTTTTTAAATTAGATTACCTAAAGGTTGGTTGTTTCTTTATGTTTGAAAAAGCTGATCCAGTTTTATTGATTATTATTTGTATTGTTTTTCTAGTTTCTAGTTCATTTCTTTTTATTCTAATATTTATTATTTCCTTTCTTTTGCTAACTTTGACTTTAATTTATTCTTTTTCTAGATGTTTAAAGAATAACATTCAGTTATTTGAAAGCTTTATTTTTTTGATGTAGATATTTATTGCTATAAACTTTCCTCTTAAAACTACTTCTGCTATATTCCATAAGCTTTGATATGTTGTGTTTTTATTTTATTAGTAGTCTCAACAGCTTTTTAACTTTTCATTTAATTTATTTATCGACCTGTTAGTTGTTCAGGAGCATGTTGTTTAATTTCCATGTACTTGTGAATATTCTGAAATTTCTTCTATTTTTTATTTCTAGTTTCATACCATCATAATCAGAAAAGATATACATTATAATTTCAATCTTCTTAAATTTGCCAAGGCTTTTCTGTTCCCTGAACATGGGGTCTGTCCCAGAGAAAGTTCTGTGTATGTTTCAGAATAATTTGTATGTTGTTGCTGTTGGTTCAGTGTTCTGCCTGTGTCTATTAGATCCATTTGGTCTAAAGTACTGTTCAAGTCTAATGTTTTCTTTTTAAAGTTTTGTCTGGATAATCTGTCCATTGTTGAAAATAGAGTACTGAAGTTTCCTACTATTATAGCATTGTAGTCAATCTCTCCCTCAGGCCATTTTAAATATGTTTTACGTATATAGGTGCTCCTATGTTGGTGGAATAAATATTTAAAATTGTTACATCCTCTTGATAAATTGATCTCTTTATTGTTAAATAATATCTAATTTGTATCAAACAATTTTAAAAGTAAAGGTTTTTTTTGTCCTATATAAGTGTAGCTACCTCTGTTGTCTTTTGGTTTCCATTTCCATGGAATTTTTGTTTTCACTCTTTCAGTTTCAGTCTGTGTGTATCCATAAAATGAGATGAGTCTCTTGTAGGAAGCATATTGTTGGAACTGGTTCTCTTTACTTCTAATTCTTGTGGGTACATTATAGGTATATATTTCTATGGGGTACTTGAGCTATTTTGATACAAACACAAAATGCAGAATAAATACATAAGATGGTATTCATCACCTCAAGCATTTATCCTCTCCTGTGTAACAAATAATCCAATTATACTCTTTTAGTTATTTAAATATGTACAATAAATTATTGTTGACTATAGTCACCCTGTTATGCTATCAAATATTAGATCTTATTTATTCTATATTTTTATACCTATTAGCCATTCTCACTTTCCTCTACTACATTTCCCAGGCTCTGGTAACCATCATTCTACTCTATCTTTATGAGTTCAATTGTTTTAATTTTTAGATTCTACAAATAAGTGAGAATATGTGCAGTTTGTCTTTCTGTTCCTGAAATGTTTCACTTAATGTAATGTCTTACCATTTTATTTACATCATTACAAATGACTGTATCTCATTCTTTTTCATGACTAATAGCGCTCCAATGTGTATATGTACCACATTTTCTTTATCCATTCATCTCTTGATGAACACTTAGATTGCTTCCAAATATTGGCTATTGTGAATAGTGATGCAATAAACGTGGGACTGCATACGTCTGTTACCTATATAATGATTTTCTTTCTTTTGAGTACATACCTAGCAGTGGAATTGCTTAATCATATGGTAGTTTTTTGTTTTCTTTAAAAATTGTATTTCCATAGGTTTTTTGGAGAACAACTGGTATATGGTTATGTGAGTAAGTTCTTTACTGGTAATTTGTGAGATTTTGATGCATCCATAATCCAAGTAGTATACACTGAACCCAGTTTGTAGTCTTTTATCCCTCACCCCCGTCCCACTCTTTCCCCAGAGATCCCAAAGTCCATTGTATCATTATTATGCCTTTGTATCTTCATAGCTTAGCTCCCACTTACGAGTGAGAACATACTATGTTTAGTTTTACATTCATGAGTTACTTCACTTAGAATAATGGTCTCCATCCATGTTGCCACAAATGTCATTAATTTGTTCCTTTTTATGGCTGAGCGGTATGCCATCATATATATATATATTTCCAACAAATGAATGGATAAAGAAAATATATATATACCACAATTTCTTTATCCACTTGTTGACTGATGGGTATTTGGACTAGTTCCATATTTTTGCCATTGAAAATTCTGTTGCGATAAACCTACATGTGCAAGTACCTTTTTTGTATAGTGACTTCTTGTCCTCTGGGTAGATAGCCAGTAATGAGATTGCTGGATCTAATGGTAGTTCTGCTTTAGTTCTTTGAGGATTCTCCACACTGTTTTTCATTGTGGTTGTACTAGTTTACATTCTTACCAGCAGTGTATTTTTTTTTTTTATTATACTTTAAGTTCTAGGGTACATGTGTATAACGTGCAGGTTTGTTACATATGT
>NW_012118822.1:339677-364952 GCF_000951035.1 Colobus angolensis palliatus
AAATGCAGAAATCACCGGTCTTCTGTGTCCTTCGCGCTGGGAGTTGGAGACTGGAGCTGTTCCTATTCGGCCATCTTGCTCCCCCCCCCGTTCTCTCCCAGCTGTGTATTTTTAGTCATTTTGAGGAACCTTCAAATTGTTCTTTATAGTGGTTTTACTAATTTTCATTCCCATAAACAGTGTATGAGGGTTCCCTTTTCTCCACATCCTCCTCATCATTTATTATTGCCTGACTTTTGGATAAAAGCCATTTTTACTGGGGTGAGGTGATATCTTATTTTAGTTTTGATTAGCGTTATCTAATGATCAGCAATATTGAGCAACTTTTCATACACCTGTTTGCCATTCATACGTCTTCTTTTGAGAAATGTCTATTTAGATCTTTTGTCCATTTTAAAATTGGATTATTAGATTTTTTTTCTATTGAGTTTAAGCTGCTTGCATATTCTGGTTATTAATTCTTTGTGAAATGGGTAGTTTGCAAATATTTTCTTCCATTATGTGGGTTGTGACTTCACTTTGTTAATTGTTTTCTTTGCTATGCAGAACCTTTTACCTTGATGTGATCCCATTTGTTTATTTTTGCTATCATTGCCTATGCCTGTGGGGTATTTCTCAAGAAATATTTTCCATGAACAATGTTCCAGAAGGTTTCCCGAATGTTTTCTTTTAGTAGTTTCATAGGTTAAGGTCTCCGGTTGAAGCCTTTAATCTATTTTGATTTTTGTATGTGATAAGTGATAGGGGCCTAGTTTCATTCTTCAGCATATGTATATCCAGGTTTCCCAGTACCATTTATTGAATAGACTGTGCTTAACCCAAATATGTTCTGGGCATCTTTGTCCAAAGTGAGTTCACTGTAAATATATGAGTTTACTTCTGATTCTATACTCTGTTCTATTGGTCTGTCTGTTTTTATACCAGTACTATGCTGTTTTGGTTACTATAGCACTGTAGTATAATTGGAAATCAGGTAATGTGATTCCTCCTGTTTTGTTCTTTTGGTCTAGATGGCTTTGGCTATTCTGGTTCTTTTGTAGTTTCAAATAAATTTTAGGATTATTGTTTATATTTCTGTGAAGAATTTCATTGACATTTTGGTAGTTTTGCATTGAATCTGTAGATTGCTTTGATAGTATTCTACCATTGCTTGGTAGATATTCTAGCAATAGTTATTCTTCCAATCCTTAAACATGGAATATTTTTTCCATTTTTTTGTTTCCTTTTTAATTTCTTGCATTAGTGTTTTATAATTTTCATTGTAGAGATCTCTAACTTCTTCAGTTGTTTATTTTTAAGTAGAGTATTTTATTTGTAGCTATGTAAATTAGATTACTTTCTTGATTTATATTTCAGATTGTTCATTTTTGACATATAGAAACACTACTAATTTTTGTATGTTGACTTTGTATCCTGAAAATTTACTGAATTTGTTTATCAATTTAAACAGTTTTTTGATGGAGTCTTTGTGTTTTTTCCAAATATAAGATCATATCATCTGCAAACAATGATAATTTGACTTATTTCTTTCCAATTTCGATGCCCTTTATTTCTTTCTCTTATCTGATTGCTCTAGCTAGGACTTCTAGTACTATATTAAATAACAGTATTGAAAGTGTGTATCTTTGTCTTGTTCCAGATCTTATGGGAAATGGTTTCATTTTTTTCCCCATTTAGGATGATACTAGCTGTGCATCTGAAGTATATGTTTCTTCTCTACCCTGTCTTTTGAGTTATATTTTTCTTTTATCATGAAGGGATGTTGACTTTTATCAAATTCTTTTTCAGTGTCATTTGAAATGATTATGGTTTTCTAACTTCATTTTGTTGATATAATGTATGACATTGATTGATTTGTGTATGTTGAACCATCCTTACATCCCTGGGATAAATCCGTCTTCATGATGAATGATCTTTTTAACATATTGTTGAATTTGGTTTGCTAGTATTTTCTTGAAGATTTTTGCATCAATTTCATTAGGATTATTGGCCTGTAGTTTTCTGTTTTTATGTATCCTGGTCTGGTTTTGGTATCAGAATAATACTGGTTTTGTAAGATGAGTTTGCAAGTATTTTCTTTTCCTTTATTTTTTGGAATACTTTGAGTAGAATTGGTATTAGTTTTTCTTTAAATGATTTGTAAAATTTAGCAGTGAAGCCATCAGGTCCTGAATTTTTTATGATGAAAGACTTTATACTATGTGTTTGATCTCACTACTCAGTTTTTATTGGCATAGGCTTTCAATTTCTTCAGGGTTCAATCTTAGCAGATTTTATTTTTCTAGGAATGTATCCATTTCTTCTAGGTTTTCCAATTTCTTGACATGTAGTTTTTCACAGTAGCCTGTAATAATCCTTTGAATTTCCATAGTATTGGTTTTAACATCTCCTCTTTTATCTCTGATTTTATTTATTTGGACCTTTTCTCCTTTTTCTTAGATTAGCTAAAGGTTTTGTTTTGAAATTACCATGAGGTTTGCAAATAGTATCCTATAACTCATTATTTTTAAACTGATGATAACTGAACACTGATTCCATAAACAAAGAAAAAGCGAAGAGAAAACTCTACATATTACCTTCATACTCCCTACTTTTTAACTTTTCATTGTTTCTATTTATATCTTATTATACTGTCAAATTCTCAAAAAAAATATGGTTATTGTTTCTGATAGGTTTATCTTTTAGTCTTTCTACTTAAGATATGAATATTCTATACACAATTATAGTTTTATATTAATTTGTGTTTTTTTCTATGCACTACTATTACTCATAATTTTTGTACCTTCAGAAGATTTGTATCTTTAGAAGATTTCTTATTGCTCATTAACCATTGACCTCCTTTTCTGTCTGATTGAAGAACTCTCTTTTAGCATTTTTTTTTTTTTTTTTTTTTAGGTCAGGTCTAGTGTTGATGAAATCCTTCAACTTCAGTTGTCTGGGAAAGTCTTTATTTTTCCTTCATGTTAGAAGGATATTTTCAGTGAATATAGCATTCTAGGATGAAACTTTTTGTTTCTTAAAAACTTTAAATGTCGGCAGGGCATGGTAGCTCACGCCTGGAATGCCTGCACTTTGGGAGGCCAAGGCAGGCAGATCACGAGGTCAGAAGATCGAGACCATCCTGGGTAACACAGTGAAACCCTATCTCTACTAAAAAAAATACAAAAAATTAGTCAGGCGCGGTGGCTGGCGCCAGTGGTCCCACTACTCTGGAGGCTGAGGCAGGAGAATGGCGTGAACCCAGGAGGCGGAGCTTGCAGTAAGCCCAGAGCAGGCCACCGCACTCCCGCCTGAGTGACAGAGCAAAACTCTGTCTCAAAAAAAAAAAAAGAAAACAAACAAACAAACAAACTTTAAATGTCATGTCACTCTCTCAGCCTGTAGGGTTTCCACTCAGACACTAGTTTACAGATGTATTTGAGCTTCTTTATATGCTATTTGCTTCCTGTCTCTGCTACTTTTATAATAATTTATCCTTGACTTTTGGGAATTTGATTATTAAATGTTTTTAGATAGTCTTCTTTGGATTATGGCTTCTTGATGTTCTATAATCTTCTTGTACTTGAATATTGATATCTTTCTCTAGGTTTGGGAAGTTCTCTGTTATTATCCCTTTGAATAAACCTTCTATCCTGATCTCTCTCTCTCTCTACCTCCTCTTTAAAGCTAATAACTCTTAGATTTGCTCTTTTGAAATAATTTAAAAGATCAAGCAGAAATTCTGGAACTCAAAAATGCAATTATTATACTGAAAAATACATATGAATCTCATGACAGCAGAATTGATGAGGAAGAAGAAATAATTCTTGAGCTATTTCTAGATATTGTAGGTGTGCTTTACTCTTTTTTATTCTTTTTTTGTCTCCTCTGACTGTGTATTTTAAAACAACCTATCTTCAAGCTCACTAATTCTTTCTTATTCCTCCTCAATTCTGTTGTCATGAGACTCTTATGTATTCTTCAGTATGTCAGTTGCATTTTTGAGTTCCAGAATTTATGCTTGATCTTTTTAATTATTTCAATTTCCTTGTCAAATTTATCTGATAGGGTTTTTAATTCATTCTCTGTAACATCTTTGACTTTCCTTAAAACAGCTATTTTGAATTTTCTGTCTGAAAGGTCACATATGTCTTTCTCTCCAGTATTAACTCGTGTGCCTTATTTAATTGGTTCAGTGAAGTTACGTTTTCTTGGATGGTCTCAATGTATGTAAATGTTTATCAGTGTTTGGGCTTTGAAAAGTTAGATCTTTAATGCAATCTTTGCAGTCTGGGCTTTTGCAGTTCATTTTTCTTGAGAAGGCTTTCCAAGTATTCAAAAGGACTTGGGTGCTGTGATCTAAGTCTTTAGTCACTGCATTTATATCTGTATTGGTGGATTTTCAACCTCAGTAATGCTGTGATTCTTGCAGACTCCTAGAGGTACTATGTCTAGGAGTAGTCTTGGTTAAGAGCTGGGAGAATTCTTTGGCTTATCAGGCAAATACCCTGTTTTCTTCTCTTACTTTCCTCAAATGGAGTCTCTGTCTCTGTGGTGAGCTTTCTGGAGCTGGGATGGAGGTTACACAGGCACCCTTGTGGCCACTACTACTGGAACTGAACTGGGTCAGATCTGAAATCAGTACAGCACTGAGTTTTGCCTAGGGACCATGGGGATCGCAGCCTGGCTACCACTTCCATTCACTCAGTGCCCAAGGGTATTACAATCAGCAGATGGTGAATTCAGCCATGGTTGTGTCCTTCCCCTCAGGCTGATGAGTTCTCCCTTGCCCTGGGTGGTTCTGGGATGCCATCTGGGAGCCAGGGTGTTGAGGCAGAAAGACTCCAGGAATACACTTGGTGTTCTATTCTACTGCAGCTGAGTTGGCACCCAAGGATCAAGAAAAAGTTCTTCCCACTCTTCGTACTCATTTCCTAATACAGAGGAGTCTCTCCTCAGGGCCACCACTGTCACAGGCCAGAATCTAGCACTGCCTAACTACCACTGATGTTCACTAAAGGACCAATGGATCCTCAGTCAGCTTGTGGTAAATGCTGCCTGGCCTTTGTCTCTCTCTTCAGGTAAGTGGGCTCTCCTTAAGCCCAGGATAGGTTCAGAAATGCCATCCAAAAATCAAGGCCTGGAATTGGGGACCCCAGGAGCCCAATTTTTGCAGCCCACAGTGGCTGCACTGGTGTCCAAGCTGTGGAACAAAGTCCCCATTTACTCTTCCTTCTTCTTTCTTTCTGCAGAAGGAGTCTCTCTCCATAACTAGTACAACTGGGAATGTTCTTGGTCACATCTGAAATCAGCACAGCTCTGAGTCTCACCCAAGGTCCATGATAAGTATTGCCTAGCTACTGGTGCTGGACCAAGTGCTCTTTAGTCAGCAGATGATGAATCCTGCCACGTCCTTCATTTCAAAGCATGGCCCAGAGTATGTCTAGGTATGTCATTCTGGAGCTGAGGTTTGGTCTGCATGTTGCCCTATTCTATTGTGGTTGAACTGGTATTCAAATAACAAGACAAAATCCTCTTTACTCTTCCCTTTACTCTTCTCAAGTGGAAGGAAGGAGACTCTCCCAGAGCTGTGAGCTATGCTGTCTGGGGTTGGAGGAGGGGTGATGCAAGCACTCATTTGTCCTCCCTGGCTGATGTCTCATTAGGTCACATACACCCCAAGTCCACTGGCTCTGAACCCTGCACAATATCAGGACTTGCCAGAAATGGTTGTCCTCATGGCCTAGACTGCTTTTCAAGTTTATTTAGAACCCCAGAGTACTTTAGCCAGCTGTGGCAGGTCTTGCTAGAACTCAGATTTTGACCACTGTGATAGACAATTCCACTACTGGGGAGTGGGAGGAAGAGTGGTGTTCATGATTCAAGACTGTCTTTCCTACCCTCTTCAGTGCCCCTTTTTAAAATATGGTGTTAGAATCAGGTACTCTAATCACTTGCTTGATTTTTTATTCTTATGAAAGTGCTTTTAGTGTAGGTAGTTTGGTTACCATGAGATTATGTAAAACATCTTATAACAGCATATTTTAAGCTAATAACTTAATATTAGTTGCATAGAGCAACTCTACACTTTTTTACTCTATTCCAACATTTTATAGTTTTGATATCAAAATTTACATTATTTTGTAAAGTGTATTTCTTGGCAATTTATTTTAGCTATAGTTGTTTTTAATAGTTTTGACTTTTAACCCTCATAATAGATATAAAATTGCTTGTCATTATCATTGTTGACCTAAAGTATTCTGAATATGGCTCTGTTTTACTTATTCCATTGAGCTTTGTACTTTCATATGTATTATATTATTAATTAGTGGTCTTTTGTTTCAGCTTAATGAACCCTTTTATCAAAAAGGGTCTCCTGATCAAAAAGGTGGGTCTCCTGATAATAAAGTTTCTTAGCTTTTGTTTAGAACGTTTTTATTTCTCACTTTTGGAAGACATATTTGTTGGGTTAAGTATTATTGGATGGCAGTATTTTTCCTTCAGCACTTCGGATATATCATCTCTTTTTGTCTGTAAGGTTTCTGCTGAGACATTCATTGATAGTCAAATTGACACTCCTTTGTAAGTGATGTGTTTCTTATATCTTGCTGATCTCAGAATTTTTCTTTGTCTTTGACAGTTTTACTATTACGTGTTATCGTGAACTCTTTTGTGAGTTGAATTTAATTAGAGGATTCTACACTTCGTTTATCTCTATGTTATCCTTTATCCCCAGATAGGAAAACCTTTTCAGACATTGTTTCTTTAGATATGCTTTCTTGCCCTTTTTCTCTTTCTTCATCTTCTTCTGTAAGTCTTAATGTGCAAAGGTGGTCTCTTGATGGTGTTCCAAAATTCTTGCAGACTTTCTTCATTCCTTTTCATTCTTCTGTCTTTTTATCCCTCTGATTGGATAATTTTAAATGTCTGTTTTCTAGTTTACTGATTGTTTCTTATGCTTAATTGAGTCTGCTACTGAAGCTTTCTATCATATTTTTAAATTCAGTCATTATATTTTTCATCTCTAGGGTATCTATTTTGTTCTTCTTCATATTATTATTGTCAGATTTCTCACTTTGTTCTTGTATTATTTCCCAAATTTCATTTAATTTTCTATCCATATAGTCTAGTCACTGAACTTCTTTAAGAGAAGTATTCTAAATTATTTGTCAGTCATTTTATAAATCTTGATTTTTAAGGTTTATTACTGGAGATTTATTAGTTTCTTCTAGAAGTGTCATTATTCCTTGATTATTAACAATTCTTGTGTTATTACAGCTTTGCCTGTGCATTTGAGAAGACAGCTCCACCTTCTTGTCTTTACAGGTATTCTTTGGCAGAAGTAGACCATCATTATTTTGTCTAGTCTGTGATTCTGGAAGAGCTAGCCTGTGATGTCCTCTTGGAGGCAGAGCTTGTTGTAGGTTCTCTAGTTGGCTGGATCACTGCCTTTATTCCAGTGTTGAGTGGGGCTGCTAACTGTGCTCCACTGTCTGGAGAGATCAGTGGTTGAGTTCTATGAGGCAGAACTATTGGCTAGGTATTGTGATTGCTTCTGGTAAGACTGGTCACAGGATGTGTTCCAAGGCTTACCAATTCTGCTAATTGGGGTTTTCAGTTGGGTAGTGCTGCACCCTGGGCTCCAAGACCATTCATATTAAGCTGAGTTACTGCTCATAACAGGGGGGATCAAAAGATATGCTTCTTAGAAACACATGATTAAGGATTGCCTTCCTCTCAGGGTAGAGTCATAGGGTGAGTTTTTGGCTGAGTTGAGCAACTGTTTGACCTTCTGTGCCAAGTAGGTCTAGCTTTTTTGTTTCTCTTAAATAGATGAAAACAAGAGTACTCCAACTTGGGTGGAATCACTGGTGTAGGTTCTGAGAATGGGGCATAGAGACCAGCTCTCTAGGGATTCAAGCTGTGTTTAACTTTTCATGATGCTTCTGAAGGTGGCTGACTCAGCTTTGTGGGTGAGCTGTAAAGTTGCCTGCTATCTTTGATTGGATGTCACAGCTGGCATGAAGACAGAGGTACCAAGATTTCTATGCTGGTCATTATGATCTTTGCCTCCTTTCTTTGTTTCTAACTGGACTTGAGTTGTCTAACTGTGCCATTACCCTCCAGTGTTGCCTATGAGGCGAGACCAGAGTGGGGATCCTGGGAAGGATCTCAGAATGCCAAGGAAGCTGGATGACTGCCTCCAGTTTCCTTTTTCCTTGTTGATACTGGGCCTAGATAAATCTTCATATAACATTGTACTTACTTGGGGGATGGGAAGAGGTGGTGTTATTGTAGTCAGACTTTCATTAACTCCTTCAGACCACACAGATATCTGAAGCTTGCTTCCAAGTATTTGGATTTTCAAAAAGTTGTTCTGGTCTGTGGATAGTAGCTAGTTGAACTTCTTGGAGGAGGGAATGGGTGTGGAACCTGACATTTCCTATTTCATTATCTTGCTGACATACTGTATTTAGTTTTCTTAATCTCTAATCCATGACAGTTTCTCGGTCCTCCTTGTATTTCATGACCATTACACTTTTAAAGAGAACGGATCACTTATATTACAGAGTATCTCTAAATTTAGGTCTGTCTGATGTTTTCTCAAGGTTAAATTAAGATTATTTGGCATTGAGTATGATGTTTCCTTGTAACTCACCTATGAGGAGGCACATGTTGTCAATTTATATGCCCAGGGTTGTAACCCTTGATCACTTGGCTAAGGTGATATTTGCTAAAATTCTCTATCGTAAAGCTACTCCTTGTTTTTCTTTGTAATTACTCAATATTTAGGAAAAGATACCTTCACATTGTACACATATCTCCTTTCTGCTTAAAGTTCTGTTCATTAATTTAAGCATCCATTAGTGGATCTTGTCCACAGCAATGATTATTGTGATGCTCTACTGGTGATTTTCAAATTCTGTAATTTAATATACATTTATTAATTATCATTCTTCTATAAAGAAACGTTTTTCATTCTTCCATTTATTTATTTATGTCAGTATGATCTCATATATATTTAGAAGGTTTATAACTCAGTACTATTGTTACTTATTTTGTTGCTCAACTTGTTCCAACTTTGGCCATTGGAGACTCTTTTGGGCTGACTTGTGTGTCCTTTATACTTGCTCTCATCCTTTTGTTTTCTGTTTTCAGTACTTTCTTACCTTCTGGCACCACAGAATGCTCCACACTTATGTTTTTTCTTGTGCCAGCCCTGTACAAGAAATTAGCCAGAGCCCAAGTTCTGTTTTCATACTGTCTCTAGAGTTTGCTTTTCAAAGCACTGTTAACAGTAGAGAATATACAAGATACTTTCATGCTTTCTAACCACTTGTTGTCTGCCTTATAAATTAGGACCTGAGCATCCTTTTTTTTGACATCATTTCCTACCCTTGTCTTCACCTGGCCATTATCTCTTTCCCTGGCTTCCCATTAACAACTAGGCATACAACTTTAAATCCTAGAGACTACTCAAAAGTCATGGAAACTGATGGTGGTTGCCACGTTCTAAATGTTTGTGTTCTCTGTATCCTCCCCAAAATTCATATGTTAAAACTGAATCACCAATGTGGGATTAGTGTCCTTAAAAGAGGCCCCATGGATCTGCCTTGTCTCTTCTACCTTGTGGGGATACAGTTAGAAGGTAATATCTATGAATCAGAGAGTGGGCCCTCATCTGGCACTAAATCTGCCAGCACTTTGATACTGGATTTCCTAGCTTCCAGAATTGTGACAAATAAATTTCTGTTGTTTGTAACCTATTGAGCCTTTATTTTGTTATAGCTGATTGAACAGACTAAGACAGCGATACATGCATCTGAAAACTTTATTTTGCATTAGAAAAGTGTTACAAAGGAGATGCTGCTCTGGTATGAACTGTGATTACATTTTTTAATATATTATAATTTGTTTAGGACTATCCAAAGAGTAGGCAATAAACAATGCAGAAAAGTCACCACATTAGAGAGGAAAATTCTCTTGTGATATTTTCCCCCTTTGTTTTAAAACTGATAAAAGTCAGGAAAACACCTAGGAGCTAAGCACTTTAACTAGTAAGTCTAACTAATTACTTAAAAAAAAAAAAAAAAAAAAGACCACCATCATGGCAAACAGAGGAAAGGAAAAAGGGCAATTCAATATGCTCTGTGCAGACAAACATTGGCCTTGCCAGATTTTGTCTTGTTTAAAGACAAGTAAGAAGAAAATAATGTGAATAGTATAAAAAGTATAGTGGAATAAAATAAAGAACATGAAATCTTCTCCCAAGATTCAAGGTAGCTTCTGTCAGGGTTTGAATATTTGTCCCCTCTTAAATTCATGTTGACATTTAATCCCCAATGTAGTAGTACTGAGAGGTGGGACTTTTAGGATATAATTGAGTCATGAAGACTCTGTCTCATGAGTAGACTAATGCCTTCATGGAATAATGGATGAATGGGTTATCATGGCAGTATAATGGTTTTATAAGAAAAGGAAAAGAGACTTGACCTAGCATGCTTAACATCCTCACCATGTGATTCCCTGTGCTGCTTTGGGACTCTGCAGAGGGTCCCCACCATTACGAAGGCTTTCAACTGATGTCTCCTTTGACCTCAGACTTTCTGGTCTCCAGACTGTAAGAAATACATTTTATTTCCTATAAATTACTCAGTTTCCGCTATTCTGTTATAAGCAGCATAAAACAGGCTAAGATGGCATCTGAAAGAACATTTCAGGAATTTGGGCATGTATGAAGATTCAAATCAAGAAATTAATGGAATAAAAACCAATTTTAAAAGTAAATATATGGTTTACAAAGAAAGAAAATGACTGACAGAATTAATCTAGAAAAAAAAAGCATTCAAATAGAAAAATAAATCCAGAAACTATTTCTTTTATAAAAATAACAAGTGTCCTGAAAATGAGAAAAGCCATAAATACAAATAATATTTGGAATGAGTATTGAAGCATAATAAATACTAATAAGATTTAAACAGTAGAAAAAATTTGTGATAGTAAAAAACTTAATTGAAATGATTGATTTTTAGAAAAATATTGCCTACCAAGTTAAATTAAGGAGAAAAAGAAAATCTAAATCAGATAATAAATGTAGCTGAAATAGAACATGTTGTCAAAAATAATTTCCCCAAAAGGGGCTGGTCCAGGTGGTCTGACTGGTGAATACTTTCAGTCCTTGAAAGAACAGCAATTTCTATGCTACTGAAAAATTAGTTTGAATTATTGGACTACATGATGGTTAAAAAATTCCTCATCACTAAATACAAAAACAAAATGTCTATATTAACAAAGTAAAAGAAAAACCCTGCACTGGAAAAAAAAAATGCTTGTAACCTATATGATAGACATAGCCTACTAAAATAAATGATTTCTCATAAATGAATGAAGAATAAAATCTTTAATAGCTTTCTTGAAAAGGCAAATTTATGAAAACACATTTCACAAATGGGAGATACAACTGTCCAGTAAACATGAAATATGTTCAAATTACTAGAATTAACATTTACATTAGAGTCACAATAGTAAACCATTTTTTAATCCATTGAGTTATATCAGAAAACATTTTCTAAAATTTCAATGCACAATAATAGTAAGACTGTATAGGAAAACCATTTTCACACACTCAGGTTGAATATGATTTGGCCCAAATTTTTGATACATTCTGACAAGTATCAAAAACTTTAAAACAGCCTGACAAGTCAACTCCTAATATTTTTCCCCCGAGGAAACAATTTTACAAGTTTACAAAGTAGTATAAACAAGTATGTTTATTACAGCATCATTTATAGCCAAAAAAAAGTGTATGTCTGTATACCACTTAACTGTATACGAGGATTAGTAAAATAAATATACTATCACAATAAAATAATATACTAGATAACCATTAAACTGTTTATTGATGGAAAAATATATACAACACATTTAGTGAAAATGGCATAAGCAGTTAGGCATGAGTGGGGCAGGAGAGAGCTCTCCCCCACTCACTAAGAATGTCAGGTGTTCATCAGGTGATGGTTCAACAATTATCACATCGCCTCTTTAGAAATGATAATTCAGTAGCAGGCACCAGGGAGAGACAATATTCTGGAGGTCTACAGCTGTTATATTAAAGTGTAAATTGAATGCGGCCTCCGGGGAGAAGCAAAATAAGCTTCCTGTAAAATCTCAGGTATTGGACGAGTGAGCTTAGGTATGCACATTGAGACAAAACAGAGTATTACCTTCCAGAGGCACTCCACCAGAAAAGGGAAGACAGCCTCAGATGGACATGCATACAAGTTTCTAAATACATGTCAGATGGACATGCATACAACTTCCTAAATACACTACACTCCTTGTGCTCACTTCCTAAGCTCAAGGAGGGCACTGTGCATGCAGGCAGTCCATCCTAAGAGAAGTTTCATAGGTAAAG
This sequence comes from Colobus angolensis palliatus, assembly GCF_000951035.1. NCBI lineage: Eukaryota > Metazoa > Chordata > Mammalia > Primates > Cercopithecidae > Colobus > Colobus angolensis. Next base: position 352,072 of record NW_012118822.1, read on the forward strand.
GCGCACAAGATGCTGAAATGAGGCAGCCTATAAACCCCTAGGATCAAGGTCAAATGCCACACTTGACCTTCCAGAGTGTCCACTTGGGTCTCTTCCAAGTGTACTTTCCTTTCCTTCCTGCTCTAAAGCTTTTAAATAAATTTCCACTCCTTCTCTGAAACTTTCCTCAGTCTCTTTTTCTGCTTTATGTCCCTCAGTTGAATTCTTTCTTCTGAAGAGGCAAGAATTGAAGTTGTTGCAGACCCATGTAGATTCACCATCAGTAACTCAGATACCTTCCACCACTAACAAAAATATCAGCTTAAATAACTGTGTGTATATGTATATATATTATACCATGTACACACACATATTTGTGTGTGTATGTATATGTATATGTGTATATATATATAGTTTTCTATAAATTGGAACATCAAAATATTAGCAGTGGTTTTTAATGGCTGTTGGCATTATAAATAACTTTCCATCTATTTTTTGTTTGTCTCCAATTTAAATATTTTTTACTATGGACATACTATAATATGATAAAGAAATAAGACCTAAAAATAATTTTAGTTTCTATCAACAGTTAAGCCTTCTAGAAAAGAGAATCATTCTTAGACTTCCTTATTATTTTTATTTTAATGAGTACATCTCTAGTTGATTCACATTCACACTAGTTGTGTTCTATACAGTCTTTGTAACACTAAGTTAGTGAATACTGAGCTGTTGCTTCATTTGGGAAATGCATGGTTAGATTTCTGCAGGGCTCTGGTCACAAGGTTTTTCTCAACCAACAAATACATAACCTTGTTCTGTATGTGATTTTGTGTAAAGGCACTTTATTTAGTATATATTGTTGATTCATTAACATTGAATTCACGGAGGACAGCACTATCACTCATGTCTCAACAGAGCTTATCAAACATGAATTTTTTCTGTAAGGTACATAATAGTCTTATTGTGCTTAGAAACGTTGGATAGTACTGCAGCACTATGTTGGAGAGCATTTAAAGGACAAAATCACCAGCAAAAGCACAAAAACGCCTCCCAAAATGGCACTAAACATAGCACGAAAAGGACACTTGTTTGCATTTTGAGAGCTAATACAAGAAAGCAGAAGATGGTCTCATTGGATCTCGGCTAGGGCCATGAATACATGGTACCCCAAATTTTTCACTGATCTGTGCATGTCCACAAAGGACCTTTAAAGCTTCTGCAATACTGATGTTAGGGTTTAAATTACGTTTTAGCTAGTAGGCAAATTTGCAAATATGAAATCTACAGATAATGAGAGTAATCTGTACTATGAAAACTCCATGAGACATCCTGATATTCAGGCTCTTTGGGAGGCCTCATCTACTAGCAAATTATAACTGGAGCACTTATTATCATATTAATCTTACTTGTCCTAGGAATCCTAATGATCTGTGTTGTTTGTGTTATTCTTCTAGTGCCCTAGTTTTCTAGAAGGCATTGTATCAATACTCTTACTAATCCTGACCCTGTAGAGAATCTTAAAACATTCTGAGAAGAAAATTCAAGCCCCTTTGATCAAAGCTTGGAAGTTACACTATCCTTTCTACACATGCATATAATTGGAAGATAGCGTTAAGGATGCTTTTGAACCTCACTTAAATGCTGAAGTAACTTATAATAGATTTTTCTTCCATTTCCCATAACTTTCAGAATAGAGGACAAACAATACAACAGACCTTAAATAAATCTGCTTTGAATTAGTTCTTGCTTGAATAACACTTTTAGATGTTTTCTGAACAAAGCAACATACATTTGAAAAGGTCCCTGAAGTTAGTTATGCAAGAAAATCTCTAACAAGATACAAAAATAACAAAATTTGAATGTAGTTTAAAAGTTTATTTTCCTAGGTTACAGATTTACAGATTTCATACTGTAATATATGCAACTGGGATATTTTATTTGGTGCAGATACACTCTTCTTTGAAATTAATTATAAAAAGAACCATCCCAGATCTTCTTTCCATTCATAATTTCTATTGTTTAGTAACTGCACTTTAGTATAAATTAATTTAAGGTACAGACTGATTCAGGAATGAACAAATTTATTTGTAATGCTCTGATCTGTTTTGGTGCTTCTCCATCACTTCCTGCATCACACTATTTAAATATGATCAAATTGAGAGATGAAAGAGGAAGATAAGCAGGAGGGTCCCCAGAGAACCTGTGACTGGCCTGCATACTGTGCACACTAGGAGAACAGGGTGGAGTCAGGGGAAGTTTGTGCGCTTTGCATGGGAGAGGAGCCTGGCTTCTTCAGTTCCTGTGTGGTGGCCTGGGATTCTGTGAGGTGAGAGGCTTATTAGCAGGACTCCATCTAACTTTGATGAGTTTTTTTTTTCTCTTTTTGCCCTTTGGGCCCAATAAAATCTTGCTTTACTCACCCTTCAATTTGTCTATGTGCCTAAATTGTCCTGGTCATATGACGAGAGCCCCATTTTAGCTAAACTAAGGAGCAAAATTCTGCAACATTTTGGTGCCCAGACATGGGGCTTGAGAAAGGGTAAGATGAAAACCAAAAAATATTTTTTCCTTTTATTTCTAAACCTTTTTGTCCCCAGACTTCTGAGGGCAGAGGAAACTGCACACCACCCCACCCCAAAGGCTGCAGGCACATGCAGGATGGACTGATAAATAGTAACTCCCCTGTCCCTCTCCCCACCAGGGCTAGGAACCCATTTGTATAAGAATAACAGGTTCTACCCCCAGGCATCTTTCCAACCCTGCACTTCAAACTTTTTTCCTTTTCTCTACCGTGTCAGCAGTTAACTTTTAAGTGAGAGTTTTGTTTTGTTTTTATAAGACATTTAACTAGGCCAGGAATAATAAGAATCACTATTTATGTTCTCTGTAAAATTTTAATTATGAAAGAGGATTTGTGAGGTTGGTCTTAAGCTGTTGCCAACCTGGTGTGCTTCGTATGACTTTTCTGTATGGTTAGTAGCAAACTTTGCTTTAGGCCTCCATCTTGTTTCATGCCCTTGGGAGCATGACCTCTAACCACATGGCAATACTTTGTCTAGCTTCCACCATTTACAGTGGCAGCCGGGGTTCAATCCTGGCTTAGGGAATGAGTACTTTTGGGTTCATATCTGCCTGACTTTTGCCATTTACTGATTCTCTGCCCCCAGTCAACAAATTCTAATCTTTTTCTCAAGACTTCCTGTCTCTGGGTTACCTTTAAAGGTTCTAAATTTTGTACGAACTACCTTTGGAAATACTTAATGCACTCACAGTTAAATTATATCCTTAATTGAGGCTTATTGGTTTCACCTGTGAGGTTGCTGTTAGTAAAGTTTGAAAGCCAGAAATAATGGCTACCTGCTGGAGCTAAAGTCAGATAATAAGGAAGTTAAAAGATTTTCCTTAAAGGGTGCTCAGCTTAATTAAAAGTGGATATCCAATTTATAGATATATTTAAAAGGTCTTTCTATTTTTATTTTCTCAGATCTTGTTTTGCTGGAAAAAGGGTTTTTCCTCAATTGACTGAATTCTTTTTCTCCATTTTGACTTGCCACTGTTAGTGCATGCATGAGAAATCAATAATCCAATTAGGAGATTGGCAAATGGAAAATCTTATGGCCACCGGATCCTTTTCTACCTGTCTGTGTAGTTACATACATGTTGTGTGTGTGATGTTTTAAGGGAAGATAAAAGCTGTGGTACCTTTTAAGATCATGTGACTCTAATCTTTGAGAAATAAAAACAGCTTTAAAAGTTATTGGTGAAATGCAGATGTCATCAAAATGTAAATATGTAAACTAAACTATGCAGGTCAGATATTAGGTTTGCTAATTGTTTTAAGGTTATAAACTGCTGTTTTGGTTTTTGAGAACTGTTTGACTTGCCTGCCTCACACTTGGTAAGGCCTGGAGACCTATGGAATTAACCACATCCTTAATTATGCTGAAACGAGTCCAACCTTGGCTGCATCTAGCATGTAATTATAACAACTTGCCAAGTTTTAAATTGTAGCTAAAAATTGCTAGAGGTTACCATTATAACATGTAATTAAAACTACTGGAAATAGATTTATATGTAAGGTGTGTAAGAACAGTAAAATGTGTTTTTAGTAAAAGATTATAAGAAGACATAGAAAAGTAAATTCTTGCCTAGGGTTGAAGGATTGTTTTGAATCAGATAACATAAAGTGGAAGGTTTAAACAAATAATGGAATGATTGTAAAAACTAATCTTGCAAAAATTTCATGTGTGAACATATTGACTAAATGCAAAAGGATATTATATGGTTTTTCTGTAAATTGAACATTAAAATAAAAGCATAACAAGGCACTCTTAGGGCACTAATCTGCTCTTTAGCAAAATTTATAAGGGATTATAAAAGGTTTTGCTTTTTGAAATTTCTGAGTCATCATTTTGTCAAAATAAATAACTTATGGTAATCTGGAATTCTATTTCATAACATCAAGTATTTTAAACCTCTGACATATTTAACAGGCTTCCCAAAATTAAACTTTGGTTTCAAAATTGTCTTTCCTGATACCTGGGTTTGGATGCTACAGAGGGCCCCTGGAGTGTCCACAAGAGGGGTAAACAGAATTATTTGACATGTTTAGTTACATGGGATTGCTAAAATGGTGTTCAATCTTCTTTAGGTTATATTTTGGTGAATAGTGCTAATATATCTTCCAAAACTGTATGGCATTTCTAAAACTCTAATGTCTAAAGTATATGCCATCAATCATAATTAAGGTTGTTATGTTAAGTTATTGTAAACCACAGTGACAACCAAACTTCTTTGTAAATTGTGTTTCTGACTGTAACTACCCTGGACATTTATGTTATTCACAAACAATTATTGTCTTGTTTTGATCTTTTTCAAAGGATGCTCTATAATAAGCTGCAGGACTCTGAGAAGTGCTCTCGAATACAGGTTTCTCATAACCTTGGAAATTGTGACACTGGAATAAAGAAAAAGTGTACAAGACTCATGAAGGGCAGAAATGCTAACTAATATCAAGCAAAACAAGAGCTAACTGGATGGACTGAACAAATACAAAACTGAAGTAATCTTTTTGAGTTTTGCTTGGAACATTGCTAATCCTTGTTTTGTTTTTCAGAGTCAAGGAAACTTATTTTCAGCTATTTATGGCCTTTAATAATTGAGAAAGGTATACTCATGTATACAAAATTTGGAGCATATTTGTTTCTCTCTGCCTGGTTCCTCTAGAATTTAGAAACTATCTGTGAGTAATTTTAACTTACGACAATGCAGTTGTTTGTATCAGTGCAATAAGAATCAATTTTCCTTTGCAACAGGATGCAATTGGAGAAGCTGGTTGTTTTACCAAGGTTTTGCCTGGAAGGGTTTGCTTCCCTTTAAGGACTCAAGCTCAACTCGAAGAGCTGTTAAAATCTCCTTAAGAAAACTGGCATCATATCCTTGTCTACATAGTTCTCATACATGGTTCCTAACCTGCGATGAGTAAAGAATGCCACTTTTCAACAGGCCCAGGAACCACATGCACTTATGACCTCAAGAAGAGAGGAGTTTACCAAACTTACAGGTATTTGAGAATGCAAACCTGTCTGGACTCAGTTTTAAAAGGTCTTATTTGAGATTCTTTGTGGAACAGAGTTCCACCAAAGCCAATCTAAAAGGCCTACATAGAAATAATTATTCTTGTGACACTTTTTGAAAATAATTAGGCCATGTATAAGACTAAAGTCTATTTTGCAAACAGCATAGTACTATCGTGATTTGTTTTTGCCTTTAAGAGAAATGAGAACAAGAGAGAGAGAAATTGTTTCAAAACTTATCATCATTAAATTTTAGATTCATTAGTTGTTTTTAAGTTTTTGCCTACATTTTAGACTAACTGCTTGTTCCTGTGAACCAGCCAGCAATCTCTGGCTGCAGCTCAGAAAGAACAAAAGGGATGGGTGATGTAAAAACCTGGGTCAATATTCCAGTTTATGACAGTTACCCTGCAAATCCTGCCAGGTGATGGGAGTAAATAGGACGCCCATCACCCAGAGGTTTTCTGTTTGGGAAAACAAGACCAAGGGAGCTAACCGAAGTCAAGTACTATGCACCCAAATCTTAGCAAGCATTACTATAGTCACCAGTTATCTGGGGATGTCACAAGACATCCTTCTCTCTCTTGTTGAAGGAGACTCAGCTCCACAACTTCACCTTAGCATTTGACCTCTGATAAGGAGTCTGTGCAACTTCCCTGAGAAACATTTTTGCCCCAAACTCAATTCCAAGCTTTGGTGCAAAGCCTTAGTACAAAATTCTAGTTCTGAGGGATCCAGAGGAAGATGATAACAGAAGTTAAAAGGCACAGCACACTTGAGCATGACTAATTCCTGCTGATTAAGCCAAGCTCCTCATTTCATAGATAAAGGTCATGCTGGTATTCATTACATAAATTAGGTCTAAGAAATTCAAAGACTACTGAGAGCAGGGGAGCTAGGGAATATGTGGTTAAGAGAGTATATTCCTACCACCTAGGTCCCCCTGATAACATGGATGAAAGCCACTTAGATGCCCATGGGGGTCACTCTGCTGTGGTCAGGGACTCAGGGATACAAGAATAGAGGAAAGAAAGAGGAACATCTCACTTTCCCTCCCTCAAGTACACCAGGTATTTGTTACAAAGAGAAAGGAACCAGGGATGCCTACTCCCCTCTTTCTAGATGAGTAGCCATTCACCTACAGTCTGTACTCCTTTTGAATGCATTCTGAATCCCTGGGATTCCTCTGAAAAAAAAAGTGCCTCCTTTTTCCTTTTTCCTCCTCTGTCCTCTCTTCACTGATAGGTAATTGTGTCTCTGTACTATGAAACACTCCCCTCAAATGCATCCTCCAAACTGGGAAGAGTTAACTTCCCAAACCTTAGACAGTTTGGCTTAGGATTAGGCTCAGGGGAAGGGAACCCAAAAGCCTGACATTCCAGCAAAATAGTTTTATTGTTTCATTTTTTTTTTCCCCCCAGTTGGGCTTGTAGTCTCCCCCTCCTTGTGCAAACCAGTAAAAAGCCTCAGGATTTTTATGCTGTCCTCACCCCATCCTTATTTTGATACATATTTTCTAATAACCTGGTTTGTCTCTTCTCACCTTCAGGCCATCAAACTCCAAATAGTCATTCAACTGGAGCCTTGAATGATGGCCCCTTCTGCTGGGGATATTCAGATAGTCTTCTGAAAGAACTCTGCCTGCCATTTAAAACAGTACCCCCTGTCAGCAGGAAGCAGTTAAGATTGGTCTTCATCCTTTTCTTTATTCTTATTCTAATGGCAGTTAGATGTTCTTCTTTAGGGGGGGAATGACAGATGCAGGAGCAAGATAAGGGGAGGGTCCCTGGAGAACCTCCAGCTGACCTGTGCCCTGGGAGAACAGAGTGAAGCCAAGGGAAGTTCACAACATTGAACTTCCAGGCCGTGGGGGAGGAGACTGGCCTCTTCAGTTCCTCTGTGGCACCTTAGGATTCAATCTCTGAGGTGGGAGGCCTGTTAGCAGGACTTCATTCTACTTTGCTGAGTATTTTTTCTTTTTTCTCTTTTTGCCCAATAAAATCCTGCTCTACTCACCCTTCAATCTGTCCACATGCCTAAAGTTTTCTGGTTGTATGACAAGAGCCTGGTTTTAGCTGAACTAAAGAATAAAATTCTGCAACAAAATGTTAAGTTTAAGTTTTTCCACCCTCCAATTCTTTCATTTGGAGTCATTTTTATTAGTGAGAATTTAAACTATATTCCAGAAAATGAAAGCTAATTTCCCCTCAGAAACAAACAAATGAACAGACAACCCTTGTAGAAAATGATGTATGTATTTATGTGTTGCACTTAGGATGCCTCCAGGATAAATATATTAGTCTAGTGGCAAAATTTGAAATCCAGTTCTTTCTCTTTATGAAATCATTTTTGGATTTCCTTTAAAAATTTTTTTATTTATTAGTCATGAACCATGAATGCCTTAGGAAGGAAAAGGTCCTGCTATTCCCTGGGCTGAAAGGGCTCTGGGAGATGAGTGATATATTATGGAAGCTATCCAAGGACAGTCAATTACTATTGAATTGTGCTAAATAATGCCCTGAGGACAGAATAAATTAGTGTCTTTTCTACAAAATTCAGTGTACTTTTGTATTGGTTTCATATAGCTTTGGAAGGTGGGCAACTTGTTCCTTTGTCAATATGTAGAAGATGTTAGTATCTGGTAAAGAGAAGATGAAACATCTTCATATAGTTATTTAGTACACACTCATGTTCCATTAATATTATTGAAAATTAAACATTTTTAACCCCCAAAATAGGAGTTTGTTTAATGGCACTGCAACTTTTTAAGCTCACAGGAATGCTTTTATTTAGAACATTAGTTGTTTGTTTCTTCTTCAGTGTTTGGTCTGATGAGTTCAAAAGGTTTTCCAAAGGACTGGGAACAGAGCTCAACGACAGCTTCCAAATCTTTTTTGAATCTCTTCATAGTGTTGTATACAAAGAATTAGGTATCCCTGGATCCCATTCATAGCCTTGCTTTACTTCACCAGTAATTGGGAGAGGATCATATGAAATGCTGTCAACACTAGCATGACCAATATATCATTGTAGAATAGGCTTATGACCTTGGTAAACTTTTCTTGGCGGCCCAACATTCTGAAATATCTGCCAGATTTTGGGTCTATTGACAGTGCCAAATGTTTTTATTAGGTCACCATAGAACTCTGGGTGCTTTTCCTTGTATGAAGCTGCAGAACTCACATTTGGAGTTATGCACAGCATGTTGGAGCTGGAAGGGGCCTTAGAAATTATCTAGTCTGGTCCTCATATTAATGATGAAGAAATTGAGGTACAGTTAATTGAAGAAAATTGCCCGAGATCACAAAACGAGTTAGTGGTAAAACCAGGGCTCACTATTTAGTTCCTCTGAGCTCCAATTCCCTCTTACTAATGTCTGTTCCACTGTAAAAGTCGTTCAACTTTGTCGAACAAATGGAAGCAAAAGAAATGGTGAATCAGCGGAAATGGACCAAGCAGTGAGGCATATCTATTCTTTACTATTTTCACTCAGAACATAGCTTTAAAAGCATTTTATTATTGGTTTAGTGTTCTTTTATAATCCGTGCTTTACTTAAGGTCCACTCTTCAGCATTTTTTTCTGATTAATTTTTTGACTGAGGTATAACTTTCATATAGTAAAATGCACAGATATTAAGATCTGATATTTGAAAACTAAATATATACACCAATGAATCCATCAGCCAAATCAAGATATAGAATAATCCCATTACTGCCAAAAATTCCCCTGTGTGTTTTTGCAGTTAATCCTCACCCTTTGTCTCCACCAGAGGAAACTACTCTTTTGATTTATATCATCATCAATTGTTTTTGCCTGTTTTAGAACTTTGCATAAAAGAAATCATATAGCATGTACTCTTTTGTGGCTGGCTTCTGCTTAAAAAAAAGTTTTTGAGATTTTTCAATTTGCAGTTGTACCAGTAGTTCATTCATTTTTATTGCTTTGCAATATTTCTACCACCATTTATTTGTTTATCAATTTTCTTTCTGATAAACATTTGTATTTTTTTCAGTTTGAGGTTATTATGAATAAATCTGCTATGAACATTATAACACAAGCTTTTTATTGACATATATTTATTAATCTTAAAAACACACTGAAGAGTGAAATTGCTAAGTCAAAAGGCAGATGATATTTAACCTTCTTAGACACTGCCGTACAATTTTCCAAAGTGGTTGTACCCTTTTCACTCTCACCCGTAATATATGTACCTTTCAGTTGCTCCAAACTTAACATTGTGGTCTTTATTACAGACATTCTGGTTGGTGTATAGTGAGATCTCATGTGGTTTTGATTTGCATTTTCCCCATGACTAACACTGTTGAGCAGCTTTTCATATGCTTATTGGCCATTTATTTTTGTTCTTTTGTGAAATTTCTGTTTTTTGCCCACTTTAAAAAAATTAAATTTGCCTTTTTGTTATTAATTTATAATACTTCTTTGACAGATATATCTATTACAAATATTTTTCTCAAGGTGTAGCTTGCCTTTTCAATTAACAATGTCATTTTTGATGAGTGGAAGTTTTAAACTATGATAAAATTCAATTTATTTTTTTTTCCATTCATGGTTGGTGTTATTTTTCTTAACTCCAAGGTCATAAAATTTTGTCTTCTGTGTTTTATAGTTTTAGCTTTTACACTTTACTCTTGACTCAGTATATGAATAGATGTAGATATTGCTACTTTGTTCTGAGCCCATCACCAGTGAACTCAAAATAAAAAGTTTCAATTACATCCCTAGGAAAATATAATACATTGTGATATTTAGTATTTGTCTTCAGACATGCTGCATATACATCTATACAGAAAATAGTTTTATATCTCTTTAAAATAATTAAGTAACCAGTGAGATGAATCTATAGTCCTTATAGCTAAAATTGTCTCTGCCTAGCATGTAGTGAGAATGGCAGCCTTCATTCTCAAAGCTCCTAGAGCTCCGTATTTATATTAAAGCTCAAATTGCCATTCTTTGGAATGGGCATTTCAAACTGGTTTTTAATACATTGCTGTAGCTCCTTTATGACACCAAATTGTTGCTATTTGTTTTGATAGCTAGATTTGGTGTTTCTCATTCCATGTTTACAATTATGAACTTAAACTATTGTTGATTAAGGGTAATATAGGAAAGAATTTCAGAATGTGAAAATATGAGAAGCAAATAAGAAGAAAAAATAAGAATATAAGTAAAATAATACCTTTCTAAACTCACTTGAGATTATAACATGTAAATGAAAGCAGGAGGTAATGTAAATTGTGCAAAGCTGATTAGGGACAGGATAGGGAGAGGCATGGAAAGCATGCAAGGGACTCAGCCTTTACATAATAAGAGTTTAGGAGACCAAGCCAATGGAAGGGTTTGAATGGAAGACAATGAGATGACCTTAGAAATTAAGGCATGCAGAGACTGGAGCCAATGAGACAATAAATGGAACAATTGCAGTTTTCCAGTAGAGGGGTACTAAGGATTGTTGTTGGAAGAATAGTGGAGGAGGAAAGATAACAGAGTTATTTCAAATTACTGATGTAGGGGAAACAAAATTACACCAAGGATTTGAATGTAATAGGTCAGGTAGCAGATAAAGGAAGCCAGTGGAAACAGGAATGTTTAGGGAAAGAACATTTAGTTTAGAAATGTGCTGAAGACAGTGTTTGGACTTTGCAGATGTCAAGGCTTGAATTCCACCTTCATCACTTACCAGCTGCATGGCAATAAGCACATTGCACAAGCTCACTGAATTTTTATAAACTTACTTTTCTCATATGTAAAAATGATGTTATAGTACCCATCCCAAAAAATGTTTTTAGAAATCTGATTTAGAATATATAAAAATACTCAGTACTCTTGGGTTTGAGGTGCAGTGGAATATTAGACAGACTACCAGAAAGTTTTGAACATTATTGGTATTTTATAAACAATCAATACTGAGTTATAGGCAGTTCATTGAGTTGTTACTGTTCCATGGTTAAATTATGTTACTTTGTTGGACATTGAATACCCCCAACTCTAGCTATTGTAATAAAGTTAAAATGAGCATCTTTGTATACATAGCATTTTCATTTTGTGAATATATCCTCTTACTTTCTCCCAATACTTACTAGAGAAAAAAACCAAATATGGCAAATATCTGGTCAAATTTATAAGCTTTCATTTCCTGAAACTAACGTTTGGTTTTCTTACACATTCCAGAATTGCATGTAGGCTCTGGCTATACTAACTAGATGACATGGTAAAAATCCTAAAATGTTCATCTTGCAACTTTTTCCAACCTGGAGTCTCTCTTTGGATCAACAATAATTGCCTGGACAGCTATAATGGCTTCATTAACTTTTGTTTGTGTTCTGCCTTTTTTTATGCAATGATAGAGAAAATGCATCTCCCATGTCAAAATCTAAATGTGCTTATCTAAACCTAACTGCATCTGATGTAAATACTTGTGATCTAAAATTCAGATTGCATTAGGGATTCTGTGTAATCATTAGGGCAACAAAACTGAAGTTTAATCAAAACCATTAAACTAGCTTAAAAATCAGGAGTATTTTCATTGAAATGTATTTTTAAATGTTCATAGTCCATATTGTTTTGATTTAGTGGGCACCAAATATATATATACACACATATATATAAAATATAGTACTAAATATATATATATAGTTGATGTTATATTATTTTGCAAAACTTCTACTTAACCAAAAAGCCATTCGATGACTCTTTATTGATCTGTGATCTCAAAGAAACAATTAACATCTCGGATATATTTTTTGAAGAACTTCTCCAGTCGCTGCCATATATGTATTTTAATTTTTTTTTGTTTCAATCTTGTAGTGTCTGAGATTTTAGTCTTTAAGATAAATAATATGATTTCTCGCTTCTGTTTTATCTTTGCAGTTAATTTCAGCAGTGTTCTGAAATATATAAAATACTTCATGAGATTTAGTGTTATCATTGTGTTAGGCTATGCCAGTCCCCACTTGTAAAAGTGCTGCCAAAGCCAGAGCCTGTCTACCAGATTTGTTTTTCTCATTTATTACTTTTATTTGCAACTTTTATTTTAGGTTCAGGGATGCATGTGCAGATTTGTTACATGGGGTAAATTATGTCAATGAGCATAGCCCTTGGCAGTTTTTTAGTCTTCATCCCCCTTTCTTTTTTTTTTTTTTATTTTTTCCTGCTCAGACTGCAGTATATTTTTTAAATTTTTTTATTATACTTTAAGTTCTAGGGTACATGTGCATAATGTACAGACTTGTTACATCTGTATACTTGTGCCATGTTGGTGTGCTGCACCCATCAACTCGTCAGCACCCATCAATTCGTCATTTACA
>NW_012118822.1:365417-365849 GCF_000951035.1 Colobus angolensis palliatus
AGATCCTTGAGGAATCGCCATACTGTTTTCCATAATGGTTGAACTAGTTTACAATCCCACCAACAGTGCAAAAGTATTCCTATTTCTCCACATCCTCTCCAGCACCTGTTGTTTCCCGATTTTTTAATGATTGCCATTCTAACTGGTGTGAGATGATAGCTCATTGTGGTCTTGATTTTCATTTCTCTGATGGCGAGTGATGGTGAGCATTTTTTCATGTATCTTTTGGCTGTATGAATGTCTTATTTTGAGAAGTATCTGTTCATATCCTTTGCCCACTTGTTGATGGGGTTCTTGGTTTTTTTCTTGTAAATTTGATTGAGTTCTTTATACGTTTTGGATATTAGCCCTTGGTCAGATGAGTAGATTGCAAAAATTTTCTCCCATTCTGTAGGTTGCCTGTTCACTCTGATGGTAGTTTCTTTTGCTGTG
>NW_012118822.1:371104-408276 GCF_000951035.1 Colobus angolensis palliatus
CCTTTATCATTTTTTATTGCATCTATTTGATTCTTCTCTCTTTTCTTCTTTATTAATCTTGCTAGCAGTCTATCAATTTTGTTGATCTTTTCAAAAAACCAAATCCTGGTTTCATTGATTTTTTGGAGGTATTTTTGTGTCTCTATCTCCTTCAGTTCTTCTCTGATCTTAGTTATTTCTTGCCTTCTGCTAGTTTTGAATGTGTTTGCTCTTGCTTCACTAGTTCTTTTAATTGTGATGTTAGAGTGTCAATTTTAGATCTTTCCCGCTTTCTCTTGTGGGCATTTAATGCTGTAAATTTCCCTCTACACACTGCTTTAAATGTTTTCCAGAGATTCTTGTATTTTGTGTCTCTGCTCTCATTGGTTTCAAAGAACATCTTTATTTCTGCCTTCATTTCATTTTGTACGAATCAGGTTGTTCAGTTTCCATGTAGTTGAGCTGTCTTGATTGAGTTTCTTAGTCCTGAGTTCTAGTTTGATTGCACTGTGGTCTGACAGACAGCTTTTTGTAATTTCTGTTCTATTACATTTGCTGAGGAGCGCTTTACTTCCAATTACGTCGTCAATTTTGGAATAAGTGTGATGTGGTGCTGAGAAGAATGTATATTCTGTTGATTTGGAGTAGAGAGTTCTGTAGATGTCTATTAGGTCTGCTTGGTGCAGAGATGAGTTTAATTCCTGGATATCCTTGTTAACTTTCTGTCTCATTGATCTGTCTAATGTTGACAGTGGGGTGTTGAAGTCTCCCATCATTATCGTATGGGAGTCTAAGTCTCTTTGTAAGTTTCTAAGTATTGCTTTATGAATCTGGGTGCTCCTGCATTGGGCACATATATATTTAGGATAGTTGGCTCTTTCTGTTGAATTGATCCCTTTACCATTATGTAATGGCCTTCTTTGTCTCTTTTGATCTTTGATGGTTTAAAGTCTGTTTTATCAGAGATGAGGATTGCAACCCCTGCTTTTTTTTGTTCTCCATTTGCTTGATAGATCTTCCTCCATCCCTTTATTTTGAGCCTATATATGTCTCTGCATGTCAGATGGGTCTCCTGAATACAGCAAATTGAATGGTCTTGACTCGTTATCCAGTTTGCCAGACTGCGTCTTTTAATTGGACCATATAGTCCCTTTACATTTAAGGTTAATATTGTTATGTGTGAACTTGATCCTGCCATTATGATATTAACTGGTTATTTTGCTCGGTAGTTGATGCAGTTTCTTCCTAGCATCGATGGCCTTTACATTTTGGCATGTTTTTGCAATGGCTGGCACTGGTTGTTCCTTTCCATGTTTAGTGCTTCCTTCAGGGTCTCTTGTAAGGCAGGTCTGGTGGTGACAAAATCTCTAAGCATTTGCTTGTCTGTAAAGGATTTTATTTCTCCTTCACTGATGAAACTTAGTTTGGCTGGATATGAAATTCTGGGTTTAAAATTCTTTTCTTTAAGAATGTTGGATATTGGCCTCCACTCTCTTCTGGCTTGTAGAGTTTCTGCGGAGAGATCTGCTGTTAATCTGATGGGCTTCCCTTTGTGGGTAACCCGACCTTTCTCTCTGGCTGCCCTTAACAATTTTTCCTTCATTTCAACTTTGGTGAATCTGACAATTATGTGTCTTGGAGTTGCTCTTCTCGAGGAGTATCTTTGTGGCATTCTCTGTATTTCCTGAATTTGAATATTGGCCTGCCTTACTAGGTTGGGGAACTTCTCCTGGATGATATCCTGAAAAGTGTTTTCCAACTTGCTTCCATTTTCCCCCTCACTTTCAGGCACCCCAATCAGACATAGATTTGGTCTTTTCACATAATCCCATACTTCTTGAAGGTTTTTTTCATTTCTTTTTCCTCTTTTTTCTTTAGGCTTCTCTTCTAACTTCATTTCATTCATTTGATCCTCAGTTGCTGATACTCTTTCTTCCAGTTGATCGAGTCGGTTACTGAAGCTTGTGCATTTGTCATGTGTTTCTCATGTCTTGGTTTTCATCTCTGTCAGTTCGTTTATCGCCTTCTCTCCATTGATTATTCTAGTTATCCATTCTTCCATTCTTTTTTCAAGATTTTTAGTTTCTTTACTCTGGGTATGTAATTCCTCCTTTAGCTCTGAGAAGTTTGATGCACTGAAGCCTTCTTCTCTCATCTCGTCAAAGTCATTCTCCGTCCAGCTTTGATCTGTTGCTGGTGATGAGCTGCGTTCCTTTGCAGGGGGAGATGCATTCTTATTTTTTGAATTTCCAGCTTTTCTGCCCTGCTTTTCCCCAGTCTTTGTGGTTTTATCTGCCTTTGGTCTTTGATGTTGGTAACGTACTGATGGGTTTTGGTGTGGGTGTCCTTCCTGTTTGTTAGTTTTCCTTCGAACAGTCAGGACCCTCAGCTGTAGGTCTGTTGGAGATTGCTTGTGGTCCACTCCAGACCCTGTTTTCCTGGGTATCAGCAGCAGAGGCTGCAAAAGATAGAATATTGCTGAACAGTGAGTGTACCTGTCTGATTCTTGCTTTGGAAGCTTTGTCTCAGGAGTGTACCCCTCCATGTGAGGTGGAGGGTGTCGGTCTGGCCCTAGTGGGGGATGTCTCCCAGTTAGTCTACTCAGGGGTCAGGGACCCACTTGAGGAGGAAGTCTGTCCCTTCTCAGATCTCAGCCTCCATGTAGGGAGATCCACTGCTCTCTTCAAAGCTGTCAGACAAGGTCGTTTGCGTCTGCAGAGGTTTCTGCTGCTGTTTTTGTTTGTTTGTTTAGCTGTGCCCTGTCCTCAGAGGTAGAGTCTACAGAGACAGGCAGGCCTCCTTGAGCTGCTGTGGGCTCCACCCAGTTCAAGCTTCCTAGCGGCTTTGTTTACCTACTTAAACCTCAGCAATGGCATTCACTGCTCCCCCAGCCTTGCTGCTGCCCTGCAGCTAGATCACAAACTGCTGTGCTAGCAATGAGGGAGGCTCCGTGGGTGTGGGACCCTCCTGGCCAGGTGTGGGATATAATCTCCTGCTGTGCCCGTTTGCTAAGACCCTTGATACAGTCCCGTATTGGGATGGGAGTTACCCGATTTTCCAGGTGTTGTGTGTCTCAGTTCCCCTGGCTAGGAAAAGGGATTCCCTTCCCCCTTGTGCTTCCCAGGTGAGGTGATGCCTCGCCATGCTTCAGCTCTCGCAGGTCGGGCTGCAGCAGCTGACCAGCACCGATTGTCCGGCATTCCCTAGTGAGATGAACCTGGTACCTCAGTTGAAAATGCAGAAATCACCCATCTTCTGTGTCGCTCGCACTGGGAGCTGGAGATTGGAGCTGTTCCTATTCGGCCATCTTGCTCTGCCCCTCTATATTCCTTAAATTTATAGCTTTCATCCAGGTCTGTTAATATTTTCAATGCTCACAGCTTTAAAAAATTTAATTAGAATGTAACTGCTTTGCAGATGACTTCATCAATACTGTGTTCCCTCCATAGACTACTGTAATTTAGGATCTGTCAGAGGGTTATTTAATAAGCCCCTCCTATTTGCAGTGTTTACAACCCACTAGGCTAACTACATCAATTTCTGAGACCCTGAAGAAGATTGTAGAAATTTATTATGTTGTAAATCTATGATGCTTTGCAGGTGTGCTTTGCAATATTTTTTTCCTGAGTTAAAAGAATTTGTACTCAGTTATTTTTAAAAATCAGCTTTGACGTTAACAATTAGATATCAAAATTATTCTAAAGGTATATTTAGAACATACTTGTATTCATACATCAGGTTTACTTATACTCATTTTTACAGCCAGCAAATAGTTCCCCCAAATACTAAACCAATTTAGGTCAATTTGGTAAAAATAAAAAAAAAATATGGTTTTACTTTTGGCAAATTTCTCTAAAATTAGCTCACTTCATAAATCATATGCCAAATGGATTTCAACACGTTTTTGTTTAAAACATTTAATATTCTCCCAATGCAAAGAGAAAACCCCAAGCCTGTTAAAGTTTTTCAGTGCAATTTTTTTGGATTTCTTTGTTACATCATTAAAATCAACTTTGTCAAGAGTTTCTTCCCTCTCCAGTCATCTTAGATTTGCAGAAATTGGTGCTAAAGACTTATATTACAAATAGCTTGTCTTTTATAAACTAAATTATATTGTTAGTATCGTAACTAAAAAAAAGTCTTAGTTTTATGGGAGGTAAATAATTTAATGATTTTATAATAATTTTGAAAGAATGAAGGTTAGCTACTTCCCCACCATTCCCTTCTAAGTATAACAAAACCAAGTTTTAGACAAAAATCCAAAATATGTATAGACAGTAATTTAACTAAGAATTATTAGTAAGCAGGCAAAAAATAGTTTGCTCAACCTGCTTTATAAGCTTGATGAAGTTCCAGCTTTCTATTCTTTCTGGAGATCTACTATCTTTTTAAAGCATCTTCAATCTTGCATGAAAGATCACTCAAGGTATATGCAACATTTCAGAAGAAGAATTCTGCTATCCTGAAAGTAAGTACTAGGCCAACAGAAATCCTACTAAACTAATGGTTGAATACAGGGATATTTAGGGATTAAGACTCAACACTGTTTCTAAGGGGAAAGGGAAAAAACTTTGTAGGATTCTTATATCCTGTTCATAAAAGCATACGGAACTGTCTCTAAAATAGTTTTAGCCAATTCACTTTACTTGAATAGCTTCTGATTTAACTTGTGAAAGCTAGTATCTAACAGGTATTCTGCTAATAAGAAAGTCATTAATTTTATCAATAGAAATGAATTTTTTGACATATGGTATTCAAATTACAAAGCTCTGTTATCAAGTAAGATGTGAATAAGAGAAGGTGGATTATTATTCAGCAAGATATGAAAAAGATAATGCGCATTATTATCAAGCAAGATGTGAATTACATACATATATAATGTATATCACATTGAACTGTCTATGGTGAGGTATTTATGTAAATTACAGATATCACAAAAGCTCAGATTAGGAGGAAGCAAAGAAAATTGGAAATATGTGTGCAAAATTCCTTACTCCAAATTCCATGTATGGCTTTATATTTAATTAACAAAACTTCATGTGTTTTAAAAATATAATGTTTGTTCCAATATAAAATATGGTTAAAACTTTATTTATAGAGAAGGCCATCTACCTTTCAATTTTCAATTTTCCCTGTACCACTATCAGGGCACTTTCACTCTCATGACCAGAACTCATTTGTGATTCTGACTTGTTGGTGCCACCAGTCAGTATTCCCAGAATGAGACTCTGAGATAGATTTAGGGGTGTGAAATTTCACTGGAGAGTAATCCTATGAAAGGAAAAGTATGAAAACAGAATTTCAATCTGACAGCGTGGGGCAAGAGTTCTGGAGTAAAGAAGTCCTGTTAGAGAAGTCAGTATTGACTAGAAATAGCTAGGCACTGGTACCATTGCCTATTCATTGACTTGGGGCTACCCCAAGTAGTGTATGTCCTCATCTATTGCTATGTAATTGATCAGGAAGTATCCTGAGACTAGCATAACCTGGGATAGAGAATGAGGTGGACTCTGACAAATCTAATTGCTGGAAGCTATCAGTTAACCGCATTATTCACAGCTGGACAGCAATTCCTTTATTGAAGTATGTTTTGAGTGTTACATCTCTGTGTTTGCCACAGTGCATACTTTGTGCTGGGCTGATCCTCTTCTGCATACTCATTTGGGGAGAAGCTTCTTCAGTGCTGTGGTGGGCCTCTCTTGCTAAGGGTAAACTTAAAAGAAGTTAGTGCTATATTGCACTTAAAAAAGTTTAGTGCTATTAGGTTGGTGCAAAAGTAATTGCAATTTTTGTCATATATTGCATGGTATAGTAAGCCCCTGATGGGTAGGAAAGGCAAATATATGTTGGTAATATGTGTTTATTCTCATGAGCATGAACCCTTGTCCCTTTTAAGACAAAAGAGACCAAATGTAATTCATTTACCACAAGTGGCTGGTAGAATATCTAGAGGAATAATGATATACCAGGGATGCACATTGGTTACTAGAAAGTTTCACTTTCAGAGGTGGCAGAGCTAGATCAACCCTGGTAAGCAGGAGCCATAGTTACTAGGCACATGCACAGCCTTCATTTCTACCATGGTGATCAGCTGGTTCATGTGCTCATTGTATCAGTACTGAGGTGGTTGTTGACAATGGCTGGCTATTATCAATTGGCCAAGACATTTTGTCCACTTGAGTGTTTAGTGCCTCTTCCATTATGAATAATTTATGGTTAGCATTAATATGTGATACAAAGAACTGTCCCCTTTGTGCTGCTCACTCCCTTTTGCTCACCCACATGCCTCTACGCCAAAGCTTCTTGCCGTTGATACTACAAGCTTTCTTCCTCCAGGCCCCTGACAAGTTATCCAGGTCAATTGCTGCTGCCATGTGCCTATGTATGTTCTAAACATACTTTGTTCAGTAACATAGCCACTAATCACATAAAGCTATTGCACACTTGAAATGTGATGTTCCACATTGAAATGTATTGTAGTTGTAAAATATAAACCAGATACATAAAACCTATCATGAAACAATGTAAAATATTTTGTTAATTTTAAAGTAGTTATTATAGGTTAAACGATCATGTTTTAGGTATATTGAATAAATACTTCCTTTAAAATGTAGTTACTAGAAAATTAAAACTCAAATATGGGGCCTGCATTTGTGGCTCACACAAGATTTTTTATTAGACAGCTTTGTTGTATACATACAAAGCAGATGGCCAGTTTCATTATCTTTGCCAATTTCTTCCAAGACAACTTTTGAGTAGGGCTGTGATACAGCTTGTAACAGTTTTGGTTTTTATACAGTTACTCAACATATCTATCCATAATACAAAGTCATACCTTTTTAAGTTCTTTAAGATGATTGCATAGGATTTTCCATTTGTTTATTACTGTTCAGTAAAAAGGAGGCATTGACGCAATTGTGATGGGTGACATGTGAGACTGAGCTTCTGCAGCTTCCTTATGCCTGCTTGGCCTGCTCATGCTTGGTCCTGGATGTATTATTTTCATGTTGTGATAGATTATGCTAGGCTTGCCTGACTTTATGACTTGGTATAGGATAAACACATATAAAAACAATAACAAATACACCTTTGGAATTACCCTGAATGGCAGATACACCTGAATGTGTGTTCTGAGCTAGGGATCCAGGAATGACCAACCCTGAAATAAATTCATTGTCTATGAGTGACATCTGAGCCCCTATTCTATCTAATGGAGCAAGGGCCATACAGTGGATTGAGGCCATGAGTTTTCGATTGGATAAAGGCTTCCAGGTGGAGGTCATTAAGGGGAGGGTGTTAAGTGAAAATGCTATATAAACAGTGTGCTGTTTGCAAGCAGTTGTGGTTTTCCTGCCTAACCTGCCACCACTGGACCATGTGATTATCTTGTCCAACCCACCAGCACTTGACTGTATTCAGAGCAGATATGTTGTCCTGCCCACCGCCACTGGACAATATGTAAGGTGGATATGTTGTCCAGCACCCCCACCACAGAACTCTTCCCACAGTATGGAAGCCCTTAATAAAACTCTGCATCTCATTTGCTGACTCTCGGTCTTTTCTTCAGCCTCTTGAAATTGGTGCTTTCCCTATTGAGGGTAATAGGGATTCAGCACAACACTTAGTAGTCCAACAGTACAGTTCCAGCTGCATTGTCACTTGGTCTCCATGTGTTCTAGCATTCCATCATTGCCAGGGCCCAGTAGCATGCCAGAGGCTGTTTTCGTAATAGTGTGTGACTCTCTACTGCAGATGGTATGGCCTTGCTCCAAAATCCCAGGAGCCTGCTTTGTGATTCTCTCAATGGTGCTTGCCATAAAACACACATTGCATTTTTTTCCAGTACTAATACCTCCGGTACCATAGGGTCTGCTGGATAGAATGGTCCAAGTGGCAACACTACTTTCATTGTAGTGTAGACCTTCTGCAGAGGCTTCTTCTGCTATAGGCTCCACTCAAAGCTAGTAGTAGCCTTCCATGACAATCATATATGATCTGGAATAGTAGTTCTAAGCCTCCACAACACAAAGAAGCCTTCCAGGCATTGTGCTTCCTTCTTCATGATAGGAAATGTAATATGAAGCAATTATGTCTTCTGCTTTGGAGGGGACCACTGGCACCACTGACCAGTGGACCCTAAAAACTATTGAAATGATACAGACTTAAATCTTCATAGGGATTATCTTTACCCTCTGGAATACGCGAATCTCACCAGGGTCTCCAACATGTGAATGACCTTTTGCTTGTACTTATTGACTAACATGATGTTATTGATATAATGGATCCATATGATGTTTTGTGGAATGTCTATCAGATCTAGATCTCTTTGGATAAAGTTATGACAGAGGATAAGATAGGCCAAACTGTAAATAAAAATTCTTTTGTATTACCTATGTACACAAATAGTTTCTAATCCTTTTTCTGATTTTGAGGAGGGAAATAAGGCATTCATTAGATCAGGGGTCACATACCATGTACCTGAAGCCATATTATTCTGCTGTAGCAATAAAACCATCTGTGCTTGGCAGTTACTTGTGATCAGGATTACCTTTTATTTGGTTGAGCTCATGATACACAGCTATTCTCCATTATCCATATAGTCTCTGAAGGGTCTAGACAAGTGAATCAAATGGGAATATGACTACTACCTTGCATCCTTTAGATTTTTAAAGGTGGCACAAATGTTGCTTTTGTTTTACGGTTTAGATTCAAATGTGTGAATGGACACTTTCAAAGGATTCTACTTGAAATTATACACAAGAGGGACTGTTATCCTAAAGGCTAAGGATCCAATGTGCCCTTGTATGTCAATAATCATTATAAATTAAAGGATTGGAGAAATGACCCCTGGGTGAGTCTGTAGACTCAGTGGACTCACTGTATATCAGACTTTGGACAGGATCTCATTTTTAACCTAGCTTCCAAATTCCCCCACTCTACCAGATGCATAATACTGACATTTTTGGTCTTCAGGTATCATAGCCACCTTGGACTCTATACCAAAAGTTTTCCAACAGCAGGGTACTCCCTTTGATTCAGTATACAATCCCACAAATAATGACTGCAGGTCCCCTTGAGGAAGAACTAGGAAAATTATTACAGTGTTTATATTTACTTGCCATGTTGTTACAGGGCACTTTCCACTGGGGACCTAGAAATTTTTAGTCAATAGATCACAGGCCTGAAAACTAGCTCAGATCCAGAAATGAAGCAAAATGTTATACATTTTAATTGGGGAAACTGCTCATTCATTCTTGGCTTCTGTAGATTGTATATGCAGTTCCTTTATTGGATTTCCATTTATTTTGCTTCTAGAATGCTGTGATCTATTAATCATCTCTATTACTGCCTACAGATAAGGCTCACTTAGCTGCCACTCAGACTTGTGTGGCACTTGATCCTTACCATAATTATAATCCACTAACATCTGGTGATTGAGGACACCATCTGACTGTTATTATTTTGGGATTCTATCAACTTCATGCTTATCAATGAGCCAAGTTCTACACAGCCTTGCCCATTATTATCCTGGCCTACAGTGGACAGCCATCACTGAACCTCTTAGTGATGTTGTTGCCCCCTCTCCAATGCATTCCTGGTGGCCTTGGTAAGTGGTGTAACTTCTAAATTATGGTTCCTCCTGTGGAGTGTAATACTCTGGTGGGTCTTTGGCCTTATGTAATACCTCTACTCCAGAATGCTCACTTCTCTGAGCCTTTTTATTCCTTCTGTCTTCATAGTAATTCTGCAACTTAAACTTACTCAGCATGAGCTATTGGTTTTACAGGCTAGCCGACACCCTGGCAGAGAGCTTGCATCACTCTCTGAGATTCTTATTAGGGTGGTAAATTCTCTTATCCAAAAGAAAACCAAGTCAATAAATGTCTCTTATATAGTCTAACATTCTAGCCTCCTTAATTTGACATTTTGAAAATCCAGTATGATGGAACATGCTTGCTAGAACTTGCAGCTGGTTTGGTGCATAGTATTTTTCTTCCCTCATCAGACCTAGTAATTACCTGGGTGGATTATGCTCCTATGTAACTCGCATTAAGGGCCTGTTAGCCAGAAGAGCCAGGCAGTCTGTAAAGGAGTGCATTTTTCCCTGCGAGGGGAAAGTCTTCTGAATTGTCTTCTCAGATAGCACAAAAGCAGGCTCTTAATGGGGATTAGTGGCCCACTTGCACAAATTGTGAAGGTGCAGATGAATCTTGGGAATCAAATCTTTGGGGATAGCCACCAAACATTCCCATTCCATGTGTCAGATTCCTAGGTTTCCCAGACATACCTTGATTAAGCATTCAACCATCTTCAGAATTTTGCCACTGTAATTCTCAAATCTTGGACTTGATTTTCAGTTTTTCTCTGCTGGCATACTTCATGAGATGAGGGTTTCTTTACAAGCATCAGAAAATTTTATGTGTCTTTTTATGTTCTCAGCTTTTCAATATCAAATCTGTAACTTAGTAACAACCATCCAATTCTAATATTCGTGTATTTATTATTTTCTTCATGTATTTCTAACACTGGGTTATGACAATTGGATACTGAATTGCCTGCCATAGGCAGAACATCCCAGCTCACCATCAATAAACATTTTAACAAGTGTATGACCATATTGTACAAGGGGTCAATTGAACATGACCTGCCATTGGACATGAGATCTTCACTGTTGTCTGCAATGTTACTGAGTCCACAAATTCCATTTTACCAGGTGATGTTTTGGATTACTCTTGGTGTCAACTGTCATAATTTGGGTTCTCCAAAAGCAGACTCTGAGATGGAGCTAGAAATGGGACAAAAATATTGGGGAGTAACACCTGTGAAAGGAATAGGGCACAAATAACATTCCACAAGGGCACCCATCAGCCTCAATACCCAAGTAAGAAACTGTCTGCCAGTCCAAAGTTATACATTCTGATGAAGCTTAGTTTATCTATTTTTTCTTTAGTGAGTTGTGCATTTGCTGTCACATCTAAGAAGATATTTCCAAGCCCTAGAGCATAAGTATTTCCTATGTTATCTTCTAAGAGTTTCATAATTTGACTTTTATATGTAAATATATGACCTATTAGACATTACTTTTGCCTATGATGTTATGTAGGAGTCCAAATTAATGTTTTTGCATTCTCAGTGCATTTTGAAGTTATTCATAAGAACTTTAGGCAAGAAAAAAGGAAGAATTGGGTTGGTCCAAGGCCACATGAAAACTGCCCTGCAGTAGGTCTACTTTAATTTCTTTCAGCAATGCTTCGTAGTTTTCAGAGTATAAGTTTTGTGCTTCTTATAAGTGTCTTAAGAATTTTTTCTTTTTGGTAGTGTTGCAAGTAAAAGTGTTTTCTTATTTCATTTTTGAATTGTTCAATTTTTGTTGTTCAGATTGTTATTGTTTTTTCAGTCTGACGAATGCTGCTTTTTGACTGAAGTGTTACCATCTGATGGATCTCATTTCCTTACTCCAATAAGGTTTTCTCCTATGAACTCCCCTTTTGCTGTTACATTTATATGTTATAAATCAAAAAACACAATTGCATAATATTGTTTTATTCAATTTAATTTAAGGTCAGTTAAGACAATAAAGAAAAAATATGTATTTTTACTGTCTTATAATTTCATTCACTTACTTTCAGCATGAGTAATTTTCTTTAGTACTTATAGTAAGATTAGTCTGCCAGCAACAAATTCTCCATATTTTTGTTCACCTGGAGATGCCTTTATTTTGTCTTCCTTTATGAAAAATGGTTTTGCTTGATAAAAGATTCTTGGTTGACAATTTTGTTTTCTTTCAGCAATTTGAATATGTCATTACACTGCCTTCTGGCCTCCCTCGTTTCTGATGAGAACTTAGCTGTTACTCCTTTTTTTTTTTTTTTTCTTTTTGAGACGGAGTCTGGCTCTGCTGCCCAGGCTGGAGTGCAGTGGCGTGATCTCCACTCACTGCAAGCTCCGCCTCCTGGGTTCAGGCCATTCTCCTGTCCCTGCCTCAGCCTCCCGAGTAGCAGGGACTACAGGCGCCTGCCACCGTGCCCGGCTAATTTTTGTATTTTCAGTAGAGACAGGGTTTCACCGTGTTAGCCAGGGTGGTCTCGATTTCCCGACCTCATGATCCACCCATCTTGGCCTCCCAAAGTGCTAGGATTACAGGCGCGAGCCACTGCGCCCAGCCTCAGCTGTTACTCTTACTTTGCTTTACTTGTATGCTACAAGCTATAATTTTATTGCTGCTTTCAACTTTTTCCCCTTGTCTTTGGGTTGCAACATTTTTATTATAATGTATCTGAGTACGTATCTCTTTGCATCTATCTTAGATTTCGTTGAGCTTCTTGAATGTGAAGATTAAGTTTTCACATCAGATTTGGAAAGTGTTCTGCCACTATTTTCTTGAGCATATTTTCTTCTCTATTCTTTTTTTTCCCTCTCTTTCTGATACTACTCTGCTTACACATGTGTTGGTATACTTAAAGATGTTCCATATTTCTTGTCACTCTGTTTATTTTTCATCATTCTTTTTTTTATCCCTGTCATTCAAATTGCCAAATCTATTGATCTATCTTAAGTTCATGGACTTTTGTTTTGTTTCACTTCAAATCTGTGGATCCTGTCTACTGAATTTTTATTGGAGCTATTGTACATTTTTCCTACAGAATTACCATGTGATTCTTTTTAAACTTTCTCTTTATTGATTTCCATATTTAATGAGACATGATATCTTTCTTTACTTCTTTAAAAATGATTTCCTTTAGTTCTTTGAATTTATTCATAATGGCTCCTTTAAAATCTTATTTGTTAATTAACTCAAACCGGATTAAAGACTTAAATGTAAAACCCAAAACTTAAAGACCCTGAAAGACAACCTAGGCAATACCATTCAGGACACAGGCAGGGGCAAAGATTTCATAATGAACTTGCCAAAAGCAATTGCAACAAAAGCAAAAATTGACAAGTGGGATCTCATTAAAATTGACAAGTGGGATCTCATTAAACTAAAGAGCTATCAAAGAGTAAACAGACAATCCACAGAATGGGAGAAAAATTTTGCAAACTGTGCATCCGACAAAGGTCTAATATCCAGCATCTATAAGTACCTTAAATAAATTTAAAGAAATAAAAAACCCCACAAAAAGTAGACAAAGGACATAAACAGACACTTCTCAAAAGAAGACATACATGTGGCCAGCAATCATGTGAATAAAAAAGCGCAACATCGCTAATTATTAGAGAAGTGCAGATTAAAACCACAGGGAGATTCCATCTCACACCAGTCAGATGGCTATTACTAAAAAGTGAAAAAATAACATTCTGGTGAGGTTGTGAAGAAAAAGGAACACTTATACACTATTGGTGGGAGTGTAAATTAGTTCAATCACTGTAGGTGATAGTGTGGTGATTCCTCAAAGACCTAAAGACATAAATACCATTCAGCCTAGGAATTCCATTACTGGGTATGCACCCAAGGGAATATAAATCATGCTATTATAAAGACATATGCATGTATATGTTCAATGCAGCACTCATCACAATAGCAAAGACATGGAATCACCCTAAATGCTCATCAATGATAGACTGGATCAAGCAAATGTGGTACATATTCACCATTGAATGCTATGCAGCCATCAAAAAAAAAAAAAAAAAAAAATGAGATCTGGTCCTTTGCGGGGACATAGATGGAGCTGGAGGCCATTATCCTTAGCAAACTAATGGAAGAACAGAAAGCCAAATACCACATGCTCTCACTCGTAAGTGGGAGCTATATTATGAGAACACATGAACACATAGAGGGGAACAACACACACTGGGGCCCATTGAAGGGTGGAGGGTGGGAAGAGGGAAAGAATCAGGAAAAATAACTAATGAGTACTAGGCTTAATACATGGTTGATGAAATAATCTGTACCCCCATGACACATGCTAATCTATGTAACAAACCTGCAAACAAACAAACTTGTGTCTCTGAACTTAAAATAAAAGTTTAAAAACAGCCTTATTTGGCTGGACACGGTAGCTCACACCTGTAATCTCTCACTTTGGGAGTCTGAGGTGGGCGGATTGCCTGAGGTCAGGAGTTCAAGACCAGCCTGGGCAACATAGTAAAACCCCACCTCTACTAAAAATACAAAAATTAGCCAGGCATGCTCGTGCATGCCTGTAGTCCCAGCTACTTGGGAGGCTGAGGCAGGAGAATCACTTGAACCTGGGAGGTGGAGGTTGCAGTGAGCTGAGATTGTGCCACTACACTCCAGCGTGGGCAACACAGTGAGACTCTGTCTCAAAAAAAAAAAAAAGAAAAGAAAAAAAAGTCTTATTTGTTAAATTGAACATCTAGTTGCTTTCAGGGGCAGTTTCTATTGCTCGAGTTTTCTTCACTGTGTATGATCAGTCTAACCTGGGTTTTGTTTTTTGCATGTCTTGTAATTTTTGTTGGAAACTCAATATTTTAGATAAGACATTATAATTATCACAACTCTGCATACTGATTCCCACCTTCCACTTTCAGGTCTTCTTATTGTTATTCTTTGTTTATTGGTGCAGTTGCTTGGATTAACCACTTGAGTGAAGCCTTCTCCTTCCCCTCACTCGCCCACTAAGTGTGAAATCTCTGATGTTACTCCACAGAGAGTACAATTTTAGGCATGCACACATTCACTCTTGAATGACAGTGGTTTTAGCAAGCTTCTCTTTGTCTCTTTCCTGGATCTCTCTGTCAGTCTCTGTCTCTGGATCACTCTCAGATGTTGACAGCTAATTGCTTCATTTTTAATTTTTTTGGACAATACCTTGAGGAATAAATTGTACCAGAGTCTGATCAAATTAAGTTGTGTCCTTTTTGCAGGAATTGTTTTAGAGGCCTGTGTTTGATTTTTTTTTTCTTACACTAGAGAACTCTTCTTAACTATCTCTTCTCTGGTTCTCACTAGTAAACCAGCCAACCTATGGTTTAGCTTGTTGCTTTCATGGAGCTACCATCTTCATCTTAATTTTGTACCACCTAAATGTCCATGTTTTTGAGAGCACTATTAGCTTGAACTTCCTCACATTCTATATTAAGTAACTTTAGTTCCTTTGGGAGGTGCATCAGATCTCTTTGTTCTTGTAACCTGCCTCTCCTCTTTGGCAAAGTTTCTTAATCACTACTCTGGATTAGGGTTGAAGATAATGGCCCACTTCTCTCAGAGTATCATCTCTGTTTGCAAGCAGGATGCTGGGTGGATGCAGTCACCTTTTGGTCTTCCTAGCTTGCCTCTTCTGGTGTGAAACCTCTGTCCTATTAGCTAGCTGAAATGAGTACAATCTGAAACATAGCATTCTCTATTTGCCATGACTGAGGTAGAGCCTCCACCCTATGAGTGAGACCTGTGTGGGAGAGAGGATCCCTCAACCTCTTGGTCACACTTGCTTTGAAACTGTAGCATCTGCAGCACAAAGCTACAGGGGGAGGGAGATGAGAAATTATGATGGTCTGCCCCTACTGGGACATCTTCTTTCCTGGGAAGAGAGAAGGACCCCATACTCATGGTGAGATTTGCATTGAGCAGAAATTCTGTCTGGTTGATCTGAGAGAGGGAGAAAGGAGTGACTCATGGCTCAAGTGCACAGACGATCACTGCACAGACTATCACTGTTCTCATGGAGACTTGTTAGATATTTTTGAACAAATGTTTCTTCATTTGTTCAGTAGTTTTGGACAATTTACATTATAATAAAAGCCTTAAATGGTTGTTGTTTTATGATGGTTTTGCTAGGGAGGGGGTCTACAGAGCCTCTCATATCACTACTGAAGTGGATCATCCTTACAACTTACCTAACGGAAACTACATAAATACAACTTACATTTTCCATCTTTCATGGTTCAAATATATTGGCTGTAGTTTAAAAAATAAGAGTAAGAAAGATATATATTCTGTAACTCAAAAGGTAACATTTTGCTTTGACTTGATTATCATGATTTAATATTTGCCCTATGGCATAAATATTTTATCATTTTTTAAATGTGAAAATATTGATGGTATTTTATGACCTGATAAATAACTACTTTTTAGTAGTAGACAAACTTTTAGTTTTGAGAGGCATCAGAAAAAGAAAACAATTTAAAAATATTTTTAAATTTACGCAAAACTAGATCTGTCACATATCTTGAAATTAAACTTAAACTGTTCTTTTGCTTTTTATAAAATCCATGTCACTGCTCAATTTTCTTATTACATGAATTATTAAATATATTTAGTAATAACTTTGATAAGACTTTCTGATATTTAAGATAAGTTGTCATTTAACGTATATCCTACATAACTCATTTACTTTTCACCAGAAATGGTAATTTAGGAAAAATTATGGTAAGATAATGCCAGTTTTCCTAAAACTCACCCTAGCCCTAAGAACATACACACACAAAAGTGCCATGGTTTAGGAAAATAGAAAATTCAGGCAATTTTCTTCTAATGTTCTCATCAAAATACTATCTCCCTGTTTAAGTATTTCAACATAGCATATCTTTTCATTTAAAATGTGTTTGAATGTACTTTTACTAAAACTCACTGAAAAGCCAAAATTTATACCATATGTCAATAAATATGAATACAGATCACACAGAGGATATTGCTCATAAGCCAAAATTTGGTGGCCATTTTTACTCCATTTGTTTGCTAAACATGTCTTATGACTCCAATTTGTTCTAATTGCTTAATGTATTTTGTCAGCTGAAATGACCCAAGGGGAAAAAGATGTATTATGTTTTGTGAACTATGCAATGATGCTATAACTGTAATTATTGTTGTTTCAAAATGATTTCATTATGTCTTATGGGAAAATCCTATTTTTTTCAGAGTTAGAATTATATAATTCTAATTGGCAATTTAAAATAATCAATGAGTGGTCATGTAAATTCGAACAAGATATCTCTGAGCTGCAGTTTCCTCACCTATAAAATTGGGAAAATTCTACCTAACTGGCATGATTAAGTGTGAGAATATATGTGAAACTGGGCACAGTGTCTGGCACCTAGTAGGAACTCAATAAAGTTAATCTCTTCTCTCCTTTCATTTAAGCAAAACAAAAAGCTACTAGTGAAATAAATTTTGTTTAAAATCATTGGAAATTTTTTTCACATTAAAACTTCCACAGTTTAGCAATTAAATCACAATTTTGATAGATGCAATTAATATATATGTACTTTTAATTTAATAGTAGCAGAATATGTTGTCTTCTTCTAGAGAGGGCAGGTATAAAACAAGAAAATCATAAGGTTGTGCACATTCTATAGATAATTCCAAGGAAAGAATTTGAAAAAAGTTTCAGACAACATTTCTGGAGCATTCTTGGAAGCATCACAACATCTGTGTCAAAATGGAGACTTTTCAAAATGGAGTGAGTGCTCACAAGATCTGGTTGTTTGAAAGTGTGTATCACTTCCCTGTTTACTCTCTCTCTCTCTTGCTCCCCCATGTGAAGACTATGCTTGTTTCCTCTTCACCTTCTGCCATAATTGTAAGTTTTCTGAGACTTTTCGAGAAGCAGAAGCCTGTATAGCCTGCAGAACCCTGAGCCGATTAAATTTCTTTTCTTTATAAATTACCCAGTCTTAGGTATGTCTTTATAACAGTGTGAGAACTGACTAGTATAGAAAATTGGTACCAGAGAAGTAGGGCATTGCTATAAATATACCTGAAAATGTGGAAGCAACTTTGGAACTGGGTAACATCCAGAGGTTGAAACAGTTTAGAGGGCTTATAAGAGGAGGGGAAGATGAGGGAAAGTTCAGAACTTCATAGAGACTTGTTGAATGCTTTTGACCAAAATGCTGATAGTACATTAAATGATGCATTATTATTGGCCAAGCTGATGAAGTCTCAAATGGAGATGAGGAACTCATTGGGAAGTAGAATAAAGGTAACTCTTGCTAGGCTTTAGCAAAGAGACCGGCAGCCTTGTGCCCCTGATCTATAGTTCTATGGAACTCTGAATTTGAGAGAGATGATTTAGGGTATCTAGTAGAAGAAATTTCTAAGCAGCAAACTGTTCAAGATGTGGCCTGGCTGCTTCTAAAATCCAAAACTATTTTACATAAACAAAGAAATGACCTGAAACTGGAAGTTATATTTAAAAGGGAAACAGAGCATAAAAGTTTGGAAAATGTGCAGCTGGGACA
Organism: Colobus angolensis palliatus; assembly: GCF_000951035.1. Taxonomy (NCBI): domain Eukaryota; kingdom Metazoa; phylum Chordata; class Mammalia; order Primates; family Cercopithecidae; genus Colobus; species Colobus angolensis. The sequence continues at coordinate 389,225 of NW_012118822.1, forward strand.
TGTGGTAGAAAAGAAAAACCCATTTCAGGGGAGTAATTCAAGCCAACTGCAGAAATTTGCATAAGTAAAGAGGAACTGAATGATAATAGCGAAGACAATGGGGAAAATGCCTCCAAGGCATTTCAGATACCTTCACACCTTCATGGCAGGCCCTCCCATCACAGGCCCAGAAGCCCAGGAGGGAAACATAGTTTTATGGGCCAGGCTCTGGGCCTTGCTGCTCTGTGCAGCCTCAGAACATGGTGTGCTGTGTCCTAACTGCTCCAGCATCAGCTCCAACCATGGCTAAAAGGGCCAAGGTACAGCTCAGGCCACTGCTCCAGAGGATGCAAGGCAAGGATGCAAGCTCCAGAGGAGCTGCTAAGACTTCCATGTGGTGGTAAACCCATGAATGTGCAGAGGGCAAGAACTGAGGCTTGGGAGCCTCTGCCTAGATTTTAGAGAATCTATGGAAATGCTTTGATGTCCAGGCATTGGAATCCTCATGGAGAACCTCTACTAAGGCACTGCAGAGGGGAAATGTGGAGTTGGAACTGCCACACAGAGTCCCCAATGGGGCACTGCCTGGAGGAGCTGTTAGAAGAGGGCCACTGTTCTCTAGTCCACAGAATGGTAGATCCACCAACAGCTTGCACTGTTTGCCTAGAAAAGTGGCAGACATTCAACACCAACCCTGGAAAGCAGCCAGGAAGGAAGCTGTACTCTGCAAAGCCACAGGGATGGAGTTTCCCAAGGCCATGAGAGCTCATCTCTTGCATCACTGTAATCTGGATGTGAAACATGGAGTCAAAGAAGATCATTTTGGAAGTTTAAGGTTTAATGACTGCTCTCTTGGATTTCAGAATTACATGAGGCCTGTGGCCCTTTCATTTTGACCAATTTCTCCTATTTGGAATAGATGTATTTACCCAATGCCTGTACCCCCATTGTTTCTAGAAAGTAGCTAGCTTTCTTTAGATCTTACAGGCTCATAGGCAGATAGTACTTGCCTTGTCTCAGATGAAACTTTGGACTTGGACTTTTGAGTTAATGTTGGAATGAGTTAAGACTTTGGGGGACTGTTGGGAAGGCATCATTGTGTTTTGAAATATGAGAAAGACATGAGATTTGGGAGAGGCTGGGGTAGAATAATATGGTTTGGCTCTGTGTCCCCACCCAAACCTCATGTTGAATTGTAATCCACAATGTTGGGTGAAGGACCTGGTGGGAAGTGATGGGATCATGGGGATGGATTTTCCCCTTACTGTTCTTGTGATAGTGAGTGCTCATGAGATTTAAAAGTGCGTAGCACTTAACCATTCACTCTCTCCTGTGCCACCATGTGAAGATTGTGCCTGCTTCCCCTTCACCTGCTATCATTGTAAGTTTCCTAAGGCCTCCTCAGAAGCAGAAGCCTGTACAGCCTGCAAAACTGTGAGCTGATTAAACCTCTTTTATTTATGAATTACCTAGTCTCAAGTATGTTGTTATAGCAGTATGAGGACTGACTAATACAGTAGCTATTCATTCAAAATACATCTTTCATAATAGAATAAAATTAGCATTAATTTTGAGTTAAATTTGTTTTTGTGGAATTCTACCAAGCTTTCCTTTTCACTCACATCCCAGAGACTTCAAACAAGAGAAATAGTTTCTTCCTCACTCTTCATGTTTATCTTGGGTAAACAGGAGATTGTCATGCATGTATTTCTCCTTAGGATTCCAGGGAGCAGCACTATCTGGAAAGTTGTATCAGAGGAAAAGCTAGAGCATTGGTATTGCTACACCTTTACATCTATATAGTCAGTGTTGCTTGCAGATGATTTAATTTTTTTAATTTTACTTTAAGTTCTGGGATACATGTGCAGAATGTGAAGGTTTGATACCTAGGTATACATGTGTTATGGTAGTTTCTGGCACCTATCAACCCATCATCTAGATTTTAAGCCACACATGCGTTAGGTATTTGTCCTAATGCTCTCCCTCCCCCACCACCCAACAGGCCTCAGTGTGTGATTTTCTCGTCCTTGTGTCCATATGTTCTCATTGTTCATCTCCTACTTATAAGTGAGAACCTGTAATGTTTGGGTTTCCGTTCCTGCGTTAGTTTGCTGAGAATTATGGCTTCCAGCTTTATCCATGTCCCTGCAAAGGACACGAACTCATTCTTTTTCATGGCTGCATAGGATTCTGTGGTGTATATGTGCCACATTTTCATGATTCAATCCATCATTAATGGGTATTTGGGTTGGTTCCAAGTCTTTGCTATTGTGAACACTGCTGCAATAAATATACATGTGCATGTGTCTCGATAGTAGAATGATTTATAATCTTTGGGTATGTGCCCAGTAATGGGATTGCTGGGTCAAATGGTGTTTCAGGTTCTAAATCCTTGGGGAATTGCCACACTGTCTTCTATAATAGTTGAACCAATTTACACTCCCACCAACAGTGTAAAAGTGTTCCTATTTCTCCACAGCCTCACCAGCATCTGTTGTTTGCTGACTTTTTAATAAGTGTCATTCTAAATGGTGTGAGATGGTATCTCATTGTGGTTTTGATTTATATTTCTCTAATGACCAGTGATGATGAGCTTTTCTTCATATGTTTATTGGCCACATAAATGTCTTCTTTTGAGAAGTGTCTGTTCATATCCTTTGCACACTTTTTGATGGGGTTGTTTATTTTTTGTTTTTTGTAAATGTATTTAAGTTCCTTGTAGAATCTGGATATTAGACCTTTGTCAGATGGGTAGTTTGCAAAAATGTTCTCCCATTCTGCAGGTTGTCCATTCACTCTTATGCTAGTTTATTTTGCCGTGCAGAAACTCTTTAGTTTAATTAGATCCATTTGTCAATTTTGGCTTTTGTCGCAATTGCTTTGGTGTTTTAGTCATGAAGTCTATGCCCAGGCTTATGTCCTGAATTGTATTCCTCGGGTTTTCTTCTATAGTTTTTATGGTTTTAGGTTTTACTATTAAGTTTTTAATCCATCTTGATTTAATTTTCATATAAGGTGTAAGGAAGGAATCCAGTTTCTGTTTTCTGCATATGGCTAGCCAGTTTTCCCAATACCATTTATTAAATAGGGAATCCTTTCCCCATTGCTTGTTTTTGTCAGGGTTTTTGAAGATCAGATGATTGTGGATGTGTGGTGTTATTTCTGAGGTCTCTGTTCTGTTTCATTGGTCCACATATCTGTTTTGGTATCAGTACTATATTCTTTTGGTTAATGTAGCCTTGTAGTATAGTTTGAAGTCAAGTGGCATGATACCTCCGGCTTTGGTCCTTTTGCTTAGGATGGTCTTGGCCATATGGGCTGTTTTTCTGTTCCATATGAAATTTAAAGTAGTTTTTTTCTGATTCTGTGAAAAAAGTCAATGGTAGCTTGATGGGGATAGCATTAAATCTATAAATTGCTTTGGACAGTATGGCCATTTTCACAATATTGATTCTTCCTATCCATGAACATGGAGTGTTTTTCCATTTGTTTGTGTCCTCTCTTATTTCCTTGAGGAGTGGTTTGTAGCTCTATTTGAAGAGGTTCTTCACATCCCTTGTAAGTTGTGTTCCTCAGTATTTTATTCTCTTTGGAGCAATTGTGAATGGGAGTTCACTCATGATTTGGCTCTCTGCTTCTCTATTGTTGGTGTATAGGAATGCTTCATTTTTGCACATTGATTTTGTATCCTGAGATTTTGCTGAAGTTGCTTATCAGCTTAAGGAGTTTTGGGGCTGAGATGATGGGGTCTTCTAACTGTACAATCATGTCATCTGCAAACAGAGACAGTTTGATTTCCTCTCTTCCTGTTCAATACCCTTTATTTCTTTATCTTGTCTGATTGCCCTGGCCCAGAGTTCCAGTACTATATTGAATGGGAGTGGTGGACATCTTGTCTTGTACCAGTTTTCAAAGGGAATGCTTCCAGTTTTTGCTCATTCAGTATAATATTTGGTATGGGGTTGTCATAAATAGCTCTTATTATTTTGTGATATGTTCCATCAATACCTAGTTCACCAAGTGTTTTTAGCATGAGGGATGTAGAATTTTCTCAAAGGCCTTTTCTGCACCTATTGAGATAATAGTGTGGTTTTTGTTATTGGTTCTGTTTATGTGATGGATTACATTTATTGATTTGCATATGTTGAACCAGCCTTGCATCCCAGGGATGAATCTGGCTTGATCATGGTGGATAAGCTGTTTGATACGCTGCTGGATTCTGTTTGCCAGTATTTTTTTGAGGATTTTTTCATTGATGTTCATCAGGGTTGTTGGACTGGAATTGTCTTTTTTTGTTGTGCCTCTGCCAGGTTTTGGTATCAGGATGATGCTGGCTTCATAAAATGAGTTAGAGAGGAGTCCATCATTTTCTATTGTTTGGAATAGTTTCAGAAAGAATGGTACCAGCTCCTCTTTGTACCTCTGGTAGAATTAGGTTTTGAATCCCTCTAGTTTTGGGCTTTATTTTAGTTGCTATCCTGTTAATTACACCTCAATTTCAGAACTTGTTATTGGTCTATTCAGGGATTCAACTTCTTCCTGATTTAGTCTTGGGAGGTAGTATGTATCCAGGAATTTATCCATTTCGTATGGATTTCCTAGTTTACTTGCATAGAGGTGTTTGTGGTATTCTCTGATGGTAATTTGTATTTCTGTGGGATTGGTGGTGATATCCCCTTTATCTTTTTTTATTGTTTCTATTTGATTCTTCTCTCTTTTCTTCTTTATTAGTCTAGCTAGTGGTCCATCTATTTTGCTAATCTTTTCAAAAAATCAGCTCTTGGATTCACTGATTTTTTGAAGGGTTTTTTGTGTCTCTATCTCTTTCAGTTCTGCTCTGATCTTAGTTATTTCTATTCTCCTGCTAGCTTTTGAATTTGTTTGCTCTTGCTTCTCTAGTTCTTTTAATTTTGATGTTGGGGTGTCAATTTTAGATCTCTCCAGCTTTCTATTGAGGACATTTAGTGTTATAATATTCCCTCTTAACACTGCTTTAGCTGTGCCCCAGAGATTCTGGAACATCCTCTCTTTGTTCACACCACTTTCAAAGAACTTGTTCATTTCTGCCTTAATTTTGTTATTTACCCAGTAGCCACTCAGAAGTAAGTTGTTCAATTTCCATGCAGTTGTGCAGTTTTGAGTGAGTTTCTTAATGCTGAGTTTTAATTTTATTTCACTGTAGTCTGAGAGACTGTTATTCTTCTGCATTTACTGAGGAGTGTTTTGCTTCCAATTATGTGGTCAATTTTAGAGTACATGGTATGTAGTGCTCTGGAGAATGTACATTCTGTTGATTTGGGGTGGAGAGTTCTGTAGATGTCTATTAGGTATGATTGGTCCAGAGCTGAGTTCAATTCCTGAATATCCTTGTTAATTTTCTGTCTCATTGATCTGTCTTATGTTGACAGTGGGTGTTAAAGTCTCCCACGATTATTGTGTGGGTATCTAAGTCTCTTTGTAGGTCTCTGATAACTTGTTTTATGTATCTGAGTGCTCCTGTATTGGATGTATATGTATTTAGGATAGTTAGCTCTTCTTATTGCATTGATCCCTTTACCATTATGTAATGCCCTTCTTTGTCTTTTTTGATCTTTGTTAGTTTTAAGTCTGTTTTATCAGAGACTAGGATTGTAAACCATGATTTTTTGTTTGTTTGTTTGTTTTGCTTTCCATTTGCTTAGTAAATGTTTCTCCATCCCTTTATTTTGAGCCTATGTATGTCTTTGCACATGAGATGATTCTCCTGAATACAGCACACTGATGGGTCTTGACTCCTTATTCAATTTGCAAGTCTTTGTCATTTAATTGGGGCACGTAACCCATCTACATGTAAGATTAATATTGTTATGTGTGAATTTGGTCCTGTCATCATGATGCTAGCTGGTTATTTTGCACATTAGTTGATGCAGTTTCTTCATAATCTCATTGTTCTTTATATTTTGATGTGTTTTTGCAGTGGTTGGTACCAGTTGTTCATTTCCATATTTAGCACTACCTTCAGGAGCTCTTGTAAGGCAGCCCTGGTAGTGACAAAATCTCTAAGCATTTGCTTATCTGTAAAGGATTTTATTTCTCCTTCACTTATGAAACTTAGTTTGGCTGCATATGAGACTTTGGGTTGAAAATTCCTTTGTTTATGAATGTTAAATATTGGTCCCCACTCTTTCTGGCTTATAGGGTTTCTGCAGAGAGATCTGCTATTAGTCTGATGGGCTTCCCTTTGTAGGTAACCTGATCTTTCTCTCTAGCTGCCTTTTATATTTTTTCCTTTGTTTCAAACTTGGAGAATCTGACAATTATGTGTCTTGGTGTTGCTCTCCTCGAGGAGCATCTTAGTGGTGTTTTCTGTATTTCCTGAATTTGAATGTTGGCCTGTCTTGCTAGGTTTGGGAAGTTCTCCTGGATAATATCCCGAAGTGTGTTTTCCAACGTGATTCCATTCTCTCTTCACTTTCAGTTACTCCAATTAAACATGGGTTTTGTCTTTTCACACAGTCCCATATTTCTTGGAGGCTTTGTTCATTCCTTTTCATTCTTTTTTTCTCTACTCTTGTTCACACCTTATTTCAGTAAGTTGATCTTCAATCTCTGATATCCTTTCTTGCACTTGATAGCTTCAGCTATTGATACTTCATGAAGTTCTCATGCTGTGCTTTTCAGCTACATCAAGTCATTTGTGTTCCTCTCTAAACTGGTTATTTTTGTTATCAGGTCCTGTAATCTTTTATCAAGATTCGTAGCTTCCTTGCATTGGGTTAGAACATGCTCTTTTAGCTTGGAGGAGTTTGTTATTACCCACCTTCAGAAGCTTACTTCTGGCAATTCGTCGATCTCTTTCTCTGTCTAGTTTTGTGCCCTTGCTGGTGAAGATTTGTGATCATTTGGAGGAGAAGAGGCATTCTGGTTTTTGGAGTTTTCAGTGTTTTTGCACTGGTTTTCTTCATCTTCATGGATTTATCGACCTCTGATCTTTGAGGCTTTCAGATTAGAGAGAAAGATAAAGAAAGTCTTCATGACTTTTTATCTGCCATTTTTTTTTTTTACCTGAACAAACTGAACTAATGCTTTTGATTTTTCTCTCTAATCTGAAATTTGCAAGAGGCATTATGTATCAAGTTCTTACTACATCTCTTGTGAAAATGGAGAATTATGAACTGTACTGAGGCAACAGCAAAACTTTGGTTAAGTGAATTATATAATTAAATTCTGCATTCTAACATTCCATGAACTTATATGGTGTATTGTGTAGTTTACAGAAGAAAGAGCACTGAATTTATTTATGACAGATATGCACTTAAAACAGGAAGATTATATTTACTTCTACATAGCTATTACAATGTAACAAAAACCATAAAACTACATTACCTGAATTTCAAAGCTAGGACCTGTTTTCTCTTTCCTTGGCCTTACTGGCCACAGTACTCTTTGCTAATCATGCAAGGATCATAGGTGAAGGCTACATTTTGGCTACTGTGAGCTTGACATATATTTCAGTAAGGTTTTATTTATTATTTTGTTCTACTTTTCAGTAGAGTGATATAGAAAACAATGAAAATTTGTATGTTTGTTGGCAGAAACAAACCTAGTTATGGCTGATGACAAAGGTCACTTTTGTTTCTGTGGTCTGGGAAGGATAAAGAGTTGGTTCAATTAGCAGATGCTCAAAAGAGATCTGATCTTATGTACAGGTATTTAAAATGTCAACCATTGCTATCATTTTACAATGAAGAAGCAGGAATATAACTGACCTCTCACGTTCAGATTGCCTTTATACATTACTTTACGTAGAACTTTAAAAATGTTGATATGGAGCATCCACAGTTACTTTTAGCATGTAATTTTCCCAAGCGAAATAGTTTTAGACTGCTCATCTCCTATAGTAAATCTACCAGAGGGAAAGTTTTGGCAAGAAATGGACTTTCAGAAAAAATGAGCTATGTCTATTCAAGGCATGGGGAAATATGCCAGATGTCAAGTGTCCACTCCAATCAATTCAGCTTATTCCACCCATAATCATTTGCTTTTTATAGGAGATTTCTGACTCCTCTATAATGGCCCACTTGGATCAAGGCAATATTATTCAGGGATTTGACAACATGTGTAAACTCTTTTTGAATTAATTTTCAAAGTCTTTTGTGACTGGTGTCAATTTGGCAACAGCATTCTTTCATATATTTAGGCTCAAGGTCTAGATTTTGAGGGTTGTTAATGGTAAGAATTTCCTCTCCAACAATTTCCTTTCACTTTCCTGAAGACAGAGGTACTGTGAGTATCTAGAATATTAGAGTAAAAATAGGAAGAAACCTAAAAGTTTAGAGTTATGAGGTTAATTTTTGTACCCTGAAAAGAACTTTTAATAGCCATACAATTTGAAAGTAAGACTGAAGCTTAGAATCTGCCTCATTCAAGTCCTCCAAAACCTTCCAGTAATAAAATGCTTTTCATATGTTTATGTGGCACTTATAGAATGTATCATTTATACTACAAAAAAGTCATCATATAGCTGCATTATACAAGAAAAATAAATTAGTTAAAATGAAAGCAAAATATTGGCTTAGGTTTTAAAATTCCTTCTAAAAATAATTTATTTATAAAAATTAAACTAAAGAAGTCAAGCAACATTTCACAACTTAATTTTACTCACTGCCACCCTGAAGAACTTATGAAACACATGAAAGGACATCATCCTCATGTTCACTGCATTGGATTGAGCACAGTATGATAAAAGCTAGGAAGACACAGTCCTTTTCTTATCAAAGTCTTTGGGGTTATATCTAGAGGTCTTGTGAAGTTCTGTCACCCAATGTCCCAGGGAAGCTTTTTTTGTTGGAGCCTGTGATTGATGTTAGAACTCTGTGGAACAGAAGCAATGGCCAGCAAGACAGTACTTTAGACAGCACAGTGTCTTCTCTATATTAGCAGCTCACATTATAGGTATAGAGATCACTTATTTTTGTGGAAATCTGTAAATAATTCTTTTAAAATTCTCTTTTTTTTAAAAAAAAGTTAAGATTAAACATAAAAAGTCATACATACTTTGTTGTACAGTGTATCAAACCCATATCCAGATGCATTTGTAGGAGTCTATGATTGAAGCTTGGTTTTGAAAATTCAACTTCCTTTTTAGAAATGCCTTCTATAAACTAATGCATTTAGTACAATATGTAATTTTTAATGTTAACAATATTGCCACCAGATTTACATCTATAGGAAATCATTTCTTAGGGCCCTACTATTAAAGTCAAAAGTAACAAGTGTTAATGATAGTTAATTTTATTTGTAGCACTATTATAAATTTTCTTAAGTTCATTCTCTTAAGTTTTTGTAACACATTCTGGCTAATTACTTTGACTGTATATACAAAGGAAAATGAGGATTTAGTTAAGGGACCTTCCATTAACATAAAATAATTTTTTTTTCTTTTTTTTTAAAGACGTCGTCTCACTCTGTCCCCCAGGCTGGAGTGCAATGGCCCGATCTCGGCTCACTGGAAGCTCCACCTCCCGGGTTCACTCCATTCTCCTGCCTCAGCCTCCTGAGTTGCTGGGACTACAGGCACCTGCTACCATGCTCAGCTAATTTTTTGTATTTTTAGTAGAGATAGGGTTTCACCGTGTTAGCCAGGATGGTCTCCATCTCCTGACCTCACAATCCACCAGCTATGGCCCCTCACAGTGCTGGGATTACAGGCATGAGCCACTGCGCCCAGCCAAGAATTCTTTTATTTAAAAGACAGATTTTAACAACAATTTAATTAGTGGTGGTGGCCACAGGGATACAATTTTGCTATTATGTTAGTGTTACCTAAGGAAACATACACAATTGATTTTTGTCAAAATGTTTCTGTACAATCATGCAGATTTTATTACAATGTCTGTTTAGTTTTTTATTTTATTTGACATAATAAGATTCAAGGCCAAACATAGCTCTATAAAATTAGATTTTATTATCTTCGTGTTTGTTAAGTCAATTTTTTTCCTTAATATTACATAAAAACAATTAAGTTTTGAGGTTTAAATTTCTTCCTTTAATAGAAAGGTTTATGGGGTTTATATATTTCCAAATAAAATACATAGTAATGTTGATGGTCCACATTTAAAAACATCCAAATTAACTATAGATATTGCTAGCTACCCCTAATATGTTTAATGGTAAATCTATGTTTTAGTTATAAATATTAAGTTTTTAAATAATAATATTTGTCACATGAAAGGCAAGAAGACAACCCTAGTTTTAGATATACTGATAGTAAAAACTAATTAAAGACAAAAAGCCTAGTTTTTACTACTGATATTCTGACTAGATGGATTTCATGATTTCTCACCGTCATTTGATTTCAACTACATATTACCACTATATTAAAGATACTAAAAGCAGAATTTAGTTAATGTCAATCTTGATATCTTAAAGGTGATCACATGTATTAAAAGATGGTGCACTCACCTTCTAAAGCAAGACCATTATTTTTTTTAGGAAAATTATTAGCCTATTTTATTATTTTTCTGGATTAACTTTTATTTAAGGTTCGGGGTACACGTGCAGGTTTGTTATATAGGTAAACTCATGGTAATTTGGGTTACAGTTTATTTCATCACGGTGCTCGATAGGTATGTTCTCTGATCCTTTCCTTCCTTTGACCCTCCACCCTCAAGTGGACGCCTGTATCTCTTGTTCCCCTCTTTGTGTTCATGTGTTGTCATTGTTTAGCTCCAACCTGGTGAAAACATGCAGTATTTTGTTTTCTGTTCCTGCATTAGTTCACTTAGGAAAATGGCCTCCAGGTTCTTCCATGTTCCTAAAAAGGACACGATCTTGTTTGGTTTTGTTTTTGCCTACATTGTATTTCATGGTGTATATATGCCACATTTTCTTGATCCAATCTGTTATTGATGGGCATTTAGGTTGATTCCATGTCTTTGCTCTTTTAAATAGTGTTGCAGTGAGCATGTGTGCATGTGTTTTTATGGCAGAATGATTTATATTTCTTTGGGTATGTACCCAATAATGGGGTTGCTGGGTTGTATGGAAATTCTGTTTTTAGTTCTTTCAGAAATTGCCATACTGCTTTCCACAATGGTTGAACTAATTTGCACCCCCACCAGCAGTGTATAAGCATTCTCTTTTCTCCACAACCTCACCAGCATCTGTTATTTATTGACTTTTTATTAATAATCATTTTTACTGGTGTGAGATGGTATCTCATTGTGGTTTTGATTTGTATTTCTCTAATGATTAGTGATGTTGAGTATTTTTTAATATGCTTGTTCACTGCATATATGTCTTCTTTTGAGAAGTGTCTGCTCATGTTCTTCACCCACTTTTTAACGTTTTTTTTTTTTATTTTTTTTCTTGTTGATTTGTTTAAGTTCCTTAGAGATTCTGGATATTAGGCCTTTCCTAGATGCATAGTTTGCAAAAATTTTCTCCCATTCTGTAGGTTGTCAATCTGTTGATAGTTTCTTTTTCTGTGCAGAAGCTTTTTAGTTTAATTAGATTGCATTTGTCAATTTTTGCTTTGGTTTCAATTGCCTTTGGCACTTTTGTCATGAAATCTTTGCCCGTTCTTATGTCCAGTTATCTTCAAGGATTTTTTTTTTTTAGTTTTAGATTTTACATTTAAGTCTTTAATCCATTAATATTGTTAGGCTTTGTGTCCCCACCCAAATCTCATCTTGACTTATAATTCCCATAATTCCCACGTGTCAAGGGACAGACCAAGTGCAGGTAATTGAATTATGAAGGCAGTTTCCTCCATTCTGTTCTTGTGGTAGTGAGTTCTCATGAGATCTGATGGTTTTCTAAGTGTTTGGTAGTAGCTGCCCCTATATTCATTCTTCTTCCTGCCACCTTGTGAAAAAGTTACCTTGCTTCCCCTTCACCTTCTGCCATGATAGTAAACTTCCTGAGGCCACCTGTGTCATGCTAAACTGTGAGTCAATTAAACCTCTTTTCATTATAAATTATCCAGTCTCAGGCAGTTCTTTATAGCAGTGTGGAAACCGACTACTACAGTAAATTGGTGCTGAGGTAGTAGGGTGCTACTATAAAGATACCCAAAAATATGGAAGTGACTTTGGAACTGGGTAACAGGCAGAAGTTGGAACAGTTTGGATGGCTCAGAAGAAGTCAGGGGGATGTGGACATATTTGGAAATTCCTAGAGGTTTTTTGAATGGCTTTGACAAAAATGCTTATAGTAATGTGGACAATGAGGTCCAGGCTGAGGTGGTCTCAGATGGAGATGAGAAACTTGTTGGAAACTAACATGAAGGTGACTCTTGCTATGCCTTAGCAAAGAGACTGGCAGCATTGTGCCTATACCCTAGAGATCTTTGGAATTCATAACTTGAGAGAGATAATTTAGGGTATCTGGTGGAAGGAATTTCTAAGCAGCAAAACATCCAAGAGGTGACTTGGGTGCTCTTAAAAGCATTTAGTTTTATGCATTCTCAGAGAGATGATTTGGAATTGGAACTTTATTTAAAAGGGAAGCAGAGCATAAAAGTTTGAAATTTTGCCACCTGACAATGTGATAGAAAAGAAAAATCCATTTTTCTGAGAAGAAATTCAAGCCAGCTGCAGAAATTTGCATAAATAACAAGGAGTCAACTGTTAATCACTAAGACAATGGGGAAAATGTCTCTAGTACATGACAGAGGTCTTCACAACAGTCTCTCCCATCACAAGCCCAGAGGCATAGGAGGGAAAAATGGTTACATAGGTGAGGGCCAAGGCCTTGATGCTCTGTGCAGCTTCAAGACATGGTGCCCTGCATCCCAGCCAATACACAGCTCAGGCCATTGCTTCAGAAGGTGCCAGCCCCAAGCTTTGGTGGCTTACACATGGTGTTGGACCTGCAGGTGCACAAAAGTCAAGAATTGATGTTTGGAAACCTCCACCTAGATTTCAGAGGATGCAAGGAAATGCCTGGATGGCCAGGCAGAAGTTTGCTGCAAGGGTGGGGCCCTCACAAAGAATGTCTGCTAGGGCTCTGCAGAAGAGAAATGTGGAATTGAAGTCCCAACACTGAGTTCCCAATGGGGCTGTGAGAAGAGGCCCACTGTCCTCCAGACCCCAGATAGTAGATCTACTAACAGCTTGCCCCATACACCTGAAAAAGCAACAGACACTCAACTCCAGCTCATATAAGCAGACAGAATGGGGGCTGTACTCTCTAAAGCCACAGCGGCAGAGCTGCTCAAGTCTGTGGGATCCCACCTTTCACATCAGTGTGACTTAGATTTGAGACTTGGAATCAAAAAGATCATTTTGGAACTTTAAGCTTTAATGACTGCCTACCTGGATCATGGACTTGCATGAGACCTGCAGCCCCTTTGTTTTGGTTAATTTCTCTCATTTGGAATGGACACATTTACCCAATGCCTATACTCACATTGTATCTTGGAAGTAACTAACATTATTCTTTCTTCTTTTTTTTTTTTCAGCCTCCTAAGCAGAAGGGACTTGCCTTGTCTCAGATGAGACTTTAGACTTTGACTTTTGGGTTAATGCTGGAATGAATTAAGATTTTGGGAGCTTTTTGAAGAGGCATGATTAGTTTTGAAATGTAAAACAGGCATGAGACTTGGAAGAGGCCAGTGGCAGAATAATATGGTTAGGCTTTCTGTCCCACCCAAATCTCATGTTGAATTATAATTCCCATAATCCTCATGTGTCAATAGAAAGACCAGGTGGAGGTAATTGGATCATGGGGGTGGTTCCCCCATCCTGTTCTTGTGATATTGAGTTTTCATGAGATATGATGATTGTATATGTGTTTGGTAGTTCCTCCTGCATTCATTCTTCTTCCTGCCACCTTGTGAAGAAAGTGCCCTGCTTCCCCTTCACTTCCTGCCATGATTGTGAGTTTCCTGAGGCCTGCCCAGCCATGCTGAATTGTGAGTCAATTAAACCTCTTTCCTTTGTAAATCACTCAGTCTCAGGTAGTCCTTTATAGCAGTGTGTAAACAGACTAATACATTCATCTTGAGTTAATGTTTGTATGTGGTGTAAGGAAGTGGTCCAGTTTCAGTCGTCTGCACATGGCTAGTGAGTTATCTCAGCACCATTTATTGAATAGGGAGTCCTTTCCTCAGTGCTTGGTTTTGTCAACTTTGCCAAAGATCATATGGTTGCAGGTGTGCAGTGTTATTTCTGGGCTTTCTATTTGGTTCCACTGGTTTGTGTTTCTGTTTTTGTGCCAATGCCATATTTTTTTGGTTACTGTAGTCCTGTGATATAATTTGAAGTTGAGTGAAATAATGCCTCTAGGTTTGTTCTTTTTGCTTAGGATTGCCTCAGCTATTTGGGCTCTTTTCTGGTTCCATGGGAATTTTAAAATATTTTTTCTAGTTCTGTGAATAATGTCATTGGTAGTTTGATAGGAATGGCATTGAATATGTAAATTGCTTTGGGCAGTATGACATTTTCATAATATTCATTCTTCCTATGCATGAGCATGGAATGCTTTTCCATTTGTTTGTGTCTTCTCTGATTTACTTGAGTGCTCCATAGTTAGCTGTATTCTTAGGCATTTTATTCTTTTTGTGGCAGTTGTGAACAAGGTTACATTCCTGATTTGGCTCTTGGCTGGGATGTTGTTGGTATATAAGAATGCTACTGATTTTGTATCTTGAAACTTTGCTGAAGTTGTTAATCAGCTTAAGTAGCTTTTGGACAGAGACAATATGATTTTCTAGATATGGAATCATGTCATCTGCAGAAGGTAATAGCTTGATTTCCTTTCTTCCTATTTGGATGTCTTCACTTCGTTCTCTTGCCTCATTGCTCTAGCCAGGATGTCCAATATTATGTTGAATAGGAGTGATGAGATTTTCAAAAGCTTTCAACTTTTGTCTATTAGTATGAAATTGCCTGTGAATTTGTCATAGATTACTCTTGTTATTTTGAAGTATGTTCTTTCAATGGTGTATATATGCCACATTTTCTTGATCGAGTCTGTTATTGATGAGCATTTAGGTTGATTCCATGTCTTTGCTCTTTTAAATAGTGCTGCAGTGAGCATGTGTGCATCGGTCTTTATGGTAGAATGATTTATATTTCTCTGGGTATGTACCCAATAATGGGGTTGCTGGGTTGTATGGAAATTCTGTTTTTAGTTCTTTCAGAAATTGCCACACTGCTTTCCACAATGGTTGAACTAATTTGCACTAGTTTATTGAGAGTTTTTAATATGAAGCGATGTTGAATTTTATTGAAAGCCTTTTGTACATCTTTTGAGATAATCATGTGTTTTTTTCTTTACTTCTGTTCATGCGATGAATAACATTTACTGATTGGCATATGTTGAACAAACCTTGCATCCCTGGGGTTAAAGTCAACTTGATCATGGTGAATTAGCTTTTTGACGTGTTACTGGATTCAGTTTGTTAGTATTTTGTTGAGGATTTTTGCATAGATGTTCATCAAGGATATTGGCCAGAAGTTTTCACTGTTTGCTATCTCTCTCTCAGGTTTTGATATCAGGATAATGCTGGCCACATAGAATGAGTTGGGGAGGATTCCCTCCTTTTCAATTTTTTGGAATAGTTTCATTAGGAATGGTAGCAACTCTTCTTCGCATATCTGGTAGAATTCAACTGTGAACCTATCAGGTCCTGGGCTTTTTAAAATGTTGTTGTTGTTAGTAAGCTATTTATTACTGCCTCAATTTCACAGCTCATTATTGGTCTATTCATAGATTCAGTTTATTTTGGTTCAGTCTTGGGAGGGTGTATGTGTCCAGGAATTTATCAATTTCTTCTAGATTTTCTAGTTTTTGTAGATAAAGGTGTTCACAGTAGACTCTGATGATTATTCGTATTTCTGTGGAGTCAGTGGTCACATCTCCATTGTCATTGCTCTGTGCTTATTTGGATCCTCTTTTCTTCTTTATTAGTTAACAGTTTATCTTATTATTTTTTTCCAAATAACCAACTCCTGGATTCATTGATCTTTTGTATAGTTTTTTTGTGTCTGAATCTTCTTCAGTTCAGCTCTGATTTTGTTTATTTCTTGTCTTCTGCTATCATTAAAGTTGATTTACTCTTGCTTCTTCAGTTCTTCTAAGTGTGATATTAGGTTGTTAATTGAGATCTTTCTAATTTTTTGATTTGGATGTTTAGTACTATAAATTTTCCTCTTAACATTGTCTTAACTGTGTCCCAGAGATTCTGATATGTTATATCCTTGTTCTCATTAACTTCAAATAACTCTTTGAGTTCTGCCTTATTTTACTATTTATCCAAAATCATTTAGGAACAGGTCATTTTATTTCCATGTTATTGTATGGTTTTGAGTGTTTGTGTGTGTTGATTTCTATTTTTATTGTGCTGTGGTTCAAGAATGTGGTTGGTATGATTTCTGTCTTATTGAATTTGCTGAGGATTGTTTTACGTAAAATTATATAACCAAATAATTTTTTATACTTTTATTATGGGCTAGGTACTGGCTAGGTGCTAAAGGTTTATGAATAAATAAAATAAATTGTCTGATTTTGAAGAACTCACAGCCTAAGATGGACATGTAAGATACTAATTGTAGTATCCAGCATAAGAGCTGTAATGGAGAAATAAAATTATCCTTTTTATTGTCAAATGATAATTGATATTGAGTATTGGTAATTTCATATGAGCCATTCAAATAAAAAATGATAGAATATCAAAGAGGGTGTTAAAAATCGCTTATGTACAGTGACAGAGAAGATATTATTTAAGCAATTATCTGTGTGACATTTTCTCCACTGTTTTGAACTAAGATCCATCTATTCTTATAGAAGTACCACTTTACTTTATTACATGCAGCTTTATAATACGTTTTAAATCCTGCTAAGGCAAGTTTACTTCATATTGCCATATTTTGCTTCTCTCTTATCCCTCAAAAAATCCCATTGAGATTCTAGTTGGAATATATTGTTGTAATTTAGTTTATTTATAAAAATGGCACCTCTTTTTTCAGTGCTCCACCTAGGTACATTGCATATTTCTCTACTCTTGCAAGTTTTATAGGCTTATTAACATTTTTCTAACTTATTTCTAGTTAAGCATATTTCTAAGTATTTTATACCTTTGGTTTAAAGTACAAAATGAGTAATTTCCCATATATTATCTATTGTCATTGTTGATAAATAAACTTGCATTATTTTCAAAGTATTTATCTTATAGCCAGCTACTTTGTTAAATTTTCTTATGAATTATAATAAATTTTGATCTGATATTCTTGATCTTCCTAGGCATAGAAACATCCATTTCAGATAATTAACAAATACATGGTTTGATTTTATTATTTACACTTTCTTTGTGTCTAGTGGTTTATTACATTGGTTATATATCCCAAGGTAATATTTAAAAAGTATTTTGTTTGTGTTTTTAGAGAGATTTGGAATCAGGAAGCTATAGTCTCTGGAAAGGTATATAATGCAGACATTCTATATTTCCATTAAATGTTTGATTAAACTGAAACGAAAGATGTATATTTTGAAAATATTATGTGAATATCTGATTATGTCTTACTTATTAAGCCATAAGCTGAAGGATTCCCCACAGGGACAATAACTCTTTGTATAAAAGCCCTGATTTAAAGATTTTCCTAAAAACACAAGATTGACTTACTGCATGAAATATGAAGTAATAAACACCTTTCACATCTCTCTGGCTTTTCCAAAGTTAAAAGGGTTTTCCTACACACAGCTCATTTTATTGCAACAGTAATTCTGATGTATAAGAATGTTATATCTGCTATTATTGATAAAAGATCTAAGATTCAGGTAGGTTAGGAAGAGAACAGACTATATAATTCATCAGTGCCTTTCATTTTTCAATTAAATCATTCCATAAACTGACATATGTCGTGTGGCCACAGGTGGTAGCCTAGGTCTAAAAATCATGATTATTTTAAATCTTTCATCAATTTTTCTTTCATTCATTTTATTGACTAAATTTAATGTTTGCAATATGTTGCAGATCTTCAAGACATGTATGCATTCAGCTATTTAATGTTCATTGAGGACTTAATCATTGCTATGTCCCTGAGACACACAGAAGCATTAGACATGACCTCAGCCTCAAGGAATGCAAGTCTAATGGAAAAATATTATGTAAACAAATGATTACAATTTAGTCAGTTAATGCAAAGGGAATTTCGGTAAGACTATACCTGAAGACTCAGAAAGACTTTAGAGAGGAGTTGATTTTTGAAAAGTCTTGAATGAGCAACAAGAGGTTTCTATATGGGCAAAACTGGGGAGATGCATTATTGAAATGTGAATAGAATATGAGAAAGTATGAAGTAGTGACTCTGGAACATAACCAGGGACAGCGACTACCAATTAAGAAAAAGTTAAAAAGTTCAGGGCCTTTTGTATATACCCAGTGCATTTCAATTTTGTCCAGTTATTAAGAGCAAGCCAACAAAGGTTTTTTTTAATTTTTAATTTTGATGGTTACATTGTAGCTGTATATATTCATCTAATATATGAGATATTTTGCTATCGGCATACAATACATATTAATCACAACAGGGAAAACGGGGCTTCCATCACCTTAAACATTTGTAATTTCTTTATGTTACAAACATTCCAATTATACTCAGTTATTTTATTATTTATTTATTTACTATTATTATACTTTAAGTTCTAGGGTACATGTGCACAATGTGCAGGTTTGTTACATATGTATACATGTGCCATGTTGGTGTGCTGCACGCATTAACTCGTCATTTACATTAGGTATATCTCCTAATGCTATCCGTGCCCCCCCCACCACCTCCCCACAATAGGCCCCAGTGTGTGATGTTGCCCTTCCTGGGTCCAAGTGATCTCATTGTTCAATTCCCACCTATGAGTAAGAACATGTGGTGTTTGGTTTTCTGTTCTTGTGATAGTTTCTTAAGAATGATGGTTTCCAGCTGCATCCATGTCCCTATAAAGGACATAAACTCATTCTTTCTTATGACTGCATAGTATTCCATGGTGCCACATTTCTTAATCCAGTCTGTCACTGATGGACATTTGGGTTGATTCTAAGTCTTTGCTATTGTGAATAGTGCTGCAATAAACATACGTGTGCATGTGTCTTT
>NW_012118822.1:409486-446963 GCF_000951035.1 Colobus angolensis palliatus
GTAAGTTGGATTCCTAGGTATTTTATTGTCTTTGAAGCTATTGTGAATGGGAGTTCATTCATGATTTGGCTCTCTGTATTTTAAAATGTGTAATAAATTATTGTTCACTGTAGTCATCCAGCTGTGCTATTAAATATTAGGTTTTATTCATTCTATATAACTTTTTTTGTATACTGAAAAACATTTTTTTGAATGAGAAGAAGACAGCATCCATTTCACATGTATGAAGTATAATTATGTTATGAGGTAAATGTTGGGAGAAGAGATTGATGTGCAGAGAAGATATGGAAACAGACCTTTTAGAAGACTGCTGCACTACCATCTTAGGTAGAGATGATAAGATTTCAAAGGTAAACACATTATGGAAGGCATATTCAGGCTATATTTCCAAAACAAAATTACGACTCACTGGATAAGAGAAGGTTGAAGATTATGCTGATGTTTCCAGCCATTGAGTATGGAATTTTGCCCTTAATTGAATTACAGAAAAGTGATGAATTGGTGTCAGCAGGGTAATTGGTTTGTAGAGAAAACAAGGCCTTCATTTTATGAAAGAGTTTGACTTACCCATGTTCAGTCATATAGAGAAATTCAACGAACAGTTGGAAATATATGCTTGGAGTTCAGTAAGTCTGAGTTAGAGATAAAACTATAACAATAGTGAATAAATAAAGTAAAAAATCAAGGATGGACTCCTTGTTAATACCAGTATTGAAAAGGAAAATGGAGAATAAAAAGTAAGCAAAAGGTAGTAAGAATGAATGGATTAAAAAGTAGGAAGGAAATAGGAGAGAATGTAATCAAAGAAGGAGAGTTTAGAAAAGGGAGACATTTGGTGTAATTCAGCATTTTTTCCTGGTAAAACCCTTTTAGTAAACTTGGAAGACTAGAATGAGGCTTCTTTAGCGTGATAAAGATTTTTATATGAAACCAACAGTGAACAACGTTCACATTCCAGGAAATGCTTGAGTTATTCTCCCAAGCTGAGAACCACAGAAGGATGCCTCATGTGCTGAACTACCTCATAACAACTTGACAGCTATCTCCAATACGTACTGAGGTCTACTTTGCATATTGCATAGGAGAAGTCAGGAACCACAAATCCCAGAAACCCCATCTTTATATGGGGCTGGGTTAGAGATTATAAATGAGAAGCACTCAAATGAGATTTGCAGGGTGGAAATGAAGGAGAGACTCTTTATCCCCAGAGGAAATTGCAGTTGTAGGTACAGAAAAAGAGGAAATTTCAACAAAAATCTGTTTTTAGATGAAAAAGTAATCACAAAGACATAAAATCTTCAGAACAGAATTTGTGTAACAAAATCTCTTAGGCATATATGGGGGTAGGAGAAAAATAATTTCATAAAGTGACGCTCATGTAGAAAAGTAAATTGGTAAATGTAGTCAAGAAAGAATTCAAAGACAAATGAGAGAAATTTGTGTGAGATAACAAATTAGGGAAATACTTCTATACACTGTTTTAAAGCATTAATACTTGTCAAAAAAAAGAATATAATAAAATGCACCCCAAGACAGACTCATTTATAATGTTAAAATGATTGTATTTCAAACTAGTGGAACAAGAATAATTAATCTATAAATAATGTTGCACATTCAGAAAATCATATAAAATGAGGTGAAATCTCTGTCTCATATCATACACTAAAATAATTGGACATAAATGTAACAGTTGAATATAAAATATAAACCAATGCAATGATAAAAAGTCAATTAAAATAAAGTTTTAAAAAAATATTGAGGTTAGATGGTGCTTTTAAGCATAAGAACAAAAAAAATGACAACTGTTTGCTCAACAGTTTTTTTTTTTTATTTCAAGCATTGTGTCAAGTATTTTGCATGTAGAAACTTATTTAATCCTTACAAGAAACCTGTAGAGTAGCAGGGGATTAGATTCATTTTCCAAAAGGTAGAAACCAAAGTATTGAGGAATTAAACTTGTCCATGGACTCTCAGCAAGTGGTTACAGAACCTGAGGAGAACTAATGGAATCTTCAGAGTTGATACATTTACATGACTTTGAAATCTTGGGGCTGAAAAGGGACTATAAACAAAATAAAAAATTACATGACAACCAGTAGGTGAATTGAAATATAGGTGGAAAGGGGATAATAATTGTAATAAATAAATAGCACTTTCAAATTAGTATGAAATTGATGAACACGCCATTATTAAAACGGGCGAAGAATATACATTGGTAATTCTAATATGTAGACACTCAAATGACCAATGAGTACACAGAAACATATTCAGTCTCCTATGGTGATAACTATTTTTGTTGTCTTCATACCTTTCATCGAACTCCCCTAAAAGTTCCCTCCATTATGCCCTTGCAGCAATGTTTAAACAATATAGAGTCAAGTGGGCCAGTGATGAATGGGCATCTGTCTTAAGTCAAACCAACCACAGTCCTCCATCCACAAATTAAGATTTAGTCTTACTATATGTATGGTCCCATAATCAAAACTCAGGAAATGTAAAAGACCATCTACCACCATGCAGATTGGACAGTGAGGAATCTACCTACCAGAGGGAGAGGGACTGAGAGAGAAAGAATGAGCAGATTCACACAGACATTGAGAATTGATAGGCTGTGAAGAACACTTTCAGAGTTACCGTGAACTTTCCAGGCCGTGGTTTGGCTCCAGTCTCTCCTGAGGCTCTGCTGTGCTTATGCCCTTGGTTCTGGGAGACACATCTGTCTCCTTTTTGGCTTCAGCAACCTGGAGTGGTTCCCTGTTACCTGCAACAAAAAGATACTGAGTGATGCACTTTACTAGTGATAAATATAACCGAAGAAATTACTAAAATAAATTGATAGAAAAATAAAAACCTATTTCTGACAAATTTTTAAAAATAATAATACTTAACTTTTGGAAGCAGATAGAATACAGGCTCTACTGGTGCCAGTGTAAAACCAACAACATTTCTAGAGGCTATCTGGCAATGCTTACTTACAACTTTCAAAATAGGCATACCAATAATTCTACAACTAAGATTTTTCTCCTAAGTAAATAATCCGTTATTCACAAGAATTTGTTTAAAATTGAAAGACTGGAAAAAACCTCAATATTCAAAAATAAGTAACTAGTTAACAAAATTACTATCTGTTTACATAATAGAATTCTATGGACATGAGGCACAGTGGCAAGCTACTATAGTCCTGGCTACTCAGGAGGCTGACACAGAATGTTTGCTTGAACCCAGGAGTTGGAAGCTGTGATGTGTCATTATGGGGCCTGTGAAATAATTTTATGGAGTTTTAAAAATTAAAAGGATCAGGCAGGAAATGTATGTGAGTGGTATAATTTTAGTTCAAGCACATATGCATACAATATGTGAGTTGTGGGGACCATGGTTGACTAGAATGCACATATCCTATCTAAAGGGGCAAAGAGATATTCATTCCCAGCCATTTTGGTATGCAATGAATACAGACCTAACAATGCCTGATCTTTTTTTAATCAAAAGATAGAAATTTAGTTTGATTTGAAATGTGAAAACTCCTAAATTCTAATTATTAGCTCAATTAAAAAAGTTGCAGGAAGCAAGCCCAAATAGTATGCTACATTCATTGGAGAGATGAATAGTTTTCAGTTTGTGTTTGAGAAAAATATTCAATCCAGTAGTTGTATATTCAGTATATTTACTAGCAGTTCTTTTGAAATAGCTGGTTAAAAATAGCAGACATCAAGAATGATTTTTTTCTAGTGTTAGGAGTAAGCCAAGCGCATCTGTTTACTCCACTGTTATTCTGGAGATTTAGTTGAAACAACGTCCAAGAAACAAAGCAGTTTTAATACATGAATAAAAACCTAGGCAGTACGATTCAGGCATAGGCATGGGCATAGACTTCAAAACTAAAAGACCAAAAGCAATTGCAACAAAAGCTAAAATAGACAAATGCAATCTAATTAAACTGAAGAGCTTCTGCGCAGCAAAAGACACTACCATCAGAGTGAAGAGGCCACCTACAGAATGATAGAAAATTTTTGAAATCTACCCCTCTGACAAAGGTCTAATATCCAGAATCTACAAGGAACTTAAACAAATTTACAAGAAAAAAACAAACAACCCCATCAAAACGTGGGTGAAGGATATGAACAGACACTTCTCAAAAGAAGACATTTATGTGGCCAACAAACATGAAAAATAAAAAAGCTCATCTCACTGGTCATTAGAGAAATGCAAATCAAAACCACAATGAGATACCATCTCATGCCAGTTAGAATGACGATTATTAAAAACTCAATAAACAACAGATGCTGGTGAGGCTGTAGAGAAATAGGAATGTTTTTGCACTGTCGATGGAAGTGTAAATTAGTTCAACCATTGTGGAAGACAGTGTGGTGATTCCTCAGGGATATAGAACCAGAAATGCTATTTGACAAATGCAAATGCTATTTGATCTCATTACTGGGTATATACCCAAAGGATTATAAATCATTATGCTATAAAGACATATGCACACATATGTTTATTGCAGCACTATTTACAATAGCAAAGACTTGGAACCAACCCCAATGCCCATCAATGATAAACTGGATACAGAGAATGTGGCACATATATACCATGGAATACTATGCAGCCATAAAAAAGAATGACTTCATGTCCTTTGCAGGGGCATGGCTGAAGCTGGAAACCATCATTCTCAGCAAACTAACACAGGAACAGAAAACCAAACACCGCATGTTGTCACTTGTAAGTGGGAGTTGAATAATGAGAACACATGGACACAGGGAGGGGAACAACAAAGACAGGGAGGGGAACGACCCATACCAGGGACTGTCAGGGTGGGGGAAAGGGGAGGGAGAATATTAGAACAAATATCTAATGCATACTGAGCTTAAAACCTAGACGATGGGTTGAGGGGTGCAGCAAACAACCATGGCACACATATACCTACATAACAAACCTGTACATTCTGCACATGTATCCCAGAACTTAAAGTAAAACAAAAAGAGAAAGAAAAAAAAGAAAGAAAAGAAAGAAAGAAAGAAAGAAAGAAAGAGGGAGAGAGAGAGGAAGGAAGGAAGGAAGGAAGGAAGGAAGGAAGGAAGGAAGGAAGGAGTTTTTACAGATGTTAAAACCCAGCAATTCTACTTCTAAGGATTATTTTTGAATATATAATGGGCTAATTGCATAAAAATATATCTTCAAGGAGATTAATCAAGACTTATTAAACTAGAAAAATGGAAACAATCTAAATGCATAACAATGATGCATGGGTAAAACAAATTTGGTGCATTCCAACAATGAGATATTCTATAGTAATTATAATATGATGTATAGGTGTGTGCATACAATGTAATAAGAATAAATAGAACATTTTAAAGTAAAAAAAGAGTGTAAAAATATTGTAGTAGAATCGTATTTCTATTTAAAATTTTTGTTTGTATGTATGCAAAATATACATCCAGTTTTTGAACTGCCTGTCTCAAGCGGTGGGATTTGAATTATCTTCTTTATTTTTCTGATTTTTTTTTACAAGCATGAATCCCCATATAGTCAACCGATAACGCTTTACATATTATTTTTAAATTGCAAGTTTTATTACTTCAATCATAAGAAATATATTAACAGCATAAATTTAATTTTACTGAAGAACCAGCCTCCCACCTCTTTGTTAAGCCATAATAAATTAAATCTCTATTAATTTTTTGAAGAAAGAGGTGCTCAGGAGTGTCAAATAACCCAGAGAAGTCAAGAAGGATAAGTACTGAGGAGTGTTTGTGGGATTTAGTAATTAGGTCATTCATTGTGACCCTACAACTTCACATTAAAAAGGGAGAAAGATTGTTTTGTTCCTAAAATCAAAGAGAGGTCATTTTCCCTTGTACAAAGCAATTTGTTCGGTTTTAATGTTGCTTAATAATGTGAAGAAAGGGTGGTGGGAATGGTTTTTGTCCCTCCACCTGCATTAAATACAATAAGTATCTAATCAAACTTTAAAAAACTTATTTTTAAGTTGTGTTATGGGAGATGTTGATTATTGTCTATAAATGAGTAATACTTAACAACCAAAATGCATGTTAAGATTAAATATCTTAACATTTTCATTAATGTATTCTTTAATTCATTCATTTATTCAATGAATAAGTGCCTACTATGTGCCTGACATCATTCTAGGTGTTCTGGGATTACATTTGAGAACAAAATAGACAGCAAATACTTGGGGGCTTATATTCTAGTTGGGAAAAACAGACAACCAAAAAGTAAAACCAGCTGGACTGATGGTGATAAGTGCTATCAAAAAAAAAAAAAAAAAGAAAAAGAAAAAAGAAAAAAGAATTGGTATTCTGGGGTGGGGTGGGATTAAAATATGAAATAGGGCAGTCATGGTATCTCATACTGAAAAGGGACATTTGAGTGAAGACCTACTAGAGGCAAGGAAATGAGTTACTCTGGATCTGCAAGAAGCGTGCTCCCAGAGAACAGCACGGGCACGCAGTGAGCCTGGAATGCTTGAGGAATAGAAGGTGACTGGTGGTGGCTAGAGGGAAGGTGGTCGAGGGGGAGAAGTTTAGAGAGGAAGGTGGGGTGCATGCCATGCAGGGCCTTGTAGATCTTTGTGAAGATTCTAGTCATCCTCTTAATGAGATGGGAAGCCACTGGAGGTCTTGAGTAGAAGAGAAGTTGACACCTCTGGCCTAGGTTTAACAAGACTCACTGTTACAGCTGTGTTGAGAATAAACTATGAGAGTGTGCAGGCCAGTCTTCAGTTGCCCCTCCAAATCCATTCTCTGCCCTTTTCTGCTCTGAGGCCTGCCATGGCATCCTTGGGGCTGCCTTGACTTCCACTTCCAAATGGGTGTGTGCAATGGGAGATAGTTGGAGGAAATCCAAGGGAGAGGAGAAAGAGATTTGAGAGTTTATCTCCTCTGCTACCCTTCTACTAACTCATGATTTTGGTAGTGTCTCTACTGTTAGCTAGACATCATGTCATTTAAAGTCTTAAGCAACTAATACAGGTTTCTAAAGACAATAATGTTTAATATTTACATACATCTAGTTTTTCTTAGTGTAATTTAATCAGATGTTTAAACGCAGTTTTAAAAAGCTGTCCCTCATCTATGTCTTATTCCTCAGAGCTGCATGCCAATGGCCATGTGACAGGTCCTTTTCTTGCTGGAGTTTCTTTGGAAAAATATTCTTGTGTTGACCACATCCCTGATGGTGACAGGAAAGCCAGTGCTCTGCCCTTGCCATTTTGGGAGGTCTGCCCAGCAGTGCACCATGGCACCTCGCCCACATTTTTACCCATAAGAAAAATACACACAAATAATAAGAACCAGCTGCTTCTTTTCTACACTGCCACAGTGCAGTATTCAGCCTGTAACTCCAACTCATGAACCTTATGTTCCATAATAAAAATTGGGAAACGTCTTGGCTGGTGGGTCCAATTGAGTACGTTCATTTGTCTTTTTACTATTTGGGGTGCAACATAGTATTTTCCCTGTTTGGGCAAGTTTTTCTGTGGCTTTAATTTACTGGTGGCCTTTAAATAAGACTAGTTTCACAGTTAAACTTTCTTTTCCCCATCTGGGCTCAGTTATCATTCAGGTTCATTTTTTTTTTTTTTTTTCAAATTCATTTTCTCATTCTTAGTCTGTGGCTGACTGCCCTCTGGGAGGTTGGTGATACCGCCCAGTAACTGGAATGAGTGCCTGATTAAAGATTGCAGCTAATGACATTTGGGATGGACACAATGTTGTTATGCTTTCATGTCTGTCTTTATTTCTTCTAATAGTTTCTTATTAGTTAAGACCTTAAGTAATGCATGTGAGTTTCTTGGAAACATTAAAACATTTCCTTTTATCTGCTATAATTTAATGCCAGATTGTGTGTAGGCTAGTGACCCAGAAAAGCCATTTACTGATATATGGTGTGTAATTTAGCCAAACTGGTTTGATTACATTACTGGGTATGATTTAGGCCCATGGACGAGTCAACCGGCAATTTGATTGAAGCCATAGTCTGCTTTGTCATTCAAAGACCAGAACAGAAGCCTTAATTAGCCTGGCTGATTAAGCAAAAATCCAATTTTAGTCAGTTAGCTGGAGAACTATATCACAGGAGTCAACACGAACTTGAACATTATTTTTTTTCAAAAGAGAATAACAATCACAGAAGTACCTATGTTGTTTTTCATATCTTTTCAATTGGGTTCGTAATGGCATAGCATCCGTTTTTGATCAAATGATGGCAACTGCAACTGAATATTTTTAAGATCAGAATGAATCTAATTTCATTTTACTAATGTTCTATTCACTTCTAGCTAGAAGGCACACACTTTGGAAAAGAAATTGTATTTTTTATGCTTGGCATTTGGGACGTTGAGCAAATTTTGAAAGGTAGCTTTCAGAGATAAGAAAAGAACACTAGAATAAACTAGAATTCATTTTAGTGATATCTTTGGGAGAATAATCTTTCTGCTGATATTTATTTGCCAAAGAGTTTAGATGATGGTCTAGATTATGAACATTTATCATTGAAATAATAAAATTTGAGGAATTATATTCATTTTACAATTGGAAGATATGAACTAGACAGAAACTTTTTATAGCAATTACTCTCTTGTATATTATTTCCTTTTTCTACTCTTACTGGTTTGGCTTTTATCTTTATGGGCTGTTTAGGAATAATTCCTGCCAGCTGGATACTGGCAATTATGTTTGGATTTACCTGTTCAGATCTTTTTTTTTTTTTTTTTTTTTGAGACGGAGTCTTGCTCTGTCGCCCAGGCTGGAGTGCAGTGGCCGGATCTCAGCTCACTGCAAGCTCCCCCTCCCGGGTTTACGCCATTCTCCTGCCTCAGCCTCCGGAGTAGCTGGGACTACAGGCGCCCGCCACCTCGCCCGGCTAGTTTTTTGTATTTTTAGTAGAGACGGGGTTTCACCGTGTTAGCTAGGATGGTCTCGATCTCCTGACCCCGTGATCCGCCCGTCTCGGCCTCCCAAAGTGCTGGGATTACAGGCTTGAGCCACCGCGCCCGGCCCTGTTCAGATCTTTATTAGGATATTGCTGAAGAGTGATCTTTTGTCAACCACTTATTTAAGAAAATAACAAGATTATTTTGTGTGTAATGTGAAATGAGAGAAAGTAGATCAACTGTCACCTTTCAGTAGGTGCTTTACTCTGAAGGCTTACCGCTATAAACTTTATTTTTGCTAAAAGAAAGATCTTTTCTACTTGAAGGGACTTTTTGAGCTGTGTTACTTGGACTTTTTTGTTTGGTTTGGTTTTTGATTGAGAGAGAGAACAATGAGTGAGAAAACATAATAATCTTTGTACTAATTTTTTTCTGACAATGCCTACATTTTGGCAAGTAAACTCTGGAATACTCTAGGAAATAAATATTTGATTTTTTTTCTCTTATAGAAAGAAAAAAATGTCAGATTGCTAGAAGGACATAGTCCACAAACCTTTGTAGAAATATGCATATTACATGTTTACTATCTTTAATTCCATAGTATTAAATTAATAGGATGCATTGAGATGTAGTATAAATAGCCCTGGGCTTAGAATCAGGAAACCTATATTGTGGTCCCAGTTTTGCTATTTTTTAGTCACACTATTTAGGTTAATCATATTGTGTCTTTGCAAATGTTAATAAAATGCAACAGAAAAAAATAAAATATTCTCCCAGAGATCACTAACATCGACTCCACTTATTCTAGATTTGAACGTGATTGAATCTAGCACCTTCCATCTTACTTAATCAGGGAACCACACCAAACAAAATCCTATTGAATGAGAGCTGTACAAAGATATTTAGGAAATGCTACAATAGATGGTTATTCAGGCTCTGTTTAGATCTAACATTTACTATTTACCATGTTTGCTTATCATAGCTAAAGTCAGAAAAGATTTCATATTGTTTTAGTTTAGGTTCCTTTACTGTTTGCAGAACTTCTTTAAGTGGGTTTAAGAAAAGGGGTTTCAGGAATGGGCCTTAGCTTGCAAAGATGGGAAGAGTCGGTATCCTTCTGTTTATATAGTTCTGTTTCCTGAGTATTAAAGATGTTAAATAATCTTATTCCCAATTACAGCTGACTTTCAAATCAGAAAGGAATTAAAGCTTAATATTATCTAATTTGACCAAGCACTGATCTTTTTATGCAAGATGAGAACAAAAAAGCTTTAACTTATCTGAGAACTTTTCTTGGCTATTGTTCTAGAGGGTTTTGTGTATCTTTCTTAATCACATGTTTATCCATTTCTCCATCCCTCTCTGCAACTCTTAACTAAACCCTCAACTACCAACAATTTTTAGGAATTCCAGAGTTTCCTCTCTGAACATTTGCATACTCTGGGAATATAGGGAGTATATAGGATAATATATTTTTTTAATCCATATGAAAGCTACTGTGAGAAGTGGGCCAGCATAAAAAATGTTTTCTAAAAGTAGAAGATGTGACTGGTCTTATGAAGGTGAGTGGGTGGAGAAAACAGCTAACTAATATTGACCATAATTCAGTAAGGTTTGTAATCAAGACTAAATGGAGATCAGAAAGAAGGAAATAGGAATTTAGTCTTCACACAAAGAAAACTGGACAAACTAAATAGGCGGGTAAGGAACTGGTAGGAGTGGAGACAGATGGAAAAGGGAGGAATGCTGAGAAATAAATTACTGGCTCTCTGACAGATATACTTGTTCTCTAGTTTTAAGTGAAACTTTAGAAAAAGTAGTAATGAGTTCAGTAGTGCTCAACAAATTTAGTAAAAGGTTAAAACAGTTTAAAAGAAAAAACCAAATAGCTGAGTCCTTGCAAATGCTACTTTTCTCCTACTTTTTACCTCTTCTTCTATAGCCTTCATCATCATATAATGAATAAGTTTAAGTTCAACTTGGAATAATTTCATCTTACTTGGACACATTATTAGTCAACTATTATTTTTCAAATAAAATTTTTAGTACTATTAATTTAATTTCATGGATAAATTGGTTACATAAATATGGAAATGCCTTATCTTTATTTTTATATTTTTTTATACAGACATTTGACTATGTTAAAAATTTCAAAAAATTTTCAAGGATGTAGAGTGAAAAGGAGTTTACCCCAACACAGGACGTTAGTACCCCATTGCATTTTTCTCCAGTAGCAAAATCAGAAGAATTTTACATTGAGCACATATACTCACTATGTATACTCACTATGTAGAGTCTGCCCCTAACATTTGACTGTAATTTCTTAACACATATTTATCCATCTCTCCATCTTTCTCTGCAACTCTTAATCCATTTTGTTTTAGATGCATTTCAAAGTAAATTGCAGATGTCAATATATATCTCCCTCTAAATATTTTAGACTACTTAACTAGATTTTGATACTTATTTATTTTTTCTTTTGATGTGCAATTTAAATACAAGATTAAACAATCATAAGTATACATTTGCTAGGTTTTAACAAATGCATATATACACTACCTATGAATCCAAACCTGTTTCTTTTTTTTTTTTTTGAGACAGAGTCTCACTCTGTCACCCAGGCTGGAGTGCAGTGGCCGGATCTCAGCTCACTGCAAGCTCGACCTCCTGGGTTTACGCCATTCTCCTGCCTCAGCCTCCCGAGTAGCTGGGACTACAGGCGCCTGCCACCTCGCCCGGCTAGTTTTTATATTTTTTTAGTAGAGACAGGGTTTCACCATGTTAGCCAGGATGGTCTCGATCTCCTGACCTCGTGATCCGCCTGTCTCGGCCTCCCAAAGTGCTGGGATTACAGGCTTGAGCCACCGCGCCCGGCCTACAAACCTGTTTCTAGACACAAAACATTTGTAGCAGCCAGAAAATTCCTTCATCACTTTCCAGTCAATCTTCACTCCTGCCCTCTTACACAAAAACATTCTTTCTGTCATTATAGTTTTGTAATTCTAAAATTTCATGTAAATGGAAGCATACAGAATATTCTTTTGTATATAGATTTTTTCTTTCCATCAGGATAATATATTTTAATTAATTCACATCTGGTACACCAGTAATTTGTTTCCTTTGAATGTGTAGTGGTTATTTTGATTTTTATTTGTATTTTGCTGATCACCAATGATTTTTTTTCCATAGATTTGTTGGCCCTTCTTTGATCTTATTCAGACCTGTTTATTCGTTATTGAGTTGTAATAGTTATTTATTTAAACTAGAGAACACTCTTTTGTCAGACACATGTTTTACAAACACTTTCAATAATATTTTGAAGAATAGTGATTTTAAAATATGATAAAATTAAATTTATTGATTTTTTAGTGGTTGTTCCTTTTTGTGACTTGTCTAAGAAACTTGTAGATTAACCTCCAAGTTACACAGAGATCTTCCTATGTCTCTTTCTAAATGTATTTTGGTTTTTGATTGTTATAGTTTTAGCTTTCTTGCTTGGGTCCAAAATCTCTCTTGAATTACTTCTTGTACGGTGAGACAGAAATCCCATTATATTTAACATATTAATATTTACATAGATTTTGCAATTGATATATTGTACTATATTGTATGGTAAAAGAGCTCATTATTTATTCCATTCTCAATTATATACTGTGTTTTCTCAACAGTTATTATCTCTTTTCTGTGTGTACATTGCAAGCAATCTCTTATGACCTGTCTGACCAAATGATCATGCTTGGGAAAATTTTTCCATCCCACAAATATTTATTGAGTAGCTACACTGAACTGTATGATGACAAATGCTATAGATAAGAAAAAAATGGGATCCCCTGACTTGCCTCAGCAGAACAATGTTTACTGAGGACACAGATAAGTAAATGGATAATTGCAGTAGAGATTTTCTTAAAGATGATAAAAACACGCATGGAGCTGTGAGAGCGCAAACAAGGAACACCTAACACAGGATTTTAGAATCAGATAAAGAGAAATACAAGGAGTGATCACATGAATAGAAGAGGAACTAGAATGGCTAGTGTCCAGAAGGAGTTGTTGGTCAATAGTCCAAGGTGTCTCCAAGAGGCTGAGAAAGATGGAAACGGAAGCAAAACAACACAGAACAGCATTAGAGTTGGAAGTCTGACTGTACTTTAACGACCTTTGAAAGGGCAGTGTCAGAAGAGTGATGATGGCTGAAGTCAGATTTCAAGGAATTAACAATGGTTTAAGAGTGGAAACTAAACATCACAAGTACAGTTTATTTGGAAAAAATTGAATGGTAAAAATAAAAATAAAGAGGGAAATATGATAGTAACTTGAAAGGATAGTAGAAATGAGCTTAAGATTTTTGGCATACCAGTATTTTTAGACCGTGTCGGGGCGGGAGAGAAATTGTATTGCAAGTAGAGGAAAGATTTGCTAGAACAAAACCTCCTAAAGGAGTACTGAAGAAAAGAATAAGGGTGTAAGTATAAGAGTTGCTAATGGAGAGACACTTTGTTCTCTATGACAGGAAGATGGAAACAAATACAAGTGAAGAGAAAATAATATTAATAAATGTTCGTGGAGAGAAAAGAATTTGAAAAAATTCAAAGAATAGACAACTTACCATAAAGTGGGAGGCAAGCCCATACAGGGAGCAAAATTAGATAGATATAACCCACAGCTGAAGACATGGTAATAGCTTTGAAATAAATTCTGTGGTAAATGTGTTAGAGAGGTTTATTAGTGTTCTATTGCTGAGTAACAATTACCACAAACTTAGTGTTTTAAAGCAACCACTGTTTATTGACGTACAGTTAGCATGGGTCAGGAGTCCAGACACGGCTTAAGAGTGTCCTCTGCTCAGGGGCTCGCAAAGCTGTTATGAAGATGTCACCAGGCTACATTTTCAACTGGAGGTTTCACTAGAGAAGAACTCACTTCCAAATTCATTCAGGTTGTTGGCAGAATTCCTTTCTTCATGGTTGTGCAACTGAAGGCCTTGTTGCTTATCAGCTTTAAAAAAGGTAGCTGGTAGCTTTTAAAGTAGCTTTATTACATTTGTAAGGTCCTGAGAGCATAGGGGTTGCCTGCAGTTCTGTGGTCATGTGACCTTTTCCACAGACAGTTCATAAGACAGTGTCTCTCAAAGGACCCAAGAGAATCTCTTAATCTTTTGCCTGCGAAGACAGAGTTTTATACAATGCAACATAATTACACAAGTGACATCTGCTGAGTGCAGTGGCTTACACCTATAACCCCAATACTTTGGGAGTCTGAGACAGGCGGATCACCTGAGGTCAGGGGTTCAAGACAAGGCTGGCCAACCTGGGAAGACCCCGTCTCTACTAAAATTTCAAAAAATTAGCCAGGTGTGGTGAAGCACGCCTGTAATTCCAACTACTCAGGAGGCTAAGGAAAGAGAATTGCTTCAACTTGGGAGGCAGAGGTTGCTGTGAGCCGAGATAGTGGCACTACATTCCAGCCTGGGCAACAGAGTGAAACTCCGCCTCAAAAAAAAAAAAAAAAAAAGAAGTGACATCCATCAACTTTGCCATAAATAAAACCTACTCAAGGGAGTGACATCCTTTCACTTTTGCCATATTTCATTGGTTGGAAGCAAGTCACTGGTTGTGTCTACACTAGAGGTGAGGGGATTACACACAGGTGTGACTCACTGGGTCGTGGAGGCAGGGGTGGGGTTCCCTTCAGGGCCTATCTACTACAGGAGGCACTTTAGAGCAGTTCGGAACACATAATCCTTTACAGAGGGCTCAGTGTGGCTGGGCCCAGGGAGATGCTGGTCCACACATGTACAACATTCAAAGTTGTAGAATAGAAGCAGAGAAATCAGAAAATATGGTCCTCTCCTCATGGTGGAATTGGCTATGAAAGTTCAGCAAAAAGACAAGAGTGCAGAAGTATCAGAACTGTGATGAAGAACCTCTTTGAATATTTTAGCATGTGACTCAGACTGTTAGGGAGGCAAAAGAGGTCAGAAGGAAATTGGTTGTCTTAGATGATGAAAATTTATTAAAGTACTGAAGGTACCGAAGAGCCACAAGATTTTATTCATTTACTCAGTAGGAATTTATTCTTGGGCATACAGAAATGTGGCAGAAAGACATGATGGCGGTAACATCCATAAAATTTGGCACCAGATTGAGTTTAAATCTTTTTTATCTATTTATTAGCCATGTAACAATGGATAAGTGAAATAATCTAGGTGACTCAGTTTCCTCTTTATAAAACAGGAGTAATAATATCTTACAATTGGGTTAATGTGAGGAATGGGTTCCTGGCACATTGTAAGAAGCATGATAGCACTATGTTTATATGTTAACAGTTACATTGATGAAATAAATGAGATTAACAAGATAACAGTCTGTGTATCTAAGTTGCATATTGCCTTCTGGGAGAAAAAGATATAGAAAAAGTAATTATAATACCATGTGGCAAAGAAAGCAAATGCATCAGTGTGGATATGCTATGATTTATTGCTGTCGAAAACAACTCCCAGATCATAGAGGATTGTAATTTATTTCTTATTTAAGTGACAAGTCCACTGAGGATTAGATAGGGGCACTGTTCATCATAGTCATTCCGAGATTCAGGTTAATTGTCTACCTCGACAGATGCTTTCTCAAGCATTGAGCCAGAGGAAGAGAATGTGGCAAATCACATACAAACTCCTAAAATGTCTACTTAGAAATAACATGCCACTTTTGCTCATTTATTAAGCCACAGTCATATGGCTGCTCTAACTTTAAGTGGGAAGAGGAAGTGCAAGTTTAGACTGTGACCCTCTGAAAGACTAGAAATATTTGGTGGGCTTAACTGATGTCTACCACAGTCTTTCCTCTAGCTCTCCATATTGGGAAAAGTCTCCTTCCTACACACACAAAACCCTCCCTTCTCAAAGAAGCTAATTTAAAAATCCTATCTAATAACTGCACCTAGCTCAATGCCCAGGATCTCTGAGTGGTGCCTGACTAGGATGCAGCTCCTGTTTCTCCAGATACCTTAACACTAAAATGATCACTTATGTGCTTCTTTGAAGCTCCCAGTATGTACAATGGTGTCTAGAGATAGCATAACCGTAATAAACTGACTCTACTATTCAGAAACAAACAAACAAACAAACAGGAGACATACAGCAGGTAGACATACACAGGTAGCATTTGTGAAATCCTATTGGATACTTGTTGGGTGGGAGCTCCCTACCCTGACGATGGAAAACGTTTCATAATTAGGCCTAGATTCTGCCTCTTGAGGGGAGTTTCCTATTACATTGTTCTCTGTGGTTCTTAGGTGATCCCTCTGAAAGTTTCTTTCTCTTATCCTCTTTGGCCACATCTAAAGTGGGCATTAGAAAATATGCCCTCCTTATGGGCTGAATTGCTTTCTCAGCTTAGTTATTGCCTGTAGACTACTGGGAGACAATGAGTGCTTTGTTTCTAAGAGTTGCATTCTCTCAGGATGACAGTTCTTTTTGGCAGTACAACTCTCAAAAACTTAGTTGCCTATTTGCTTCTAGTTAGCTCCATGTGTCAATAGCCACACTCAAAATTATTTTCTAGATAGAATTCTCACATTGCTGAATTTCTTTGCTTCATTCATGAGTCTCTTTCTAGATTTAATTGCAAGTACTCTGAGCCTAGCCAGCTTTGGTAGGATACTCACACAATAAGCTAGTTTGTTTCTTATTAAAAAGACACTTACTCTCAGACTATTTGATCCACCCAGAGATTTGAATAGTAGTAGGATGAATATTTCTTTGAGTTGACCTTTGTGAACTAGGGCTTAAATATTGTCTCAGTTTAGCTTTATATGTTACAGGTTGGAATTGAAAAGTAGTTGTTTCTGAATTTCTGTACTATATTCCTCTTCCATGTTGCTTTCCATTAGGCAGGAGAGGGTCACAGGCTGACTTCCTATCATCTAGAACATTCTTCTCCACTTTTTTTTTCTTCTTATCTTGGCAGTAATAACTATTCTTTTTCCAAATATAGGAGCCAAATGTTTAAAATAAGAAAAGGAAATAAATTAACCTGATCTGCCTTTGTAGAAGCAGAGGAGGACATGTTCAATTCCCGGGTGGAAAGAAGAAGTCTCCACTGGAGAGTTTAAAAACCACTGATTTGGAAGACTTAAGTCCAAGTGTGTAAGAGAGCATATAAAGCCCTCAAGAATATGTCACCTACCTTATCCTTTATGGACTTGTATATGATTATTTTGTGCTCCTAAATGTATAAGCCGACAACTGGAAGCTGTTTTTAGAAGTTCACATTATGATTTCTCTCACGTTGCTTGTTCAGCGTACCTGTCTGGAAATCTTTCCACAGTTGCCCTTTAACTGCAGCTCAGTCTAAGGACCTCATGTAAGAATTCCTTGTCTCCTGAAGGTTCGGTAAAGATCCACTTTTCCATATTTCTATAGTCTGCTGTGCATATCAGTATCACACTTTCTCTCAAAGGTTGTCAGTAATGTGATTATGTATTATTTTGATATAATACACACTAATTTTGTATTATTTTGATAATATTTTGCATTTTTGTATTATTTTGATATTTTGTAATTTTTTATATTACTTTGAGAAATAATTTTGTATTATTTTGATATAATACACAATCATATAATTGTATTATATTTGATACAAGTATGATAAAATAAGTATGTTTAAAAGATTACACACATAAAAGAATTAATTAAAACTATAAACAAAGAATAAGACACTATAAAAATGAAATTACCGTAGCTGAAAAAACTAGACACAGTTAAAAAAGAATTAGTAAGTTGACAAAATTCCAAAAGATGGAGGACAATGAAATAAAAAGTTCAAAAATATGGTTGAAATATATTAAGAATAGAACTAAATTATCCAACATTCAACCAATAAAAGTGTCTGAAGAAAAGAAAAAAGGCTTTGGTGAGAAGCAGTGTGTGAAAATACAATGACTATAATCGGATATAATTTCTCAGATTAAGGAAATACAAGTCCAAACCAGAATGAATATAAATAAATCCCTAATAGCAATTCTAAACTTGCTATGAAACTATGTAACATCCAAGAAACTGGTAAAGAGTCAAGTAAATCTCAACACACATTAATTGAACAAAACAATGAATAATAATAAAAATGGCCAATTTGATGATGTAAAAAGAAAGTTCCCAAAATTGTGGATAGCAGTAATGTGTCACATGGGAAGAAGTGAATGAAGGCAGATCTCTGAATCTTTATTAAAAGGAGAATAGCAATATTGACTAGCTTTGACCATTATAAGTCAGTATGTGTGATACGATTGTAAGAGAAACAATTTAAAAATTGGTAATTGTAATTTCCAAATTAGTAGAGAATATAAAAATGAATAAGGGAAAGTCAATTCAACAGAAGGAAGAAAATAAATAAAAAACAAACAAAAAGCATGATAAGAGAGCAAAACAAAAGTGGCAGAAAGTTCAGGAATATAAATCATTTCAATCAATATAAAAGTACTGAATTTCATCAGTTAAAAGTGTTTAGATTGGATTTTTTTAAGCCTTTCCTTCTTTCTTAATAATTAAATCCTAAAGCCACCAGACTGTCAATTAATACTGGTGTCTAAAAATAAAGAACCCACCAGCTAAGTTCAAAGAAGAGAGGCATATGCAGTGTTTATGTATGTGTATGCGTGTGTGCTTATGAGCAAAAATGGTTAGTATTAGACCCCAAACAGAATAAGTAGGACATCTGCAAAGAGGAGAAGGGCAGATGACCTGGTGTCAGGCCTCAGAGCTTGTACCTGATGACTACCTGCATCAGGTGGCAGAGATGATGGCAACAGTAGCAGCTTGGCATGGACTGGTGAAACCTGCTGGATCAGGTTGGTGACTGCATAGTGGGAGCAGTGGTGGTGGTCTGACATGGTCGTCAGGGACTGAGCAAGTTAAAAAGAGTATTGAGTGTCTATTTAGGGGGAGGTGTGTTTGCAGCAGCAGTAATTGGAATTTGTCTTCACACAAGGAAACGATCTGGTGAAAAATCGTGTCAAGGATAACGGGTGTCATGGACTAATTGTTTGCATCTCCCTCAAATTCATGTATTGAGTCCTAACCTCCAATGCAATTATATTTGGAGACAGGGCCTTTGGGAGGAAACTAGGATTAGATGGAGTATTGAGATCAAGGCCCTCATGATGGGATTATTATAGTTATAAGAAGAGATGCTACAGCGTTCTCTCTCTCTGCAAGAAAGGAAGAACGATCTCATCCGGAATCGAATAGGCTGGCAGCTTGATCTTAGATTTTTCCAGCATCTAGAATTGTGAGAAAATAAATTTCTGTTGTTTATGCAACCCAGGATAGGATATTTTGTTATGGCAGCCCAAGCAGGCAAATGCAATGGGAATCATATTTCTCACTGTAGTAAAAGGGGGTTACAAATATGGAAAGAAATAAAACTGGAATTAATCCTATGATATTGCACTGAAATCAGAGACACTGGTATTAACTCACTTTTTAAAAATTTATACATAGGTAGTTGAGTAAAATATACACATAGATGTAAATGTGTATTTACATATATGCCCTGGATATGTCCATCGAGAGGCCTGAGTAATCACAATACCAATGTGCACACTGATCTTCATTGCTCAGTCCTAAGGAACTAGGGCTTCTTGGAGAAATGGCTGGTTCCAATGCTTGAGCAGGCAAAGTACAAGATGACCATGGAAAGTGTTATTGTTCCAGAAAGTGAGGAAGTGTTTAGAAAATGATGTAGATAAAATTGGCTTGAACAGGCCCACGTTAGACAAACATTGGAATCATTTGCACATCAAAATAATGACAGTAATAGATTATAACCTGGTGATTAAATAGTTACTTCTTCATACAGATATAAATAAACAAATGCATAAGTAAATGGTGAAAAAAGAAAGCTTTTTGTTACAGCAGAAAGCCAATTAATAAATGTAGATGGAATGACGGAATGAAGAATTATTATTTGGCAACCATCTTAGTACTAGTTCAGTCATAAAGACATCAATGGATGGGAAAACTAGTGACAGAAAATTTGATAAGGAATGGAGTGTTTACTTAGTCTCAAAGATTTGTTAATTGCAAAAGGAAGAATAACTTTCCAGTGAAGAAATTTAGAAGACATAACCTTTATCAAGTGATAAAAGTTAACACAACTAGTAGCAGGCTGAATTGAAATTGAGTACCATCTGGTAGAACAATGAGAACACAACATCACTTCTGTGATATTCCTTCAATAAATATATATAACCTGAGTAATAATGAAGGAATATCAGACAAATAAAAGCTTAAGAACATTCTATAAAATAGTGTTATTTTGGAAAGTGTCAAGGTCATGAATGTCAAGAAGAGTCTGAGAAACTATTTCAGACTGAAGGAGAAAAGCAGAGGTTAATATAAAATAGAGCTGGGTACTGGATAATTTTGCTATACAAAATATTACTGAAAAAAACTACTGAAATTTTACTGGTGTCTGTGGATTATATCATAACCATTTGTCTATGCTAATTTCCCAATTTTAATGGCAGTATTCTGCTTATGTAGGTAAATATTCTAGGAATTACACATAAATATTCTGGGATGATAGGGCATAATGTCTCCAATTTACTCTCTAATCATTCAGAAAATAATTCTGTGAGTATAGTTCTAAAGTTTCTGTTAAAATATTAAAATATTTCAAGATAAAAAATTTTAAAATCCAGCTATATGATGATTAGAGGAGACATACTTAAAACATAATAAAAGACTGTGTGAAGTAGGGGTAGAGAAAGATATAGAGGGAAGATGCTAATCAACAAAAGAAATCTGATGTAACAATGTAGCAGAAAACACAATTGTAAATAGCTCATTCTTCAACAGTGAATCAAAATGGATATTTACAAGGGAACAATAGTATCAAAACTTATGGGATACAAATAAAAGAGGGCTTACAGAGTAATCTGTAGTCTCCAAAAACACATGTTAAGAAAAAAAAAAAATAATGGCTCTTCTTAAACTAAAAAACTAAGGAAACATCTAATAAATAAAATAAAGCTGAATAAAGAAAATTATATGGATATATTAGTGAAATAAAAAGTACCCAAATATAAGAATAAAGAAAATCAACCAAAAGATAGTTCTTTAAATATATTAGTAGAATATATTTACTATATTAAGAACGACAAACTAAAAATAACCTCCTAAATCAGCATTGTTAGGAATTGTATTCATTAGGATTCTTTGGAGGGACAGAACTAATGGAATATATGTGCAATATATAAAGGGGAGTTTATTAAGTATTAACTCACAGATCACAATGTCCCACAATGGGCCATCTGAAGGCTGAGGAGCAAGAATAACCAGTCCAAGTTCCAAAACTGAAAA
Source organism: Colobus angolensis palliatus (assembly GCF_000951035.1). NCBI lineage: Eukaryota > Metazoa > Chordata > Mammalia > Primates > Cercopithecidae > Colobus > Colobus angolensis. The sequence goes on from NW_012118822.1 coordinate 430,735, forward strand.
ACTTGGAGTCCAATGTTTGAGGGCAGGAAGCATCCAGATTGGGAGGACAATGTAGGCTGGAAGGCTAAGCAGCCTCTCTCTTTTCACTTTTCTCTTCCTGCTTATATTCTAGCCATGCTGACAGCTGATTGGCTTGTGCCTACCCAGATTGAGGGTAGGTCTGCCTTTCCCAGCCCACTGACTCAAATGTTAATCTCCTTTGGCCACACCCTCACAGACACAACCAGGATCAATACTTTGCATCCTTCAATCTAATCATGTTGACACACAGTATTAACCATCACAGGAATGAAAAAGGGAAAATTACAGACACACAGACTGAACAAATCATAAGTTAATTCTATGGAAAACTTTAGAGACTAGTTTCCTAAAATGGACAATTTTCTAGACAAATATAACTTAACAAATATAATCTATCTATAAATCAATTGAAGCAATCAGATCAGTAGTTTTTAAATCTTCCATCAAAAGGTATCATACTCTGGGAATTGTAGAGGAATAGCTAGGTCCAATAATTTCTACCTTCTATGAATTTTCTAGGCACTAGAAAAAGCAGGGAGGCTCCCTGGCTCACTGTATGGGCTGTATTGGAAGCTTGCTCTAAAGCTACCCTATGTCCTCTCTCCCCTCCACCTCACCTTTAATTTCTAATTGATCTCATATCGCCATGAATTCCCCTATTAATATGATATGACAGTTAAAATTTTTACTTCAACTCAACAATACTTATTGAGTAGCCTGTTACATTCCAGGTCCTATGATACTTTTGGGAATAAAAGAGATATCTAGATAGCAGATTGGCTGCTAGGTTGATGCAGTTAAAGCCTCAGTCTTAGATGAAAACAGTTGGGAATTTTACAAATCCCTAAATCACCAACTCATCTTTATTTTACTTCTTCTTGCCTTTTCCCAAATATTTTGAACTTTTTTGTAGATAGTGTTTTAAGTGCAAAACAAATGACAAAGACCCACACAAGAGATAAAAATGGCAAACTAATTGCATCTGTATGGCATGCAACAACACAATCCTGAGGAAAAAAAGCATTATTGAAAGTTAAATGACCACGTTTATGCATGTAGCTCCTGAGTTACTTGAGGCAAATCACTTGGCCCCTCTGTGCCTCAATGTAAGTAGAACTACAGCTAGCTCTCCAGTTGGTTTTGCAGTATTGCTGAGAAGTAAATGTAATACAATTAAATAACAGAGCTGAAATCCCTTGAAGGGTATAATATACAATAAAAGTGAGTTATTATCATCTTCATCACCATCATTAATATGTAGTGTATAATAGACGTTTCCATTTAAAAATGAATTGTGAGAGACATTTTGAAAACAAGTTGGGTGTAAGTTCATAGGGAAAATGATTTTTCAGGGAAGTATTATTTTACCATTTCCAATTTGCATATTCCATTGTGTACAATTCCACAATGCTATGGCCTTCCAACTTCTGACTACAATTCACATATATTTTGATTCAATATACAAACATACACACATGCGCAACTATATATATCATATGATATATGAATAAAAGGCATCACAAAACAGTGTTTACCTTTTCAATATTAAGTCAAGTTGATATTTTCTGTTTCACTCTGCTATATTCCATGTAATTCTATTTTATCTCATTTTTTAAAAGTGTATTTATTTTATGACTCCAGTTTGAAAACTGGTATTTACATATATATCTCACATCCATTGTTTTTTAAAATAACTCCATGAAAACAACTTATTAAAACTAGTGGGATAAGGCCAAGCAAAAGTCAACTTTTTTTCTGTTGGATTCCAGAGCAAGAAGTACTAAAAGTTTATGTTCTGCAGTTGAAGAGTGTTGCATACAGACTTTTCAAATTGTAGCAGAAAAATTGGTTTAAAAAAAGTCACCAGACTTTCCAGTTTCCTTCCAATGACCTTTGAAAGGAAGAATGACTGAAGGGAATTCTTAAGGATGAGCTCACAAGTAAGATGGGAGGAGGTTGTACCCTGCTATATTTTAGAGTGTGAACTTATTAAATCCAGCTGAATGTTTTGAACTATCATCTCTGTCTTTTGTTAAAAGAGAAATTATCTACAAAAGTTACAATTTGACAATTGAAACCTGAGATATCTCCACATATTTTCTCAATCACCTTAACCTTTGGAATATATATAAATGATGAAAATCATACTACTTTATGATAGTACAAAATACTAACTTTTTATACAGAGAAAGGGTTTCATTTGCTGAGATATAATTAATTTTTAAATTTCTATATTGAATTTTAAGAGTAATTGTTATACATACTGAATCAGAAAGCAGGGTAATCTATTTTTAAAAAATCTTGATGAGCCATAATGTTAAGTATATATTTATATTTAAATATGTCAAATAATTAAATTATAAAACAATTGAATTGGGAGGTACTTATTTCAATTATTTAAAAATCCTTTATGAAATAATATATTAGTATTGGTTAGCATTCTTCTGAGGAACAGAACCAATAGGATATGTAAGGAGATTTATTATAGGAATCATTTCACGTGGTAATGAAGGCTGAGGAATCTCATAATCTGCCATGTGTAAGCTGGAGAACCTGGAAAGTTGGTAGGGTAATGCCGTCCAAATTCAACGACCTGAAAAACAAGCGGGACGAAGTGTGTAAGTCCTGCTCTGACTTCAAAGGCCAACGAGCCAGAAGCACAGATGTCTTAGGGCAGGAAAAGAAGGATGTTTCAGCTCAACAGAGAGAGTGAATTAACCTTTTCTTAGCTTTTTGTTCTATTTAGTCTGTCAAATGATTTGGATGATACCTGCCCACATTGGTGAGGGTAATCTTCTTTTCTCAGTCTATTGATTTAAATGCTAATTTCTTTCAGAAACACTGTCACAGATATACCCCAAAATAATATTTACTGGCTATCTGGGCACCCTTTAGCTCAGTCAAGTTGACATATAAAATTAATCATAACTAACATTTTAAACATTTTCAACTATAAAATTAACCATTACTAACATTTGCTTTGAGCATTTTTAAAAGATAATGATAATGTATAATTATTATCTTCCTTTTATATGTTAAGCATCATGCTTGTTTTATACATTTTAAAATCTGTTCTTGAGAATGTCATACATGACAGATAATAATAGATGGGAAAGCTGAGTTTTTGATAATTAAACAGTTAGAAGTAAATCCATTTTACAAACTCTGGCTTGGGTCTCTCTCTAAAACCTGAGCCATTAACTTCAGAGTACCCATAGTTTTCAGAAACCCAAATATTATTATGGCAAATAACTCCCAAATATTACTACCACAGACATTTTACCAGTGTTTAGACCATCCATACATACACAGATAGCTCTACCTTATATGTCCCAAAATGAACACATTATCTTTTCACCTCCTCTCACCCCTGCTCACCTTCACCCTCCCCAAAACACCTCACAATCTGACCTCTTGACAATCTTCTTTTTTCTCCTTTCAAAAGCCCCCCTCAGTTACCAAAGCCAGCAATCTGGAAGACCTCCTTAACATATTTTTCTCCATTTCCACTCCACTTATATCCAATTGTCCACTAAATCTTATTGACTGCCTTGATAACTCTTAAGTCCATCCACTTTTCTCAAGACCAGCTTTAACCACGTGGTCAAACACGTTCTTACCAGTTTGTTCTTGGTTATTATTATGGTCTTATTTATTCCTGTCTAAAATTCTCTGTTCTTATCTATTCTCTGCACAGCAGCTACAGTGATTCTCATAAAATGCAAATCTGATCACATCTTGTTTAAAACCCTTCCATGGCCCCTTATTTTCAGCATAAAACTTACGATCCTTAGCCTGACATGCAAAGCCACTCATTTGTAATCTTATCTCTCTCTCCAGTGCCATAACTCTTAACTATCTCTTTACCTAGGCTTTCTAAATTACTACCAATTTTCTGAACTGCAATGCCCTCAACTCCAGACTTTTGGTATTTTCTTCTAACTCACCCTAAAATGCTCCCTTCTAGTGTTCTACCTTAGCAATTCCTCAAAAGTTTTCTCATAAATTCCTGGAAATACATATATAATGGTAATTTTCATACTGTATTATAATTATCTCTCTTCCTACCTATTTTAGACCATGAGCCCCAAGGCTCAGCATAATACATGGCACACAAAAAAAGACCAAAAATATATTGTGTGAAACACTATAATGCAGAATATATTTCATGACAAGCTTCTTCAGTACACTAAATGGTAATAAATGGCTTGAAAATTAAATGAAACAACAAAATGTGCTTCATTTACTTATAAGACTCTAGGAAGAACACTTATTTTCAAAAGTGTACCTTCTATCCTGAGAAAGGATATTTGACTTAAAATGAGAATGATTACTATTATTTATTATGTGTTGAGAAATAAGTGAGAACTGAGTAAAAGCCAAAGAAAAATAAATGCATTGGATATTAACTTTACTATTATGAACTAATGGATTATTTATAGAATAAGTCTGATAATACCCTCACCTAGGGAGGTATAAAGTAGTAGAAAGAGGACAAAAGCAGGAGTTCAGAGGACATCTCCAGGCCTCTGATGTAATTGGGAGTAACTCTCATCAGTAACACGGGAATGAAAAAGCTGCCCTATCTAGTTGTACTAGCCTGTGGTGAGACTTGGATGAGAAAAACAACATGACACATTTTGTAAACTACATAGTGAAATGAGATATACAAATTGTTAGAATTAGGTTAAAATATAGCCTACTTCAGGGAGTGTTCCTGCATACTTATCAGAAGAAGAGCATCACTGAAATAGAGCTCATTATGGGTCATCTTCATTTCTCCCCACTGCAGCTAGCTCTCCAAGCATCGTGTTACAACTTGGCATCCCCAATGCTCAGTATAATATATGGGATACAGCAAGTGCCCCATACATATTTCCTGAATGATTTACCAAAACAATATCACTATAAGGTGTTCTTAAGGTGAGAGAAGAATGTTTGTTACAAGCCAGTGTTACAGAAAGACTAGGGCATACTTTTTTGTATTTGGTATTACTACAGATGTTTTGACTGTTTTAATAAATTAACAACATTTCAGGGACCTTTAAGAAGAGGAAGATAAATATTTAAGGGCGAATAAAGTTTGCAAATAACCCACAAAGTTACTCTAAAGGATTTTCTACCTTCCTCTACTTTCAGAATCTTATTATTTATTTTAACTTTAGCCATCACCTTATTCCTCCTAAAAATGACCTACATCAGACATTTTCAATTTAACTTTTTGTTTTAGTAAGAATTTATATTTGCTTAAAAGTTGCCAAGAGAGTACACAGGTTTTTGTACATTCTTCAACCTGCTTTATGTTTCCCTATGTTGAAAACCTCACGTAACCAACTTATTTTTAAAAAATAGAAGGCAATTTGAGCAACTCTTTGGTGGAAGTGTCTGAGAGAATTATGCAATATCCATTGGAGTGGAATAGAATATTTTAGTTACAATACCCAAATCATAAATCACTGAGTCAATCGTGATCAATTACAGGAATGTAAAAATACTTGAATGTAGAACTTTGACTTCGTAGAAAAATATCGTTTAAGTCTGAGAATAACCTCTGTGGATATGTTGCTTTACTTGAAGCAATTCTTGTAATAATCAACACAAAAGATGTGACTCTCTGAAAAATGCTGAAAGAAAAGACTGAGTAATTCTATTCAATGTACATTAGAAAAGAGCCGAAGTGATTCTGTATACTGCATACAATTGACTAAAGAAGATGTCATAATTAAAATGATAAAAATTGAAATAAACATACTTATTGATAGAAAACCATATATGTTTACACAGTGGTTAATTATAAAAGTTTTCATTTTATTTCAACTGTGTATATGTAGATCTGTACTTATATGATAGTAGAATTATTTCCTTGAAATATAACTGCTTGGATTTATTATGAACTTAAATATTATTTGAGGTTCTTTACGAAGAGTAACATACTTTTTCTAGTAAAGACAAGAAATTATCCAAGCAAAAATTAGTACTTATAAATTGTCTTTTATAATATATATAGTAGAATATATTCTATATGAAATAAATCAATATATCTACACAGAAGCAGGTTTCCGCTCATTTTTTTAACCACTGAATATACTCCGTATAAACTCTTTCCCTTTACTACATTCTTGCTATATTATGCAATGTATAAAATATTATCTGTAGTTCTAATAATCAAATATTTTAAGTTAGACTGCTTCTGAAGTTAAGACATATAATTTAATAAAGAAGATCTGGTGAACATATTCAAATTACAAAACACTTTTCCCTTCCTTCTGCTGCACTTAAAAATATTAAGATACCAAGTGATTCGCTCAATGAACTAAGGTTTTCAGGTGGATGTTAAGTGTGCATTACAGGCCTGACAATGGCATCAGTGGAGTTCTGTACCAAGATATCCATCTACTACTCAAAGGAGAGAGACTGCTTGCCCTAGATTCACTGTATGTTCTTGATCGAGTCACCTCACATTCTTGAACCTCGGTCAACCCATTTGGAGAATTAGGTGAAAGCTAAGCCTTAGTGAGAAACAGATGCTACATCTGAGATGAGTTTTCTTGTGTAAACAAGTAATTCCAAAGTTTAATTCCGAAGAAAGTTGCTATGTGAATTGCCATGATACATAACCTATATGAAATAGACAACTGGGTTAAGGCTTTAGAATAAATGTTTCTTAATACAAGTTATAGTATCGTGATATTATATCTGGGTTTCTTAAAATATTTTAATCTAATTTTTATTTCTTCTACCTTGTTTATTAAATATATACTATTGTGATTTTTATGTGAAATTTATTTAATGCTTTTGGAGCATATTATTATTTTTATCTGGTAACTTATACTTCTAACAGGTCAATTAAGTTGTCAAGGTAGGGGGAAATAGAACTTAAAATAGTCCAGTTATTACATAGTGAAAGTCAGTAAAAGTTAATTCTTCTTCTTTTAGGATAAAAGTTAACAATCAAAGGATTTAAAGACATGTGGTTTTAAAAACAACAGCTAAGTTTGCATTTTGGTTTAATTCCCAGTAGATTACTTGTCATTTTAGTAAGGTCGTACATTGGAAAACACATTTCTACTAAAGATGTAGATAATTTAATAAGTCGAAAAGAATTCCTCAAAGGAAAGAAAAGCCCTCTTGAGAAATGCTAGTCTAAGTTGTTGGACTGCTTTCTCTCCTCTGCAACTGCTACTTGTCTGATTGAAATAGCTAGAAACATCAAAGTAAGATCTATGGTTCCTGAAATTCTCTGAGCTTGCCATAGCTCTAAACTTATATTTCTTGTGTTGACTCCCTGTCTTATTATCATCGGTGCACATTTCAAAGCTTCAGGTTTAATGTACTGTGCTTCCCATTGCACAACTTTTTGTATTTTAAACTGGGAGTAAATAACGTTAATCAGCAAGCTATTGGATAATGTTGAGAATTCTGTGTTAGCTGGTTTGTGATTCTCTGGTTTGTTTTTTCGTGTTCCCACACTTGACTAAAGGAGCAATAGCTTGGTCTTTGAGTGGAAAACAATCCAAGAATTTCAGAGGAGAGGAACTAAGCAATACGAGGCCTAGAGCTATTATCTTCTGAAGAGAGATGAAAGCACTCCTGTCCTGTGCTTTCCTCGGTTGCTTGCACAGAGCCCTTTTGGCTTTAGTGTGAAAAGAACATAATCTGTGGCACAATTTGGCCCTTGGTTTCTTTAGAAACTAAGCGAAGTCGAATTGAGTGAGATGCAAAATAACTGTTGACTAGGGTATGATCATCCATGGGAGACCAAAAATGTGATAGGCATAGATCTAAAAACTTGTGGGGGAGGTGTTGGTGAATGATAAAAGCCTAAGTTTAGATAATATCTAGTGAAAATATCCAATCAAAAACTTTACTAAGCAACTTGGGAAGCAGGCTGGATGAAAGCAGAATATGGTTCATCATTTTGACATTTTGAAACTAGAGTTGCCATCAGAAAGAATCTTATACTATTGGAGCAGTTGAATTGTAAATATTTTTTCCTCTAAAATTCTCATGTAAATGGTGTGAACTCTAGAATTAATAAAACACAATTTTTCATATATGTTCTTCATATATAATGAGTATATATTCTTCATATATATTCAATTATTCATATGTATGTGTTTATATATAATATGTATATATGATACCCTCAAATGTACATATAATATCTCTCCAGGCTCTTGCCAAAGAATATTATTTTGAAGTGTACAAAAGAGGAGAAGCTTTTCATCCCATGAAAGGCCTATTTCTCTTCTAGTGCACTCTGAATCACTTACTTACTTTGGAACTCTTGACCTCCTTATGATTCCCTGGATCTGGAAGTGAGATTGATGAATACAAAGTAGGACATACATGTGGGAGCTCTTATGAATTGGAGCTATATGAAAATAATTAGTCTAATTTTTATCTGGCATAGAGTTCAGATTCTACCATTACTCTGTGATGTAAGCACATTTAAAGAATAAGGGAGTTATAATCACAAGGAAAGTTGGGAAGAATGAATTCGTAAGTTAATCGTTGGTCCTGAAAGCTTACAATAGGTGAATCAATGGTATTATATGTCCTTTTTTCTTTTTCTTTTTCTTTTTTTTTTGAGATGGAGTCTTGCTTTGTCACCCAGTCTGGAGTGCAGTGGCACAATCTTGGCTCACTGCAACCTCTGCTTCCCAGGTTCAAACAATTCTCCTGCCTCAGCCTCCCTAGTAGCTGGGATTACAGGCTTGTACCACCATGCCCAGCTAATTTTTATATTTTTAGTAGAGATGGGGTTTCACCACATTAGCCAGTCTGGTCTCAAACTCCTGACCTCAGGTGATCCTCCCTCCTTGGTCTCCCAAAGTGCTTGGATAACAGGCATGAGCCACTACACCCAGCAAAATATCCCTTTTTCAACTTCAGTCAATAAAATTGGTCTTCTGAAGCCACCTTCAGTGGAATTAATTTTTATGCTTGAATAAGATGAAACTTGAAAGGCCCAAAAGTTTTGCAGAGTAGATGATTCACAAAGGTTGTTCACGAAAAGTTTGCAGAAAATAAACCTTTAGATGTTTGTTCAACTATTTCTTATTTTAAGATAGACTGCAAACAAACAAAAAAACAAAACAAACAATAAAACTCCAAATAAAACAAAACAGAAAGTTAAGTTGCTAGTGCAATTCTTGGCAGAAGGTTAAGGTAGTTTTATATAAGATTCTGAAACATGACTTTTTAGTTATGTATCTATTTTTGAGGAAAATCTTTTTCTGCCTATAGACATCACTGAAGTAAACATTTGGTGTATATATTATTTATGCTCTGATGTTCAGAGTGTGTATAATAGTGAGTGTGTAAAGTAGAATAAATTTTAATTTGATAAAATGCCAATCACGAAAGTGTTTTTTTTTTAAATCAAGGACCTTAATCTGTAAATATGACTGAAAAATTATTTTTCATTTTCTTGTGGTATAAATACCTAAATAACTGCATTTCTAAGTGTTAATATTTTTACCATAGATTTTGTAATACTTAGAGACTTTTCTTTGAAGAACTCAAAGTTCTTTGATTAGCATCTCATCCAACAATTTTTAAGTCAGAGAATTTCAAGAAAAACAAATGGAGGATAGGCAAAGAGCCTTCTCCTTTGATAAAAATGTAATCTCATAAAACCAAAAACTTATTCCCATTTTTCTTCTTCCCCAACATTAACAGTGATCACCTCTATGCACCTTGGAATTAAGAAGTGGAAAAGTGTTTCTGTTAATAACTACTCTGCTTCCGCACTGAATTGAGATTTATTCTTAAATTTCCATTCTGTGGCTCAAGAAGTTCTTCATGTGCCTTAGAATGGAGTTAGGGTTATGAGGTGATTGTTGGTTTAACTAGTATGATTTCTTAATGCCATCTGTGTCTCTTCTGTTTGTTTTACCCAAATTTTTTTTCAAGACATCAAATAATTATGAAGAGTATTAATGGATGTTCCACATCACTGTGCCTACTCGCTAATCCTGAGCATGCCCTGCTCTTTCCTTCTTTATCTTTCTTTTGTAAAGTACATTAGTTGTGTTTGCCTGTACAGAATCTAACCACTTTTCTTTTGGGAACGAATCTCTGATTTTCATTTGAGGAATCACCATTCTTCCATTCTTAGCCCATGTGGTTTAGACAGGGTTACTCTTTCCACTTGGATCTATGGGTTGCTGTATGCCTCAGGCTCTTTCATTAGAACATTTCATTTCTCTGACTGCAGTGAGATCCATCTTGGGTTAATAGCACTTGATTCTGGGACTTCTGATGGAAGCAATGATTTACAAAAAGTTATTGTCATCAGACTGATAAGTTTTGGGAAGATGTTATTGCAAGGGGGAAAATTACCTAAAAAGGGGGGCAAACCAGGGGAAAGCAGAGCTGTAATAGGTAGAGGGACAACTGCTGATAACATCATTTGAGTACCTTCATCCAACTAGGTAATCTGAAACATCTGAAGATAACTAGTCCTGGACTTTTTGTTATAAATACTTTCCTTTCAACTTTTATTTATTTAGCTTAATTCAGTTTGAATTGAGTTTCTGTCATTTGGGTCAAAGGAATGCTTCTATTCGCATTACATTCACAAAGCACTAGTGTTCAGTATCCTAAAAACAAAATACCAATATGACGCTTATGAGACTTATTTGTGAACTAATTAAAAGCTTTCTGCAATCTGTAATGTGTAGATACTGAAGAATGTCATCTTCATAATCAATTTTCACTGTCATTTAATTTTGAATTTAAAATATAAACTGTCATAGAATAATGGAATTTTCAAGCACATTTCCTCCAATCCCATCATATTATCTGACAGTGCAGTACAACTTAGAAAGTGTTAGGGTATAATGAGAGGCTATACAGCAGACTAGGAAGAGCACAAATCTCCTATGCACCCACATTGTTGCTTGTTAGATGAGTAATTTAGAACACATTACTTAAGCACTCTGAGTGGAAGTTTACTTAACTATCGTTCTGAAGATGTCTGGCTCACAATTGTCACTAAATGTGGTAATTTTAATTTTACTCTTATTGTCAAGGAGCATAGCTAGTTAATAACATTCTTGCTTTGAACACAGGACATAAACCAATGTCAGTGTAGCCCTTCCTGCTCTTCTGCTACTTTAAATTAGAAAGGGGAGTAACATATGTGTATTCAAATCTATTTATTTATTTATTTTTAAAAATTGCAGGATAAACCAAATCTAAAATAATAGCTATCTGTTGGGGTGAGAGAAAACAGTGTGGAAAGGACAGGGATATAAGCTATGTGTTTCTGAATATATAATGTTTTATGGATTACCTTACATTATTATGAAATAAAAATTAATCCTTGAAGGCATAATGAGATTCGTGAACTCTGTATCAAGTAGGTGCGTGACCACACAAAATGGAACCACTCATGTATCTTCAAAACATGTAATTTGACCGCAGATATCTAGTGGAGTACATGAAAAAAGATTTGCAAAATACTCTTAAACTCTTTTCAGTAATTATGTTGTCTTGTTTGTAGAAGCTATCTTTCACTACAAACTGTTTAGTAACAAAGGTAAACATAAATAAATAGTTTTCCAATTTTATTGGGGTATAATTTGCAAGTAAAATTGTATATCCTTAAGGTATACAATTTGATGATTTGAAATATGTATACATGTGAAGTGATTACCACAATCAAATCAGTTAACACTGTTAAAGGATCAACAGGTTTGTATGCCTGCTGCACCATAACAGACTAATGAAACAAGACAGCAGGGTTTGTTAGAGAGAAATAGTTTAATTGAAGGCCTTCAAGTAAGGACATGGGGAGATCCCCTAAAATTCATCTCCTGGAGGAGTTCTGGCTTAGGATTTTTAAGGGGATCATTGAGGGTGAAAGAATGATAAACTGGGGTTGTTGATTGGTTGGGTAAGGGGAATGAAATCATTAGGATGTGGAAACTGCATTTTTTGGGGAGTCAGTTCCTTGTAGGATCCTTCAGACTAGCTGGCATCAGTGGGGTTCTTCAAGCTACCTGGCATCAGTAGTTTTGCTGATACTCAAGGCCTCAAAGAATAGCTCAGATGGAAAACTTAAGTTCCACAGCTGGACTAGACTGCTAGCTGGGAGCCTCAACCACGGAGAATAGCTGACTGTGCCCCTTGGCCAGATGGCATCACCAGCTTGGCTTCACATATGAGTGGGGCCTCGGGTTGGCTTTCTAATGGAGTAAGGCTACTGGCATGGATGTGGTACCACCATCAATATACACATGCTGGTCACTGTGAACCCTGTTCCCTTTCTTTGTTTCTGCCTGACTCCACGTAGTATATCCCTGCAAATTTCCCCACTGTTTTGTAGGAGAAAAAACAGGAGATTCTCCTCGGTGTGGTTATGTGCATCCTGGGGAGATCTGATGTAGTTAGAATCAAACTATTTCTCTTACTCTTCTAACGTGGCTTTTCTTGGTTTTTGAGCTCTAAGCGGGGCACTTCCACTTCATCCCCAAGTTATAACATTTTCATAAAGGTGTTTTTATATGTGTACAGTTATTTGCCAGTCAGAAATTTTGTGAGGGGTTCTAAAGGCAGAGACCTTTTATTCTTCCATCTTGCTGAATCACTTTTGATAATAAATATTTACTTAGCTTACAATTCTGCAGAGTCTAGCTGATATGGTCTGTTCTTACTGATGAGTATGTAGTCAGTTTTAGGTTGGCTGCTAGATAGATCTGCTCATCTTGGTGGGCTCAACCTAGGAGTTAGTTTGCTATCAGCTAATCTAGAGTTATTTGGCTGAGAGACACAGCAGGGCCAGTATGATTGTATTTTTATATATTTAATGTCTTTTGGTCCCAGGTAGCTCCAGCAAAGTAGCCCAAGCATGTTCTTGTGGTAATTGTAGAAGTGCAAGACAGCAAGCAGAAACAGGCAAGGTTGTTTTTGTTGTTGTTGTTGTTGCTCTTATTGTTTTTAATCTTCTTCTTGTTTCATGGTTGCTGATATCCTGTGGGCCATGGCAAATCACTGGGCAGAGCCAGAATAAGAATGAAAAAACACTTCAAGTTTACAAAGCAAGGTGTGTAGATGGGAGTACTGGTGAAAAACTAGGGCAATAGATAACAGTAATTTATCACACTATTTTCTAAGATTGTCATGTACATGGCATGGAATAAAACAAAGGTGTTATATAGATGTTTGTGAAATCTAGAGTTTTGTGGATGGGAAAAAAGAGATATAATATCAAAATGATTAAGTAAAAACTATTATATTTTATTTGAATTAGATATATCATTATAAAGTTGTATTTTAGCTTCAAAACAAGTATGACACATAGCTCTGTCTACTGAAAAAGTCTAGACATCATGACTATCCCAGTGGCAATAAGCACACTAGCATACATATTCTAGTCTCTAAATTTCTCAGTAAAATAAACCATGAATCTTTGAAACAAAATTCTAACTTCAGGAAATGTGTAAGTTGAGCCTAAAATATCTTATTGCATCATCTTCTCACATCAAACAGCAAGAAAATTATCAATGATGACTGAGATAAATTGTCAAAAGAAGACAATTTGAGGAAATGTCCCTGGTCAAAGTTGGAAATTTTTGAGCATGAATTAAAAAATGGTTGCTGTGGTTTTCAAATATCAAAGATGCTTAAATCTATAAGCTCATGGTAATACCAAATGATACTCAACCCTCAACTTAGTCATGCCAGGAAGCCAGCTCATTATTTAGGAAACTGGTGAATAAAATGAAGAAATTAAAACATTATCCTTCCTTTAATATAGAAGCTGCAACAGGGTAATAAACTAGTTATTGAGAAAATATTCTCTCCAGAAAAGTTTCAAGTAATACATGCAGAATAAATTATAAAATTACAATGGCAGCATTTTCTAATCCTTGGTAAAGTAATGGCTAGGGGATGAATGTTAATGGCTGCTAATTTAATAACAAAGTGGCAATCAGAAACTATGTGCCTCCTGGTAGAAGTCCACAACAATACTTGTGATATCTTCTTGACAAAAAAGAATCAAGTAAAAAGTAAATGTAATCAAGACTTTAGACCTAACTACCACTTATAGGAAATTAAAAAAAAAAGCAATAAAATGAAACAGCACCCCAAGAATGTAATAATCAAAATCTACCCTGGGAAATATTATAAGACCAAAAAGGTTGTATGTTTAACAAATGCTTTGAAGATAAACCAAAAAGAAAAGGAAGAAGTAATTTGTGGAGTAAAGAGATACTTAAACTATATGGATCTTAATGAGATACAGATTTATACTGCCTGTAAAAAATTATGAGCAAAATCAGAGAAATCTGAACACCTATTAAGTCTATGATGATACAAAGGGATTATTGCTAATTTTTTAAGTGGGAAAATGGTGTCATGATTCCTATTTTTAAAAACCTTATCTGGCTGTTTGCAGTGGCTCATGCCTGTAATCCCAACACTTTGGGAAGCCAAGGAAGGTGGATCACTTGAGGTCAGGAGTTTGAGACCAGCCCGGCCAACATGGTGAAATCACATCTCTACTAAAAATACAAAAATTAGCTAGGTGTGGTGGTGTGTGCCTGTAATCCTTGCTACTCAGGAGGCTGAGGCAGGATAATCACTTGAACCTGGGAGGCAGAGGTTTCAGTGAGCTGAGATCTTGTCACTGCACTCCAGCATGGGCAACAGAGTGAGACTCTATCTCAAATAATAATAATAACAGCAACAATAACAGAGGGGGCGGAGCAAGATGGTCGAATAGGAACAGCTCCAGTCTCCAGCTCCCAGCATGAGTGACACAGAAGACAGGTGATTTCTGCATTTTCAACTGAGGTACTGGGTACATCTGACTAGGGAGTGCCGGACAATCGGTGCTGGTCAGCTGCTGCAGCCCAACCAGCAACACCTGAAGCAGGGCGAGGCATCGCCTCAGCTGGGAAGCGCAAGGGGGAAGGGAATCCCTTTTCCTAGCCAGGGGAACTGAGACACACAACACCTGGAAAATCGGGTAACTCCCACCCCAATATGGGGCTGTACCAAGGGTCTTAGCAAACGGGCACACCAGGAGATTATATCCCACACCTGGCTGGGAGGGTCCCATGCCCATGGAGCCTCCCTCATTGCTAGCACAGCAGTCTGCGATCTAACTGCAAGGCAGCAGTGAGGCTGGGGGAGGGGTGCCCACCATTGCTGAGGCTTAAGTAGGTAAATAAAGCCACTGGGAAGCTTGAAGTGGGTGGAGCTCACAGCAGCTCAAGGTGCCCTGCCTGTCTCTGTAGACTCCACCTCTGGGGACAGGGCACAGCTAATCAACAACAGCAAAGCAGCAGAAACCTCTGCAGATGCAAATGACTCTGTCTGACAGCTTTGAAGAGAGCAGTGGATCTCCCAACACGGAGGTTGAGATCTGAGAACGGACAGACTGCCTGCTCAAGTGGGTCCCTGATCCCTGAGTAGCCTAACTGGGAGACATCCTCCACTAGGGGCAGACTGACACCAACACCTCACACGATGGAGTACACCCCTGAGAGGAAGCTTCCAAAGCAAGAATCAGACAGGTACACTCACTGTTCAAGCCTCTGCTGCTGACACCCAGGCAAACAGGGTCTGCAGTGGACCTCAAGCAATCTCCAACAGACCTACAGCTGAGGGTCCTGATGGTTAGAAGGAAAACTAACAAACAGGAAGGACACCCACACCAAAACCCCATCAGTACGTCACCATAATCAAAGACCAGAGGAAGATAAAACCAAAAAGATGAGGAAAAAGCAGGGCAA
This sequence comes from Colobus angolensis palliatus, assembly GCF_000951035.1. NCBI lineage: Eukaryota > Metazoa > Chordata > Mammalia > Primates > Cercopithecidae > Colobus > Colobus angolensis. The sequence goes on from NW_012118822.1 coordinate 446,508, forward strand.
AAAAGCTGAAAATTCCAACAATAAGAAAGCATTTCCCCCTGCAAAGGAACGCAGCTCATCGCCAGCAACGCATCAAAACTGGATGGAGAATGACTTTGACGAAATGAGAGAAGAAGGCTTCAGTCCTTCAAACTTGTCAGAGCTAAAGGAAGAATTACTTACCCAGCGCAAAGAAACTAAAAATCTTGAAAAAAAGAGTGGAAGAATTGATAACTAGAATAATTAATGCAGAGAAGGCCATAAATGAAATGACAGAGATGAAAACCATGACACGAGAAATACGTGACAAATCCACAAGCTTCAGTAAACGACTCAATCAACTGGAAGAAAGAGTATCGGCGATTGAGGATCAAATGAATGAAATGAAGCGAGAAGAGATACCTAAAGAAAAAAGAAGAAAAAGAAATGAACAAGGCCTGCAAGAAGTATGGGATTATGTAAAAAGACCAAATCTAC
>NW_012118822.1:451581-465822 GCF_000951035.1 Colobus angolensis palliatus
TAGCAAAGACTTGGAATCAACCCAAATGTCCATCTGTGACAGACTGGATTAAGAAAATGTGGCACATATACACCGTGGAATAGTATCCAGCCATAAAAAAAGGATGAGTTTGTGTCCTTTGTAGGGACATGGATGCAACTGGAAACCATCATTCTCAGCAAACTATCACAAGAACAGAAAAGCAAACACCGCATGTTCTCACTCATAGGTGGGAACTGAGCAATGAGATCACTTGGACTTGGGAAGGGGAATATCAGACACGGGGGCCTATCATGGGGAGGGGGGAGAGGGGAGGGATTGCACTGGGAGTTATACCTGATGTAAATGACGAGTTGATGGGTGCTGACGAGTTGATGGTTGCAGCACACCAACATGGCACAAGTATACGTATGTAACAAACCTGCATGTTATGCACATGTACCCTAGAATTTAAAGTATAATAATAATAAAAAAAAAAAGAAATAGAAAATTTAAAAAGTAGCTGTTGAGATAATTTTGGAAGGATTTTCAAAATGAGTCTACAAGTCCCTGCATAATCTGGGCCCTGTCAACCTCGCCAAACCAATATACACCCCCTCGTACACTACATACCAGTAGATCCTCATTTGTTCAAACATGACCACTTCTTTCCCTCTCAGGGCATCTTGCCATACTTTTTGCACAGCTACATCCCAGTACCCAACATGGTGGATCTTTGCATCATTCAAGTCTCAGCTTAAAAATCCCCTGCTCAGAAAGTCCTCCTGCCACTGGCCCATTTAATATCAGTTTGCTCATTATTCTCTATGTTTGAATCATGTTTGTTTTCTCTGAATATTTTGTACCATGTACAACATTATTTGTTTATTGACTTAATTTTTTGTCTTTCTCAATAGAATGTGAGTTCCATAAGGGTGAAAAAAATTATGTGTCTTTAGTATATACTCTGTATTGATTTGTTGAAAAAACTAAAGGACAAATGAACAATTGGAAAAAACAAAAACAAACAAAAAAAAGAACTGCGTTTCCTAATGTAGAAAATATCTAAGATTCACATGGTTTAAAGAGAATGGGAGATTTAGACCCCTGTCCTCTGTGCTTCTCTTTCATTAAAAAAGAAAGGAAAGACAGAAGGAAGAAGGAAGTAAGGAAGGACATAATTTATGGCTTTATGTTTAAGATTTAACTACTGTTTAATGACAGTTTTATCAGACTTTCTCAAATTTTGAATCTGATTTCTTAAATTCATGCCTCTTTCCTAAATGCATTTCTTTTAAATATCTATATTATTATTTTGTACTATAGCAGTGAAATCGCTATCATTGTCAGTATGTATAATACTTTTGTAAAGGATTAACAGATTAAAGAAGAATTTGAGTAGCTTTGACCTACAAATTTATAAACTGTAAAAGCTTTTCTCCTTATGTGACCAGCAACATTCTTACTTTACTACGATTTTAGTAAAGTTTATATAAATCAATAAACAACAACAACAGCAAAATAACAATAACAATAATAATAACCTTATCTGTTAGAGATACATACTGAATTATGCATGTATGATGCTATGGTTTGAAAGTGTCCCCAAATTTCATGTGTGGAAAATTTAATTCCCAAATTAATATGTTGATTGGAGATGGAGACTTTGGGGAGGTAATTAGATTAGATAAGGTCATCACAGTGGAGACCCATGATGGGACTGGTGACTTTATTAGAAGAGGAAGAGACAGCTGAACTGACATACATTCTCTTGTGCTATTTTCCTGTGATGCCTTTTGCCATGTTATACAGGAAGAAGAGCCTCATGGATACCAGCACCATTCTCTTGAACTTCCCAACCTTCAGAACTGTAAGAAATGTATTTCTAGTTTTTTACAAACTACCTAGTCTCAAGTATTCTGTTATAACAGCAGAAAATGAAATAAGACATATGGAATAATATGATGTCTAAGAATTTCCTTCAAAATAATCCAGAGCTGAGAGAGTGAAGCAGGGTATGGTGGAGCATGACTGAGCCATGAGTTGACAATTGTTGAAATTGAGCAATGGATATGTAGGGATTCATTTTACTATTTTGTTTGTTCTTGTTATATGTTTTAAAATGTCCTTATTAAAAATTTTTGAGAAGCCTATTTCCATATTTTTTTTTATCATAGGTATAGGAAACTGTTGTAGTTAAAAAATAGTCTGCTCGTGATCAGGAACTTGAGCTCAGCATCAGACTGTTTGAAGTCTCTTTACTTACTACTGAAGAGACCTTGGGCAATGTACATAAATTTTCAGCACCTCAGTTTACTTAGGTGTAGCATGAGAGTATTAATAGGTCGTACTTCATAGAGTTGTTATGTGAATTGTAAGTTAAAATACGTGATGTGATGATTAGCACAGTGTGAGGCATGTAGTGGTCACTCAGTACTTTTTATTATGCTTATTGGTGTTATCACATATATGTCCAGGTGAATATGTAGATAAAGGGCTGAAGGATTTATGTAAACTTGTAATATTGGCTACCTCTGAGGCAAGATGTAGGAATAGAGAGAGAAGAAAGAGATGACATTTTAAAATTCTATATATTTAGTCATGATAATGCAAATATTATTGGAGTATGCAATAATTTTAAGACTACTAAGTATTCTCAATACAAAAACAATTTTCTAGAAAATTACGTTTAAAATCTTTAGTTGGGCACCTTGTCTGATACCCAGCACTGTCCAAGGTTGAGCAATGAATAAAACATTGTGCCCACCACCTCCAAAGAGCCTAAAATCTAATAGAGGAATAAGAGGAGTACTAAAGATAACTAGAGAAAAGTTAGAATGTGATATACATTCTAAAACAATTTATAAACATAGCAATGCAATAATTTAGAATGTGACGCTGGACCAAGTTCTACTTTTAAAACTACCAATTTAAGTGATGTACGTTTTTGCAGAAAGCTTGTATTAAGGTACAGAAACATCTACATTATAAAGGAGACAATATGAGAGATAATAGGAAATCATTTTGTGAGTGATAGGACCATTGCCACCACTTTATTGTTACCGAGATTGCCATTATCTGATTATTATTATGAATTCATTTGTGTAAAAGTCAGAGTAATGCCAGTTTGTTTTGGATCTCTCTAAGGGATACTACTTGTTAAACATGTTCTATGAGAATTGTCTTTGGGAGGATGCCCTGGCATAAGCCCTAATAATAGCACTGAGTAAGGCTTCAACATATTTATATTTTATGGAGAGCAAGTGAAGATTTAAAAGCCAATGATAGCTGTTGGCATTATCACATTTAATTAAAAATGACAAGGGTCTACTTTTACTATTAAACGTTTCATTCTGTGGACCTAATATAGTGTATCAAATTCTTGCAAGCTGCATACCCAGCTGAGGAGGCAGCATGTCCTCCTGGGTTGCTGTTCCTGCCCAGTGGACTCTGGAAAGGCTCATTCATCCCTGGAAGCCTGATCCATATCTTACAAAGTGGTAATAATGCCTATCTCATTGAGATTCACATGCAGATTACAGAACATAATGCATGTGAAAAATTAAACCTAGTGGAAAGCACATATCAGTGTTTAATAATTGTCAGAAACCATGTTTAATTACTGGCTCTGCCTGCCTTGAATAGGAGTTCCTTGGGGACAAGGACAGTGTCACATGTACTGCCATGTCCTTGGTACCCAACTTCATGAGGATATAAACTGAGTATTTATTTCTATTTACTGTTTTTAGAGGTTCTTGTGTTGCAAGAAGTCCCCCATGGAGGAATTCCATATGTAAAACCTCTACTATGGGAAGATTTGGGCCCTGAGAACCATGCTCTTTCCTCCTTAGACTGGTGGGTTCTGCTGAAAAGCATAATCCTATCCTCACTGGCAACTTTTTTGAACGGGTGTCTCCTGCATTTCTATAGGTGATTGAAACTAAGGGAAATCGAACATATGCCAAGGGACCATTTTTCCTTAAGGGTAATAAACGTGAAGTAAGTAAAAGAACTGTGTTAGATACATGCTTGTCTTTCTCATAAAATTCTTGGTCTTTTGTCTGAGGAATATTCAAAAGGTAATGTATCACTGTGGGCAGATCAGCCTGGCCTTTATTTACTTTCTAAGTAACTGTCTTATTTTGGATAAAAGGCAGGAGAAATATAAAATGTCAGGCACTAACAGAGATTTTATTATTTATTTTCTGAGCTTTGTTATGGTTGATGTTGTTTCATTTTTTCCGTTATAAATCCCTTTTTCTCAAGGGGCTGTAACTCCCCCAATAAAAAGAACGCCTTCAGGCAAACACTTGAAGCATTTGTTCTCAGCTTAAGAGGACTTTTGTTTTCCTGGGTCTTGAAAATAAAATGCAGTACATTCTTTTTAAATTACAAGAGTGTTAAAGTGAAAAAGCCCAGGAATTGCTGCTTTTATATGTGCGCTCTTACCACTTGGCACAGAATTTCTTTACGCAGAAATTCTGTAGCTCCTCTCACCCCCGATTATATGAGAAGTGTCTCTATCATCTGAGCTATCACTATTGCTCATCTGCACTGAGTCCATCGGCTTCCTCAAAGATGTTTACACGTGATGTTTGTTGGTTAGTTTATGCTGGGTCATTTCTTTTTCCCTGATAGATGTAATGTCTCCCTGAAGAAACAAGTCCGTTCAGTCATGGTCACTTTTCTTCAGTGAAACACTTCAGTGATCCGCCATCCAAAGGGCAATGAAGCCATCCTGAAGGGGGAGACATGCTGATAACTTCAAAATATCCCCTTCCAATTTGCTCCCAGAAAGGTGCTGAGCTGAATCCTGGGTTATAGGCTACAGAAAAATTCAGGCTGAAGATGAGATCTTAGAGACACATTTCAGAGGCTGGCTACAAGTCTGAGGTCTCTGCACAGCAGGAGTTGGAGACTCTGGTCACGCCAGGGTGGTCCTAGGTTTCAGAATGTGGCTGGGGATGACATCTACAACCTAGTAACATCAAAAGTGCCCAAGTATCTTTAATATTCTTTTCTTCCCCCTTTGCTCTCTAGTTGACACCATTGCGTAGTGAATATTTTAAAAGCAAGATTTCCAGGACTTTAACGCCTCTGGAATACAAACACACACACATATACACATGCTATACATTAAGTTTCCTGTAGCTACTTTTGTCCAAAAGATAGCTTAAAGGGGAGAATATTCCGTTTAGAATGTGCTGCTATTACCTAGACAAACTATTTTTAATAATATATTAGCCTGGGTGCTGTGGCTCACTCCTGTAATCCCAGCACTTTTGGAGGCCAAGGTGGGCAGATCATTTGAAGTCAGGAGTTCGGGACTAGTCTGGAAAACATGGTGAAACTCTGTCTCTATTAAAAATACAAAAATTATCCAGGTGTGGTGGCAGGCACCTGTAATCCCAGCTGCTCTGGAGGCTGAGACAGAAGAATTGCTTGAACCTGGGAGAGAGAGGTTTCAGTGAGCCGATATAATGCCATTGCATTCCAGCCTGGGTGATGGAGCAAGACTCCGTCTCAAAAAAAAGAAAAAAAAATAGATTAGAGACAGAATTATAAAGCAATGACAATAAATAGTTCTGTGAAAAATCAGTTGTTTATATAGAAGAAAAGAAATTCGATTTTTATGTCATACTATGCAAAGAAAAACACGGGGATTTTAGAATAGGGGAGGGTCTCAGAGAATACACAAGACTTTTAAACTGTAAAATAAAATATTGGAAATTTGACTATATCAAAGTAACAATATTCTAAACAACCATAGACCTCATAAAGTTAAAAGATAAACAATAGTTATTTGAAATTCATATGGCCAGCATGATACTACCTAAGACAGATAAAGAATATCTACTCATCAACATAAAAACAACAAGTGAAATCATTGAAACAATATATAAAACGTATAATATGCCATTCACAGGAGAAGAGCAACCAATAAACTTAAGAAATAGGCTACTTCACAAATAATCAGGAACTATAAATAAAAACAAAAGAGAGATACCATTTTATAGACATTAGATTGTCAAAGAAAAAATTTTATGTCATCAAATGTTACTAAAATATGGAGACGTGGGGAACTTCATATGCTACTTAATGGAAGTAGAATTTGGTGAAAACCAATTGGAGAAATTTTGACAATAGCTAGTAATGTTGAATATTTCATGTCCTTTAAAATTCACAAATTTCAGTTCTAAGTATATACTTTTGAAAAAACTCTTGCACATGTGTTTTAAGAGATGTATGCATGAACATTTATTGTAACAATGTTTGTTCAAAGGTGAACACCTGGAATCCACCTAAATGTTCATTCATCGAAAAATGAGTAAATTAATTGAAGTATAGTCATAATGTGAAATACTCCACAGTAGTTCTGATTTTCCTTTCTTTTATATTCCAGTTTCATCACACTTTTCACAAAATGCTATACACATTAAGCAACAAAAATTATTTACTAGGTGATGAGAGAAAACCAATTTTGAGTGGCGAAGGCTTGAGTTATAAGAATGCAAAGCACTAGGAGAAGAAAAATCTGAGTCAGGTGTGATCTCACAGAACTTGGAAAAAGGGGTTGTCCCAATTCAATGTATGAATAAGAAGAGTCCTGGAATGGAACTATGAAGTGAGGCTTACATTAGTGTAGGAGAATCAGAAGAAAACATGGAAGGTGGACTTTATCTAATATCAATCAGCTCTGCAATTTTGCCATTCATTCAGCTCTGGATTAATCATTTGGCAAAATAAACAGGTCTACCAAGAGGAAAGGGTACTAAAGAGTTTCCCTGAACTGACCTCATTTACCATGGCCAAAAGTACTTTACTACCTCCCTTAACTTTAGTCTATTTTTTAAAATCTTTATCTGTCATGTTTAACTTCAATTTGCATTATTAAAAGGGTTTTTTTCTTTTTTTTGGCATGGTGAGTAATCAAGTTTAGAAGTTTGACTTGAAGATTTTGTCAGATACTGCATTTGTTTGAGAGATACTGCGTGGCTTGAGAGTTTTGCTTCCATCACAGCACAGTTGTTGGACTGTGCTGAAGGCATCAGTTGGCCTGAATCCAGCCTGGAACTTATTGATTATTTCATCTCATGTGTTTCTGAAAACTTCCCATGTGGCAAGCACAGTGATGTCACTGAAAATACATAATGAAAAGAACTTAATCCTACTTCCCTTCAAGTTTATAATAGTTTGTGTGTCAAGCTGATAAGTAAAGAGGCAATCACAATGCAATGTCTTAAATATTGTGATAATCTGTTTAATTTGTGCTGTTAGTCATGAGTCAGATGATGTGTGGTAGTGACATTGACCCAAATGTCTTCTTTCCACCAGAAAGAGTTAATTTTATAGGAAATCAGAAAATAAAACTAAATTTTTTTTTTTGAAAAAAAACAAAAAATCACACTAGGCCATAATTATTTACAAACATATACATTTCTACCTTTCTGTTTGGAGCAGCAATTCTCAAACCATAATTGTCTAATTCCAACTTCTATTGTATGTATGCATCCTCCTTGCAACCAAAGGTAATTATCTCAAAGCACATGTACCTACAATTTGGATTGGGACTGCTAAAACCACTCTGGAAGTGCTGAAACCACAATACAAGAAAGAATGAGTACAACACCAGTGTGGGTTGTTTAGCATAAACAACCAGATCTGAATAGAAACAGCATGAATCAGTAGCTATGACTAAGATCGTTATAACTTTGCTACAACTGGTAGAAACTTATGAATCCTCATTTAATCTTACAATTGTTTGAAGGAACAGTTTAAAATTTTATAGCTTCAAAGTTAGGTTTAGGTTATGGGTGGGAGAAGGAGGCATATTATTTTGCATCCCTGAGAAACTAACACTTTATCTGTATCTATATATCTATATTTCGTAACTATCTATATCTATCTTCTAGTTCATCCAAATTCACAGAGACTTGGGCTATAAATAAAAGATCTGTGTAATACTTTAAATTATCCAAAAATTTTTTCATTTATTGTGATAGGTAAAGGTGAGCCTCACTCTTAAAGAGTGAGGAAAGTGAGGCTTGGAGATATTCTATGACTCTCCCAAGATCATACAGCTCTTTAGTGATAGAATGAGGAATGAGCCTTAATGGTTTTTCAGATGTGCCTAAGGGACCCCATGTCAGGAAACCTGGGGTCAAGAAACAGGGCTCTAGGCTATTCACACCTTAGTATCAGTCAGGGTACAATCACAAAAATAAAACCACCTGCCAGAAATTCAATGTGGGAAATTTAAAATACAAGATTAACTATAGGTTAGAAGAGCTTGAAAGAGCAACCTGGAGAAGTTGAGGCAACTGCAAGACAAACCACCACAGGAAATCACCATTACCCATAGGGTGGAGGGAAAAAGGGAGAAGAAGCTGAGGAAATGGAGATCTCAAAGGAGGGGACCTTTCATGGGAGACTAAAAACAGGACTACTGAGAAGTATCTTAGAGGCAGAGTTGGGTAATACCCTGGACTCTCCCTGCAATAGCCTACAAGATGAGCCCAGTGAAAAGCCAATTTGCAAGGTATCCTGGGAAGCACAGTAGGAGTTCACACACTTGGAAAACAGAACAGTGCATGAAAAGGGCAAGAAATGGGCCTGAGGAAAATGACCAGCCTGCGTTTTCCAGCTGGAATATCTCTATGTTAAATCTCACATATATGTGTTTTTCCTTTTGGTGATATTTCACTTAAATAAGGAATTCTACATTCAAAAGTCAAAAGTCTGAAATTCACTGTACTGGACCAACTCAGTTTTTTTTTTTTTTTTCTTTCTCTTTCTCTCTCTCTCTCTCTCTCTCTCTCTGTGTGTGTGTGTATGTGTGTGTGTCACAGTTTTGCTCTCCTTGCCCAGGTTGGAGTGCAATGGCGCCATCTCGGCTCACCGCAACCTCTGCCTCTGGGGTTCAAGTTATTCTCTTGCCTCAGCCACCCGAGTAGCTGGGATTAGTCATGTGCCACCACGCCCGACTAATTTGTATTTTTAGTAGAGACGGGGTTTCTCCATATTGGTCAGGCTGGTCTGGAACTCCCGACCTCAGGAGATCTGCCCGCCTTGGCCTCCCAAAGTGCTGGGATTACGGGCGTGAACTCAATGTTTGTTTGTTATTGTTTGTTTGTTGTTGTTGTTGCTGTTGTTGTTGTTTTTAGACAGAGTCTCCCTCTGTGCTGTGTCGTCACCCAGGCTAGAGTGCAGTGGCTCCTTCTCGGCTCACTGCAACTGCCGCCTCCCAGGCTCAAGCAATTCTCCCGCCTCAGCCTCCCCAGTAGCTGGGACTACAGCTGCCCACCAACATACCTGGCTAATGTTTTTTGTATTGTAGTAGAGACGGGGTTTCACTCTGTTGCCCAGGCTGCAACAGAGTGAAACCGCCCGCCTTGTCCTCCCAAAGTGTTAGGATTACAGGCGTCAGCCACAGCGCCCAGCCCCAACTCAGTTTTAAGAGGACATTCTACAGCTTTCATTAGTATAGTATTTTGTACTTATGCAGTAGTATTGATATGGTTTGGCTCTGTGTCCCCACACAAATCTCATCTTGAATTATAATCCCCATGTGTGGAAGGAGGAAAGTGATTGGCTCATGGGGTCTGCTTCCCCCATGCTGCTCTCATGATAGTGAGTTACTTCTCATGAGATATGATGGTTTTATAATAATCTCTTCCTTCTTCATTCCTCACTCTTCTCTCTCTCCTGCCGCCTTATGAAGGAGGTGCATGCTTCACCTTCTGCCATGATTATAAGTTTCCCGAGGCCTCTCCAGCCATGCTGAACTGTGAGTCAATTAAAACTCTTTCCTTTATAAATTACCCAGTCTTGGGTATTTCTTTATAGCAGTGTGAAAATGGACTAATAAAAGTATGTTCCCTCTTAGAAAGCTGAAAACTATCATTTCTATTTTTAAGATGAGGAAATTAAAGCTTAGAATAATTAAGAGACTTCCTCCACAAGACATGGCTAGAAGGTTCAGCTACCCGGACCAGAAGTCTGGGTCTTAGGCTTCTAATTTAGATGCTAAAGCAATGGTTCTCCAGTTGGGACTGAGGCATTGTGGGGTGCCTCAGTGGATGTCAGGGGACATCACTAAATATTGTAAATTTTCAAGGGAACTAAAATAACATCTTTTGGATGTACATGAACTACTAATTCTTTCAACTTTAGGGTTTTTTTAATGCGCTATTTGATTACATCATATCTTTATGAAGCTGGGTTTTGTAATGATAAAAAGTAGGGAGCACATGAAAATCATTTAGGAATAGGAAATGAATATAGCAGCGTCCCATCAGATTCCAAGGTCTAAGAAGTTGTACTGTGTTCAGTAAGCACCAAAGTGTGAGGATTTAAGTACTTACTTAACTACTTAATAAATTGAACTGTTAGGCTTTTTTGGGGGAGTGGGGAGGGTTCAGAGTGTGTTGTGAAAAAATTTCTGTGACATTAAGAGCATTGTAAACTGAGAAAGCATTTCTTCTCTGGTGTCATTACCCTACTAGGACTAAAGTCCTAAAGAAATTGAAATTGCTGGATGGGAAGACTGTACAGGAGGGAAGAACTAACAATTTATTGTATTGGTCTTGCAGAATTCTGGCCACCCTGTGGCCACAACCTTTTTTTGCTTTTATCTGAGAAGTAAACATTGGCTGCAGTGGAAATAAAATGACACCTAATTTAGCAATTTGAAAGCCAAGGTCATCTTTACAAAGAAAAGAAAGCTGTGGAGATCCTCATACTGCTTTTAACCTGTCCTTCAGATCAGGGAGTGAAAAATCTGATAGCTATCTTGCTGGATTATCAAACTTTCAAAGACCACTGCAAAACCAGCATGGCACATCATCCCTAACACCTTCTATCAGTGCTTGTCGTTATCTCAGTCTTTGTTGTGCTCACTGAGAAGCTTAACCGTAGCAATAAGGTTGCCATTTCTTTAATTGTCATTCAGGGGTTAGGTTTTTTTCTCCTTCCAAAATCTAATTCTTGAAATGATTTTTATATCTTGAATACTTCCTCCTTATTGCTGTACAGACCTCTCAAATGTGTCTTTTGATGAAAACTACACCTGACAATAAATTTACCAAGAAGCATAGACATTTTAGAAGATCAAAGAAAATAGGGATTGAAATTTGTAAGTGATGTTATTTTAAACAAAAATGGGTGAAACTGACATCCTGTGACGTTATGGAGTGCTACGATACTTTTTACTCTAGGAACTAGAGAAATAAAAGTCAAAAGATGAGGGACAGAAATCTGAAAGAAATCAGTTTCAATATTCTATAAACAGTTGCCTTATTATGAGTTAGGATGGAACTAGAGTCAGTATAACTTCTTAATGTGCAAAAGTTCTCAGTCCTGAATATGAATCAAATCACTTCTGGAAATTAAAAAAAATACACACATGCCAGGGACCTATACCAGACTTAACTGGACCCCAGGGATTAGGACTTTTGAATCTATGTGTAAAACACAATTGACACACAGTCATTGAAATCAGGAGATTATTGACTTAGATGTTGTCTGGTTTAAAACTGTAGACCAGCAGCATCGGTATTGCTTGGGGGCTTGTTAGAAAGGCAGAATTTCAGAACCTTCCCTAGACCTACTGTCATAGAATCTACAGTGCAACAAGATTCCTAGGGATTAATGTGAAAGTTCTAGGAGCACTGGATGAGGAGAGACATACATGAGGCTGGGATTCTGGGCATTTGTATGCCATTGCTCTGTCACTTCTACAAGTCATATATCCTTTGTGAGTCTATTTCTACAACTAAATTAACAGACATAATTATACCTTCCCAGCTAACTCCAGGACTGTTCTAAGGATATAAAATGGAATATGGAAAATATGTGGAAATACTTAAAAAGATTTAAAGTGCACTGTTTATGTAAACTGTTACTCTAATGTGGGCAATAGAACCACAAATATAGAGCTACTTGGCTCTTCAATTTATTCCACCTCTATATTTTGAGCCACATCCTTGATTGCTACATGGTTTAACCCCCAACACACACACACTTATTTAGCCTCCCACTACAAATGCCCAAGGTAGCATTACATTACTTTTTTCTCATAACTTTCAAGTCATAAGGAAGTAAGAATACAAGTAAAAGGGTAGCTCAATCACTATCTGGTAATATGCTATATACGTTAATGTAACTGTATATTTGGAACTTTGCAAATGAAGGATTTTAGTAAAGCCACTTTGACATTATGAATCCCATAGTTTCTCTCTTTGTGGTGAATTAAAGTTTGACACATGTTTTCTTGACTAATGGATGATCTTGTCATGAGATTCTTTGTGACAATAAGGTGAATTTGGTACTGGAACTCTGTCATTCATTTCTTGGGAAATAAAAACTGGAAGAATGTAATCATTAGAGCTTGCCTGGGCCCTGTTCCCCCATCTTCTTTGCTCAATTTCGACAACCTGATGCTATTTGGGGATTCCTGGCTTTTTGAGACACCCTTTACCCTCAGGCCCTTCCTTTCCTACCATCCTCCTTCTACCAGACCCCAATCCTAACCGAGGTCCTAGAGCTTCCTAAGTATAAGCTTGAATTCACCTAGAATTCCATTCTTCATTTTAGATGGCTAAGCCAGCTATAATCCCAAGGTTCTGCTCTGCCTCTTCTATTTTGAAAGTATATTTCTGCATGCATTTGGTGTTCTGTAACATCTTTCAGTATTCTGCTATGCTGGAGGCAAATTCTAATAAAGTTTTTTAAAAAATCTTTTGCCTCGGGGGCGGAGCAAGACGGCCAAATAGGAACAGCTCCAGTCCCCAATTCCCAGCGCAAGCGACACAGAATACCGGTGATTTCTGCATTTTCAACTGAGGTACTGGGGTCATCTCACTAGGGAGTGCCAGACAATCGCTGCTGGTCAGCTGCTGCAGCCCGACCAGTGAGAGCTGAAGCAGGGCGAGGCATTGCCTCACTTGGGAAGCACAAGGGAGAAGGGAGTCCCTTTTCCTAGCCAGGGGAACTGAGACACACAACACCTGGAAAATCGGGTGACTCCCACCCCAATACAGCGCTTAGAGCAAACGGGCACACCAGGAGATTGTATCCCACACCTGACCAGGAGGGTCCCACGGAAACGGAGCCTCCCTCATTGCTAGCACAGCAGTCTGTGATCTAACCACAAGGCAGCAGCGAGGCTGGGGGAGGGGTGCCCGCCATTGCTGAGGCTTAAGTAGGTAAACAACACCCCTGGAAAGCTCGAACTGGGTGGAGCTCACAGCAGCTCAAGGAAACCTGCCTGTCTCTGTAGACTCCACCTCTGGGGACAGGGCACAGCTAAACAACAACAACAAAAAAGCAGCAGAAAACTCTGCAGACGCAAACGACTCTGTCTGACAGCTTTGAAGAGAGCAGTGGATCTCCCAACACAGAGGTTGAGATCTGAGAAGGGACAGACTGCCTGCTCAAGTGGGTCCCTGACCCCTGAGTAGCCTAACTGGGAGACATCCCCAACTAGGGGCAGCCCGACACCCCACACCTCACAGGGTGGAGTACACCTCTGAGAGGAAGCTTCCAAAGTAAGAATCAGACAGGTACACTCGCTGTTCAGCAGTATTCTATCTTCTGCAACCTCTGCTGCTGATACCCAGGCAAACAGGGTCTGGAGTGGACCTCAAGCAATCTCCAACAGACCTATAGCTGAGAGTCCTGACTGTTAGAAGGAAAACTATCAAACAGGAAGGAAATCTATACCAAAACCCCATCAGTACGTCACCATCATCAAAGACCAGAGACAGATAAAACCACAAAGATAGGGAAAAAGCAGGGCAGAAAAGCTGGAAATTCAAAAAATAAGACTGCTTCTCCCCCTGCAAAGGAGCGCAGCTCATCGCCAGCAACAGATCAAAGCTGGTCAGAGAATGACTTTGACAAGATGAGAGAAGAAGGCTTCAATCCATCAAACTTCTCAGAGCTAAAAGAGGAATTATGTACCCAGCGCAAAGAAACTAAAAATCTTGAAAACAAAGTAGAAGAATTGACAGCTGGAATAATTAATGCAGAGAAGGTCATAAATGAAATGAAAGAGATTAAAAACCATGACACGAGAAATACGTGACAAATCCACAAGCTTCAGTAACCAACTCAAACAACTGGAAGAAAAAGTATCAGCGAGTGAGGATCAAATGAATGAAATGAAGTGAGAAGAGAAACGAAAAGGAAAAAGAAGAAAAAGAAAAGAACAAAGCCTGCAAGAAGTATGGGATTATGTAAAAAGACCAAATCTACGTCTGATTGGGGTGCCTGAAAGTGAGG
>NW_012118822.1:466756-467596 GCF_000951035.1 Colobus angolensis palliatus
TACCAGAATCTCTGGGACACATTTAAAGCAGTGTGTAGAGGGAAATTTATAGCACTAAATGCCCACAAGAGAAAGCTGGAAAGATCTAAAATAGAGATTCTAAAATCACAATTAAAAGAACTAGACAAGCAAGAGCAAACACATTCAAAAGCTAGCAGAAGGCAAGAAATACCTAAGATCAGAGAAGAACTGAAGGAGATAGAGACACAAAAACCCCTCCAAAAAATCAATGAATCCAGGAGTTGGTTTTTTGAAAAGATCAAAAAAATTGAGAGACCGCTAGCAATACTAATAAAGAAGAAAAGAGAGAAGAATCAAATAGACACAATAAAATACGGTAAAGGGGATATCACCGCCGAACCCACAGAAATACAAACTACCATCAGAGAATACTATAAACACCTCTACGCAAATCAACTAGAAAATCTAGAAGGAATGGATAATTTCCTGGACACTTACACTCTTCCAAGACTAAACCAGGAAGAGGTTGAATCCCTAAATAGACCAATAGCAGGCTCTGAAATTGAGGCAATAATTAATAGCCTACCAACCAAAAAAAGTCCAGGACCAGATGGATTCACAGCTGAATTCTACCAGAGGGACAAGGAGGAGCTGGTACCATTCCTTCCAAAACTATTCCAATGAATAGAAAAAGAGGGAATCCTCCCTAACTCATTTTATGAGGCCAACATCATCGTGATACCAAAGCCTGGCAGAGACACAACAAAAAAGGAGAATTTTAGTCCAATATCCCTGATGAACATCGATGCAAAAATCTTCAATAAAATACTGGCAAACCGGATTCAGCAGCACATCAAAAAGCTTATCCACCATGATCAA
>NW_012118822.1:467756-468027 GCF_000951035.1 Colobus angolensis palliatus
AGGCTGGTTCAACATTCGCAAATCAATAAACGTAATCCAGCATATAAACAGAACCAAAGACAAGAACCACATGATTATCTCAATAGATGCAGAAATGGTTTGACAAAATTCAACAGCCCTTCATGCTAAAAACGCTCAATAAATTTGGTATTGATGGAACGTACCTTAAAATAATAAGAGCTATTTATTACAAACCCATAGTCAATATCATACTGAATGGGCAACAACTGGAAAAATTCCCTTTGAAAACTGGCACAAGACAGGGATGCCC
>NW_012118822.1:469618-475385 GCF_000951035.1 Colobus angolensis palliatus
GGCACTATTCACAATAGCAAAGACTTGGAATCAACCCAAATGTCCATCAGTGACAGACTGGATTAAGAAAATGTGGCAAATTTACACCATGGAATACTGTGCAGCCATAAAAAAGGATGAGTTTGCATCCTTTGTAGGGACATGGATGCAGCTGGAAACCATCATTCGTAGCAAACTATCACAAGAACAGAAAAGCAAACACCGCATGTTCTCACTCATAGGTGGGAAGTGAACAATGAGATCACTTGGACTCGGGAAGGGGAACATCACACACCAGGGCCTATCATGGGGAGGGGGTGGGGGGAGGGATTGCTTTGGGAATTATACCTGATATAAATGATGAATTGATGGGTGCCGACGATTTGATGGGTGCAGCACACCAACATGGCGCAAGTGTACATCTGTAACAAATCTGCGCATTATGCACATGTACCCTAGAACTTAAAGTATAAAAAAAAAAAAAAAAATCCTTTTGCCTCTTCTCTCCCGCACACCTTTTTTTTTTTGTTTTTTTTTTTGTTTTTTTGCTTTTCTTCCATCTGATATTGTGGGAGAAATGAAAAAAAAAAAAAAACAACAAAAATGAATAAAACATTCATTGCTCCTCATGACCCTAGCTTATCCATGCTAAAGTCTTTTCTTTGAATTCTACTGGGCTCGGTTATCATCTTTTGTGCTTAGATTGATTGTATTTCCATTCCATCTGATGTCTGTCTCTCATTTAAAGCTGTGTACTCCTCAGCCATCTGTTGCTAAGGGCGGACCTTAAGATAATAAAGTATTTGACTTCAGTGTTCACATGTTTCTTACTCATTTCCTGGATGGTGGGGGGCACTATTGAATTCCATCAAGAGACATTATCATTCTGGAGATATAATATCTTAGAGTGCAACTAGAAATTCAGCCCTGAGGAAGCAAAACCAACCCGGGCTCCACATTTCCCCTGATAATTTTTGTCAAAAAAGAGGTAGCACAAATTAGCCATCCAATATGATTCTGAGAAACTGTACAAATGTCTTCTCTTTATACCTCTTTGTGGTGTCTGTTACATGTATGGTACACATATGGCATTTCTTGCAGAATTTTGTTTTTGTTTTTGTTTTTGTTTGCTTTGTTTGTTTTTTGAGATGGAGTTTGTCTGTGTTGCCCTGGCTGGAGTGTAGTGGCCCATCTTGTCTCACTGCAAGCTCCACCTCCTGAGTTCATGCCATTCTCCTGCCTCAGCCTCCCAAGTAGCTGGGACTACAGGTGCCCACCACCATGCCCAGGTAATTTTTTGTATTTTTAATAGAGACGGGGTTTCACCTTGTTAGCCTTGATGGTCTCGATCTCCTGACCAGAGGTTTTATTTTTGTATGAGTAAATTCAGGCAATGTATCACTCGTCTTACTATTTAGCTACATAACCACAGGCTAATAGCAACTAGCAGTCCGATTAGAATTCAAATGATAACAACTTATTATTTGTATCATTTGAATTTAATTTCTGTTTGCAAATTTCATGAGATCGCTCTTATACATGTTATTCCATTTTTCTTAGTGTTTAGAGAATGTAAAAAATCCAATCAGTAATCATGATGAGGTATCTATCCATTGCTTTCAATGTCAAAACCACAGTTATTTTGCATTAAACTAATATAATTGAAAGATTTAAGAGCAATATTAAAATAAATGAATCAAAGGAAAGTGGATGTCCTAGGATCTCACATCAATTTTGTCACTTGCATTTGGGTTTCACTTTTAAGTATGAGTATTTTTTGACAGAAAGTCTGTGCAGTATTGCCAGAAATATTTCAGTGCTAAAACATGTGTCAACTATTCATGCTGTGAAATTCCTACTGTCAATTACCTTGAAGTCTGTTGTTTGTGATTATTCTTTTTGTCATTGTGTTTTTTCCTCCCCCCACCAGACTAGATTGTTTTAGCTCATTTCAAGGATCTCTGTTATCTGATAGTCACACCATGGTAGTTTCCTCTCATGTTGCATAGGGATCATTTGTGTAAGCTATAGGATATTGTGGAAATAATGGAATGTAACTTCTGAAACCAGGTGATAGAAGACCCTGTGGCTGACTTCCTTTCGGTTTTATGGCTTACAGGATTTTGGGAAAGCCAGTTGACATTTTGTGAGGAAAATCAAGAAGCCCTGTGGAAATGCCTGTGTGGCATCCTGCCAGTGAGGAACTGAGGCTTCTTGAGAATAGACGTGAGAGTAAGCTATTCTGGAAGCGAATTCTCCAACCCCAGCCAAGTCCTCTAATGATTGCTTCCCTGACTGACATCTTGAGTGTCATTCTATTGAAGAACCTGAGTCAGAACTTTTCAGCACAATCATTCCTGAATATCTGACCCACAGAAACTATAACACAATAATAGTTTGTTGTTTTAAGCAACCAGGCTTTGGAGTAATTTATCATATAGCAGTAGGTAACTAATGCATAGATACAATATCATCAGTATGAAGCTCTCTGAACTGAATGATCGCAAATAAATACAAGCCCCATATTAAACTGCTAAAGAAATTAGGATTACCCATGTCTAGTTGATTTATATTTTTGTATGTCTCAAAATTACTATCCATTAATTTTATGGTTAAATACAATTTAAGTTAAAAATACAAAAAGTATGAAATCAAATAAAGAAGAAATTACAAAATCATAAATAGAAAGATTAGAAGACTTTAATTATAGAAATAATTATTCTATCTCTAAATAACTTCAGAAATTAACAGTCTCTCTTCAGATTGTCAATTTTTGAGATATATTAAAGAAAGTAGGGTAACATAACTAAGTGCTATTTACCAATACTTTCCAGTTCTGTGTAAAGTTAACTGAACATATAAAACATATTTTCTCCTGCTATTGACTTTTTATTGTCCTGTGCCTGTAGTAAATGTAAAGCTGCTATGCTTAAGGGTATAATTTTGTGCAGGAAACCACAATATGGTCTGGAAATAATTGCCACAAAGACCAAGATGAAAAGATAAACTTAACAAAAATCATTTGACATGCCTATCAAATCTGTCCTCTGAAAGAAAAATTTCAATTATTTAATGATGAAATCAATAGTAGAGGAAATGCTATAGATTTCATCTTGTCATATAGCCAAGCAACAGTTCTACCTCTATATCTGTTCTTACTTTAGGCAGAACAAAATTAAAATAGACTCTTAAATCTTGCTTTGAGTCAAGCTATACAAAATTTATAAATTTTAGTTTTTCTGGGCTTTACATATTTCTATTATTTCCATCTCCCCATTCACGAAATCAATCACTCTAGATATTCTCATTCCATTTTTATTTATGACGTTATAAAAAATAAAGCAAATGTGGAACAAAGAGTGTACTATTATTATGGGAAGATGCCGACAGTTCCCTGGGGTGCCATCCAGCGGCCCTGGAGGAGGTCTTGGGATAATTTTCCTGATCCCAGCTCTCTCTAAATTGAGGTCTATGGGGTTCAGAGGCAGCATACATAGCCCAAAAGTTCCTGTATCTTTTTGCACTTTATTTGGAATGCTTAAGTTGGTGTAAGACTTTCTTCAGTGTACCTGAAAGGGGTCTATAGTTTTCCATTTTAACTCATCTGTGCAAGAGATCTTTGAGGAAATATGCCAAGTCCTTTGTTTCATCCGCTTCTTTACAAAAGAGTCTCCATGAGCTAAAGTAGAGGAATCTTCTCTGTCCACATTCACACTGTTGCAAAGAGTTTGCTCCTTATATCCTACAAAACCTGCCTTGGGATAATTCACTAGAGCACCATCCACACTTTTGCTTGGAGGGTTTAATGGAGAGATCCCAAGAAAGTAAGACCCAAAGATGGTTCTTGTGGTTAATTCGTTGTCAGGAACCCCTCCTGAATACAGAAAAACATATGAATGTGAAATAAATGGGGATACAAAACCTGATTTCACAATGAAAACGAGGTATCATTCTTTCCTCAAATATTTATTGGGCATATTACAGACAGACAACTCATGTCATACGCAGAGAAGAAATTTTAAGACTTGTTTTAAGTAGAACCTTAAACCCTTGAACTAATACAGACATAGATTTGCCAAAAAGAATGCAGAATCTTAAGGCATCTTTTGTTTGTTTTTTTCCGAGGAGCCCGCAGCTTTTGTTGTGAAATTGTTACTAGAAAGATATCATGCTATCAATAGATAAAGTCAATGGTAGGGCTCCAAATTATTGAAAAGTATTAATCCCCATGCTCTCTATTCAATATATGAATCTACATAGGTTCAACATATGAATCCATCATTATTTGAATAGGACTTCCATTAAGTGATGACTTGGTCAACACCTTCACAATTCACTTTTCTTGTTATGATTTTGTGCACAAAAAATTGGTGTTGAATAGAGAAACAATGAACAGTGACTTCAGCTGGTAGAAATCCAAAGCCCTGTTTTCCACAGACACATAAAATTAGTTGAGGGTAGCCAATATTCTAGCCTGTACAGCAGTCTGCATGTGCTCTGTGGGTTTCTGTTACTACATCCCATCTGCAAACTAGGCGCACAAAACCTTGCAAAGAAGTGAAGTCTGGTTGGTGGTAATTAATGGAGTTGTTTGGTGAATAAAGTCAAAGTAGTAGCAATATATTATTCTGGAGAGTGTAAGAAAAGTTTTCCTGAAGCTAAAACAAGACCTTGCAAATGAAAGCTTCCAATCCCAGGGAACTAAGATATTCTTACACTCAATTAAAATTCAATGTCTAATTACCAACCCCTGCTTAAAGAAGAGGGGAGGGAAAAAGATTTTTATGGGGTGGATAAAATGTTCCCTATAAAGCAAATAAGGCAAAGCTACTTGTGCTGCTGAACTGTGAAAATAATGGCCCACTAAATCTTATGGTGCTTAAGGGCTAAAATCAAGGTTATGTCTCATTTCCACTCTCCAAATATATGTCCTCTAGATAAGCCTGGCTCATGATTGGTGCTGAAATCTACACTTTATGTTCTTCCATATTTGAAATTATTTTCTCTAAATTCAATCATAATTTGAATGTTGTTTAAAGATTAAGATGTTAGTGCTTGTTAAGAAAAAATAGGAAGAAGTATTAGAAGGTGTTGGTTACAGATAATTTGATTATTTATGCTGAATAATTATTAATAAATAATTTTCTTTCATAAAATGGAAATGTTTTAAATAGTAATGAGAGTTTTTGGAAGGTTTACGGATTATATATTCATATGATAACTCTAAGCCTCTTTTATAATAATCGTGTCAAGGACAGTTGAAGGATAATTATTCTATGGCTACAAGAGAGTCATCCCATTTGGATCGATATTCAAATAACTGTATTCAACAATAACTTAATTGAACATTTAAAAATAACTAAAAGAATGTAATTAGATTCTTTGTAACACAAAGGATAAATGCTTGAGGGGAAGGACACTTCATTCTCCATTATGTGCTTATTTCACATTATATGCCTGTATCAAAACATTTCATGTACCCCATAAATATATACCCCTACTATGTACCTACAGATACTAAAAATTAGAAAAAAGTTAAAAACAAATTGCTAAACAGGAAATGAAACAAAAACAAAAAAATACAAAAATAAAAAGAATGAGATACCATCTCACACCTTCTAATGAATGGCAATCATTAAAAAGTCAGGAAACAACAGGTGTTGGAGAGGATGTGGAGAAATAGGAACACTTTTACACTGTTGGTGGGATTGGAAACTAGTTCAACCATTATGGAAAACAGTATGGCGATTCCTCAAGGATCTAGAACTAGATGTACCATATGACCCAG
>NW_012118822.1:475755-481718 GCF_000951035.1 Colobus angolensis palliatus
TGGGAGTTATACATGATATAAATGATGAATTGATGGGTGCTGACGAGTTGATGGGTGCAGCACACCAACATGGCACAAGTATACATATGTAAGAAACCTGCACGTTATGCACATGTACCCTAGAACTTAAAGTATAATAAAAAATTTAAAAAAATAAAAAATAAAAAGAAGAAAAAACCTCCAACTTTCTTACCAATTGGAAAATTATCACTTTTATGTATTGAATGTCTAGTCAAATTTCCTGCTGTTTTGGATAGGAATCACTTTCTTAGTTAACAAGTGCCTATCAGTACATACTAGATCTTTTAACATTGGCCCAGACTGAGATACTACGATTTGTAACAGAATCATCTGGACAGTTTGTAAATGCAGATGGCTGGCCTAAGGCACCAGAACCTGTTGTTAACCCAATTTGAGCCTATTATTCTGGGGAAGTTATTATAAAGATGTGAAACGCCTAAGTGAGACACTTTAGTCATTCTATAGGGTGTGGAGTCAGATAGGAGAGATTACTATATAATTTAGAAGGCTAGATCTTTACACAGATACGGGTAATTGACAATTTGTAATTCTCCTTTGACTATAAATGTTACCTCCTAATTTTTCCCCATTGGAACAGTAAACTGATGATTAAAATTTATTCAGTCAGTAAGAGGTGATATATTACTTGCCTAGACCAGTGATGCTTGATCTTTTCTTAATGTTAGTCCCCTTTTAAATCTGATGCAGATTTGAAACTTTTACAAAAAAAAAACTTTTAGTTATTGTATTTTTTAATCAAAAAGAAAAAATTAAGAATCAACGACGTACATTCAAATTATGGCACATATACGGTATATATATACATGTATAAGTATTGTCTGTGTGAGTATATTATATATATAACAAAAGTAGTAAAAACCTCTACTTTTAAACAAAGAAGAAGACCAGTTATTTGGTTTCACTGACGGGTGAATTTACATTTATTCAAAAATGTAAATGAAAATATCCATGGGAAGTGTTTAGAACACAAAGAGAAATGAAATAAGATGTATACTGGAAGTCACAAACAATTACGGAGAAAGGAAAAAGAGAAGTCCATGAAATAGAATAACAAGCAATAGCCAGAGAGAGAGAAAAGATATCAGAGAGTATTATGATTGTGATGGGAGAGTTTATCATCAAGGACAGGCTGAGCACTAACAGAAAGTGTTATTGAAGTCAGTTAAGATAAAGAGGACAATCATGTGGTTGTCTGCTTAAGAGAAATAGAAGTAACATTTCTAGGACTTGAGGACGTCAAAGATCTTTGTGAATAGAGCTTAAGTTGTTTTTATGTATTTTGGACATAACAGCAGGGCTTGATGTGAAAATAGTGACTGATCTAGGACTTCTGCATGCCATATGAGTTAGATTCTGGGAAGTGGTGAATGATGGCGATAAGTAAAAAGGCAGATTCATCCTGACATGCGGGTTCAAGCCAAAATTGATGACAGACACCAAACAACAGATCAAGGAAGCTCACAGAACACCAAGAAGGATAAATACCAAAAAATCTAATTGTAAGTATAGCCTCTATTCAAATTGCAGAAAACCAACTACAAGAGAATGTCTTGAAAGAAGCCAGAGGGGGTAAAACACCTTACCTATAAGTAACAGGATAAAAATTATGCAGACTTCTCTATAGAAAACATGCCAACAAGTAGACAGTGGAATCAAATATATAAAGTGTTGAAAGAAAAACTCATTAACCTAGAATTCTATATCCAGTGTAATTATCTTTCAGTAGTAAAGGAGAAATAAAGATTTCTTAGGCATTTCAAATTGACAGCCGAGTTTGAGAACCACTGGTTGAGGGAAAGGTGACTTATATTGCAAGAATGTATGCAATGATTCTCATAAATAACTTTAGTCAGAAAATTTTAACTTAAATTTGTCCAAAACTCTTCCTCTTCCACTGACCACTAAAAAGAATTTTGGCTTTGTGAGCTCTTTCTCTCCTTCTGACTTCTTTGGAGTATCTTACCTAACACAAAAAGAAATAAACGATTGGATAGAGAAATAGATTAATCATGACTTAGAAAAACATTTTATTTTATTCTCTTGTATGCATGTGTTTTGAGAGACAGCAACATAAAAGCATTAGCAACATATGAACTAAATGAGGAAAACTTATAAACCAGAAAGAGAGTTTTCAAATAAGTGTTGTTGTAGAGTTTATTTCTTTAATGGTGTTTGAATGATATAAGTACATAGGTTGAGTTACCTTTTACTTATTGCTCTGTGTTCTGCCTCCAGTCTAACACTGGATGAGTAGGTTATAAGTTGAATAAGTTTATAGTAAAGATATATTCCACAAGTATCTGCATAAGATTTTCCCTAAGCTTGTTGAAATCACCATATCTGTATTAACATTTTCAATATCATATTGTTGATATGGATAGAAATTTTGTTTTGAGTGTGAATTGCCATATGTTCAGGGACGCTCCTACTTGTTTTGGCAAGAAATGGCAGAAACATCTCATGGGAAGGGCTGTCACATACCACTTGATATATGATCTGCAGCATATTCATTACTAGGATAATTTGACCACAGAGATATCAATAGATTACTTAACGTATTTTCAGAAAACTTGGAAAATTAAAAACAATTATTTCACAAAAGGGAATATATTATTGCCATTTTAATTGAATTCAGTTGTTGCACAAGTTTGTCTGAAAACTAAATATGTGCCTTGAGCTTCCTGGGGTCAAAAATAAAATAATATTAGAAATTAATCAAGCAGTATTTCTTCGTCCCACCTTTTATCCATTTTTCTTTGATTTTATTTTCTCCAGGTGAGGATATAGCAGGTAGATTCTAGGATTATGAAAGGCATTAGACTCATGTACCTTAAGAGTTTGAAACTGTTTTGTTTTGTTTTGTTTTTGTTTTTGTTTTTGCTGCTGCTTTTAGGAGATGGATGAGTTGGGGAGATGAAAAGACTGAATTCATGCTCTGGTGATAAAACTTTCACTTTGACGGTTTCTTTTTAACTAAAACAAGCCGTGCACGGGCTGCTAACCTAGAGATAGGCCAAGGGGTTTGGATCTCTTAGCCGGAGTGGTGCAGGTCTAGAGTAAACACAACTGTGCCCCCTGAGCTCTTACTATAGATACAGCTTCTTTATCCCAGCAATCAAAGCTTCCATCCAGTGTAAAAGGTTGGAGGAAAGCAGGAAATTTGGGCATTTGCTGATTCTTTCTGCATAGAATTAAATTATGTATTATAACAACTAAGCATATTAAAATGACACACAAATACATAACATAAACACACATATATAAACCATATATATACATATATAACCTTATTTAATTTTTTTAAAAAACTGCTAAATTGTATAATATATCTGAGTCAATGGATATACATTCCAAACAGGTAAGTTACACTGTATAATAATAAAATGATTAGGTATGAAACCCAACTCTCTGAAGCCTCATGTGCTCCTCTTTCATCCTAATACCTTGCTCTGCCTACATCCACTATCCTTACTGGTGTTTATCATTACCTTGCTATTGAAAATAGTTTTTCTATTATGTATTAATTCTTAAACAATTGAGCTTTATAAAAGTGTTGTCATGTTATATATAGCTTTCTGGGTCTTGTTTATTTTATCAGTATGTGTTATGTATCTGTAACTTATCCATGTTTTTGCATTTCCTGTTGATGCTGAAGAACGCTTCAGTTTCCATTGTTTTGCAGTTATAAATAATGTTGCTGCTCTGAATCCTTTTATACATGTTTTCTGTTGTACATTTCTTCTGGTGCACATATGTTAACATTTCTCTGGGAGTTGAATTGCTGTGTTTTAAGGCATAAAAATGTTTAACTTTATAAGATAGTGCCTACTTGTTTTTAAATGTCGGCAAAAATTTACTTTCCCAAAAATAATGTATATGGGTTCCTGTTGATCAACATTACCCTCTGATATTAGCACTATCACACTTCTTAATTTTTGCCAAAGTAGTTGGATAACACACACTCTTCAGAACGTACAACAGAGGAAAACACTGCTTGATTCATTTTATGAAGTCAGAATTATTCTTTTAATGAAACCAAAGATATTACAAGAAAGGAAAACCATAGGCTGATATTTGTCATGAACACAAGTGTGAAAGTCCTCAACAAAATATCATCAAATTAAATTAAGCAATATTTAAATATATTATGATGCCAAAATTGAGTGGATTTACTCCAAGAAGGAAAGGCTGGTTCCACATTCAAAATCAATTCAGTAATTCAGAAAGTCAATAAACAAGAAAAGCCAAATGATTTTATTTATACAGAAGCATTTGACAAAATTCAAAAACCACTCATGATTAAAACACCTGACAAACTAGCAATAAAAGAGAATTTTCTCAACCCAATAAAAGGATCTACAAAAAAAGACATCAGCATAATACTTGTTATGTGAAAGATTCAATTCTTTCCATCTAAGATTTGGAAAGAGAAAAATGCACTCATTCTTACCACCACTCCTATTTAACATCATACTGGGAATCCTAACCAATGCAATAAGTCAAGTAAATTAATAGTTATATAAATAAATACTATAAATATTGGAGAGAAAGGAATAAAACTCTGTTCAATGATGACATTTCTCATTGTCTCTGAGGTATCTACAAAAAAGATGAGAATTAAAAAATGAGTTTAGCAAGATCACAGAATACAAGATCAAAATAAAAAACTTAATCATATTGGTATATATTATTCATGAGTAATTTAAAATTGAACTGAAAACGTGAAAAGGGAGGGGGCGGAGCAAGATGGCCGAATAGGAACAGCTCCAGTCTCCAACTCCTGGCGCCGAGTGACACAGAAGACCGGTGATTTCTGCATTTGCAATGGAGGTACTGGGGTCATCTCACTGGGGAGTGCTGGACAATCGGTGCTGGTCAGCTGCTGCAGCCTGACCAGCGAGAGCTGAAGCAGGGCGAGGCATCGCCTCATCTGGGAAGTGCAAGGGGGAAGGGAATCCCTTTTCCTAGGCAGGCGAACTGAGACACACAACACCTGGGAAAATGGGTAATTCCCAACCCAATACTGTGCTTTAAGCAAACGGGCACACCAGGAGATTATACCCACACCTGGCTGGGAGGGTCCCACAGCCACTGAGCCTCCCTCATTGCTAGCACAGCAGTCTGCAATCTAACCACAACGCAGCAGCAAGGCTGGGGGAGGGGCGCCCACCATTGCTGAGGCTTAAGTAGGTAAACAACACCTCTGGGAAGCTCGAACTGGGTGGAGCTCAAAGCAGCTCAAGGAAACCTGCCTGTCTCTGTAGACTCCACCTCTGGTGACAGGGCACAGCTAAAAAACAACAGGAGAAGCAGCAGAGACCTGTGCAGACCCGAACGACTCTGTCTGACAGCTTTGAAGAGATCAGTGGATCTCCCAACATGGAGGTTGAGATCTGAGAACGGACAGACTGCCTGCTCAAGTGGGTCCCTGACCCCTGAGCAGCCTAACTGGGAGACATCCCCGACTAGGGGTAGTCTGACACCCCACACCTCACAGGGTGGAGTACACCCCTGAGAGGAAGCTTCCAAAGTAAGAATCAGACAGGTACACTCACTGTTCAGCAATATTCTATCTTCTGCAACCTCTGCTGCTGATACCCAGGCAAACAGGGTCTGGAGTGGACCTCAAGCAATCTCCAACAGACCTACAGCTGAGGGTCCTGACTATTAGAAAGAAAACTACCAAACAGGAAAAACACCTATACCAAAACACCACCAGTACATCACCACCATCAAAGACCAGAGACAGATAAAACCACAAAGATGGGGAAGAAGCAGGACAGAAAAGCTGGAAATTCAAAAAATAAGAGCACATCTCCCCTTGCAAAGGAACGCAGCTCATCACCAGCAATGGATCAAACCTGGTCAGAGAATGACTTTGACGAGATGAGAGAAGAAGGCTTCAGTCCATCAAACTTCTC
>NW_012118822.1:486809-487482 GCF_000951035.1 Colobus angolensis palliatus
CCCACAGCCAATATCATACTGAATGGGCAAAAACTGGAAAAATTCCCTTTGAAAACTGGCACAAGACAGGGATGCCCTCTCTCACCACTCCTATTCAACATAGTGTTGGAAGTTCTGGCTAGGGCAATCAGGCAAGAGAAAGAAATAAAGGGTACCCAGTTAGGGAAAGAAGAAGTCAAATTGTCCCTGTTTGCAGATGACATGATTGTATATTTAGAAAACCCCATTGTCTCAGCCCAAAATCTCCTTAAGCTGCTAAGCAACTTCAGCAAAGTCTCAGGATACAAAATTAATGTGCAAAAATCACAAGCATTCTTATACACCAGTAACAGACAAACAGAGAGCCAAATCATGAATGAACTTCCATTCACAATTGCTTCAAAGAGAATAAAATACCTAGGAATCCAACTTACAAGGGATGTAAAGGACCTCTTCAAGGAGAACTACAAACCACTGCTCAGTGAAATCAAAGAGGACACAAACAAATGAAAGAACATACCATGTTCTTGGATAGGAAGAATCAATATCATGAAAATGGCCATATACCCAAGGTTATTTATAGAGTCAATGCCATCCCCATCAAGCTACCAATGAGTTTCTTCACAGAATTGGAGAAAACGGCTTTAAAGTTCATATGGAAGCAAAAAAGAGCCCGCATTGCCAAGACAATCCT
>NW_012118822.1:489384-512099 GCF_000951035.1 Colobus angolensis palliatus
AAAATTAAAAAAAAAAAAAAAGACTAAGCAACCACAGAGAAAATGTCCTCCGGCTCTAAAGTAGGGGGCCAGTTTACATGGACTTATGAGATCCTGTCAAAGTGAGAAGTAACCTTTGTGGGAGTTCACTGTTTTCCTAATGGTCTAAGGACTGCCAGCCTCCCACCCCATGCTCCTTTCATCCTTGCCTTCAATGCATATATTAATAAATCAGCCCTAAATGAGATTTTTGAAAGCTTTTAGGCTCACTATGATGATGCTTATATGAAGAGGTCCCTTTTTTCTTCTGTCTGACTTAGTCTTCTGCCTCCAGACCCTGCGCATTTTCCCTGTAGGACACTGGTGTCTTTCCACGGATAGAATTTAAAAGCATCTCCTCCCCCAACAATACCAGTAGTTCAGTTTGAAACCATGAAGTGTGTTACAACCCCACTTTACGCTTTTCCATTCCTCTTTTTTTGTGTCATTAGCGTTCATGTCTATCTCTCCTATTACATCTTTAAGGGCAGGGACTGTGCTA
Organism: Colobus angolensis palliatus; assembly: GCF_000951035.1. Taxonomy (NCBI): domain Eukaryota; kingdom Metazoa; phylum Chordata; class Mammalia; order Primates; family Cercopithecidae; genus Colobus; species Colobus angolensis. The sequence continues at coordinate 489,905 of NW_012118822.1, forward strand.
TATGATTTTTTTTCCCTCTTTTTCATTAGCTGGCATGATTTTTGACTCATTATAGGCACCTGATAAATATGTTATAACAAAAAAGTGAATAAATAATGTATGTATCACATTTTAGCTGTTCCCTGCATTGTAGCATGCATGCATACATTCACTCTACCTTGATTCATTTAGTCAAAAAACATTTATTGAGAGATATTGTCTTAGGAGCTGAGGATGTGAGGAGAAAAAAGACATGGACACCCTTAAGGAGCCCATGGTTTATTGTATGTGAAAGTAGTTGGTTTCCTCTCTCCTTGTCCTATAAAACCAACGGCAACTAAGTTTCACATACGGGTGAAGGATCCACCCTGGTGTTTTTGAGTTGGCATCCCTGTATCCTGGCTGAATTGCTTGTCTTCTTTTGTCCTTCCCAGGTACACAGGGAATCACATGGCTGCATATACTTGACACTGTAGTCCTCATGGAGTGATTTATTAGTCATGGGCCACAGCACTTTTAAAACAATCTCAAGTGCTGAATGGAGAGCTGATCTCATCTCGTGGGCAGCATATATCTCATGCTGTGAGTTTTAGATTATTTCAAAGAACAGAAGCCCCTTCAAAAACTGCAAGAAGCAGGATCATATTTGTTAGTTTTAAGACATATTTATGGCATACGGCGGGCCATTTCTTTTATATCATGTAGGTTTTCACTATTATCAGCCTCTGTATTTCTATGCCAACTTGACATTGCGAGAAATGGCCCTATTTATTGTCTAAAATACTGGAAGTCAAATGGATTTATTTTTGGTAACTTTTACTAATGTAATGACTTGACATAAAATAAAGACTCTGTTCCAGAGACTGAAAAAAAAAAAAAAGTGAAAAGGAGTATAACTAATGGTAGCTACTCATTAATTCAATTCACATATTTTTCCTGTACAGTATGTGATTAAAAAGCTTGGTCAGGGCTTGATTTGGATATTCAGATCTCTTCAAAGAAAATAATTTGTTTATTGGGTTAGAATTCTCATGGGTCAGCATTCTGTTAATCTCATTTCTAGTATTTGATGGTGCAATCACAGCTCAGCAGTTGTTATATGCAACACGGATTGATAAGAGCCTTTATTTCCAAAAATTGGTCAGAAATAACTTTGGTCAAGTTAAAATAATTTGTGGACAGAAAATGCATCTGATCTGCATCATGGCATCTCATCACTCAAGAGCATATGCTTAATAAGTTACAAAAAGAAGAGAGAAAAAGAAAGATGTCCTGAATAGGGTGGTCAAAGATGACAGTTAAAAAGACCTCCAGATCTCTTTGGAATCCAACATATCACTATAGATTTCATAAAACAATGATCGTCTTTCTGAATTGCTTACAGGGTAAACAAATTATTAAATAATAACTTGAAAGTGAAGCATAGATATGGTCTGGCTGTGGTTCACCTATTGTTTTTTCTTCAAATCACTGACTTGAAACAGGGTGGATTTCTTTCTCTAATATATATTTTTTCAGTCTATATTTTACAAGTTACATTTTACACTATGGCATTTCCACATTCATAGCCTACTAAAGTGCTTCTCCCAAGTTGCCTTGATGATAGATGTAACTTATATGTGTCTTCACTAAAGCTGTAAAACATTGAAATCTTTTCTGAAGACCTTCAAAAGAGGAAGTAATTATTTTCAAACCTCCACGGTGACCTAAGTAAAAACATCTGGTATTTCGGCACTCACTATTATAGTAAAAAGGAAGCCACACTAGAAGCTACCCATTTTCCGGTACATAGTTACTTAGAGACCGTTATATATTGTGTAATGACATAATTTTGATTTTTTTCCTTCATGGATTTTTCTATATACATTATTTTGTTTATTTGTTCATTCATTCCTCAAATATTTGAGAACTTAGTATGTGTCAGGCAGTGAACCAAGTTACATGAGTAATTGTGTAGGATACAAAGTGAAAAAGATTATATGGAATTACTCCCTAAGAACTAATCAATCCAGAAGAAGCAAGATCTTTAAATCCATAGGTAGTAAAATACTCAGATTAGTTCTGTATAACTACAGCAATGTTACTTTTCCATTCTGCTCTCTAGAACAGAAATGATAGAAAAGAGTTGTCATGGGGCCTAAGACTATCACTATTTTATGGCTTGAAAATCATGGACAATTTTATTTATTACTTCTTTGTTTCAGAGAAGAATGCCAGAGTAAATATATTAGACATTAAAAATATGTTGCCAGAAAGGTAGAGATCTTTCTAGACTCTAGTTGCTCTGTCAGAATAACTCAAAAATATACTTGAGTTAGAAGAAAAAGAGGTTGGCCCTGAAGGTTTGTATTGGATTGTTGCTTTATCCTTTGGATGGGTAGCATCAGTTCAGAGACAGAAAAAGAAAGGATTCAGCAAGTGAAATCTAAGAAGATTATGTCAGAAATGGTTGGTATTTGTGTCCTTGAATTCTGTATACCCAGAGGAAAACAAGGTAAGAAAGCATGGAAAATTTTTGTAGGCAGTTTTTGTAGTTCAAAACCAGCTTATTTGCTTTGGTGGCTAATTCTTTTTAAGCAAAAATCTCAGTTTTTCCAGACACAGTAGCCACATCATTCTTCAGAGGAGTATACTATCTGTAATATATTAATAACGAGGAGTGAATAGTTGCCACAAATGCGGAGAAGAAATAAAACTTAAAACAAACATATTTCTTTTGTATGAATGATGCCATCGGAAAAAGAATTTTATTAAAATTAGAGGTAAGACTTAGTACACATAAATGGCATCTATTAGTTTTTACAAGGTTGTTTTGAACTCACAATTTAAGTCTAACGTTCTAGTTAGCAGAGTGCATTATTAAAAGTCTGCAATCTGGTGATCTCAATTTAGATAAAGCCAATAAGAATATATGAAAGTTCTTAATAGGATTTTTTAGATGAATTTAAGTATTTGCACCATCCTAGTAGAAATGAAGGAAAAACATCACTTTGGTAATAGTTCTTCAAACCAAAGGCTCCTGTGTGGCCAGACAGGAAAACTCCAAGAAGTATTGTAATATCTATGGGAACATATTTCTGTTGATGTAATAGTACCTCCAGTAAAAGACTGCTTGAATCAGCTTGAGTTGTGCCCTAGATCTCTAAGAACACAATATACATTCTGCATTCGTTAAGTACAGAATATGAGGTCACATATCAAACTGTAAGGTTTCATCGACCATTAGAAGAAATTTTAGGACATTAAAAACATCTTACCGAAGAGTATCTAAGTTCAGGTAATTAAGCATTTCTTTTAACTTCATTCAGGAGGTAAGCCAGAATATAAGGAGAGGAGAAATAGCAAAGAGACTGAAGAAGAGGCATTGCAATATGATGTAATCATATAATAGAATTTGGGTGAGAAGTACAATTTGTGGTAATATGTAGTCAGCACAATGAAGTGTGGATTCCGGAAATACAAGTTCTTGCTTTGGGAAGCAGTTCTGCCTTTGTGTAGTCCCAGCTACACGGGAGGCTGAGGCAGGAGAATGGCGTAAACCTGGGAGCTGGAGCTTGCAGTGAACTGAGATCCGGCCACTGCACTCCAGCCTGGGCAACAGAGCGAGACTCCGTCTCAAAAAAAAAAAAAAAAAAAACATACAAATCTACTTTATTTTTACTGAGTCAATTACAGCCCTAAAAGGTATTATACACCAACATTTTCTAAATAAGCATGGTTCTCAAAATTCTTTGCACTCTAACATTAGTAGGATCTTGTTATAACACTATTCATGATTCAACAAAATTCATATAATACTATTTGATAATTCATTTATTAATTCAGGAAATAGTTATGAAAACATACCTTGTGCCACAAATGACCCATAAGTATAAGAAATGCTCATCTTTATTAATACACATGGAAATAAAAGTTAAAACATGAAGACAGGTTGATGAATAGGTGCAAACATACAGCTAATATAAAGAAGAAATAAGACCTAGTGTTTCATAGATCAGTAGGGTGACTATAGTTGACAATAATCTATTGTAAATTTCAAAAGAAAGCTAAAAGAGAGTAATTCAAATGTTCTTAGCATAAAGAAAAAGTAAATATTTAAGGTAGTAAATATCCCAGTTACCCTGATTTGATCATTATGCATTATATTAATCAAATTATCACATGTACCCCAAAATAATATATACATCATGTGTCAATTTAAAAAACCTGGGGAAAAATGCTATCAATTGTAAAGCAAAATAGTTAATGTATAAATGAGTTATCTTTTCACATCATTATGTTACTAAAAATATATTTTTTTAAGTTCTGAAAATACATTGTTGGTGAAGATGTGTTGTAATAGGAACACCATGGGAGTATAACTATTACCACTATGAAAACTCATTTTATATCATCTCCTCCTAAATGCATGGATACTAGATGTTTTCACAATAGCAAAAAAAAATAATAAGCAAGCAAACAAAATTTAGGTCCCTTAATTGTAGAATGAATAAATAATATTTTTATAAAAACATGCAACAATGGAAATGAATTAATGACAGTCAAACTTACCAATGTGGATGAGCCTCAAATCCAATCCTGGGGAAAAAGTCATAGAAAATACATGCAGTCTGATTCCTTTGCTTCTGAAACTAAAAGTTGTCTAGTGATGCATGCGTATCACTATTATGAAAAATAAGTTGTTGATAATCACAACATTCCCTTTTGTTATTATCCTGTCCTGTCTTCCTTTGATAGCAGTATTTATTCTGCTTTTTGCTTCTCCTGTTCTCTACTTCATCTAATATTCACCTGTTTCGATCTTATCATTTGTTTTTTTTATTTATTTTTTTAGGCGGAGTCTCGCTCTGTTACCAGGCTGGAGTGCAGTGGCACAATATTGGCTCACTGCAGCCTCCACCTCCCGGATTTAAGCAATTCTCTTGCCTCAGCCTCCTGAGTAGCTGGGACTACAGGCACCGCCACCATGCCCGGCTAATCTTATCATTTTTAATACCCAAATTTAAATGTCTTTTCTCTGGTCTTCGTTTTCTTTTGTAATGCAAATTTATCATATTACTTATCACATTATATCTTTACAAGATTATCTACTTGTTTGTGGTTAATTTTATATTGCAGCCACCTCAAAGACAGAGATTACAGGTTTTTATTTTTACAATCTTAGAGCCTTTAGCAAAGTGTCTAGCATATACTACAAACGCATATACGTTTCTTCGAATTGTATTTCGACTTAAAGTCAATTTGTTGTAAAAACCTTTAGCAACCCTCATAATGAGGTCTTAGGGTGGAGGAACACTTTGCTGGGTGTTTTTAAGGTTTAAATAAAATATAAAGTGAGAAATTGTTTTAGAGACAAAGCTCTGAAAGTAAATATAGTGAAAATGGAATTAGGAAAAAGGATTTACTGTGTGGATGTATGTGTGCATAAGTAATAAATGTGCATCACTTTCAACATATAATCATGTAACAATAGAAACATTTCCAAACACTTTATTTTCAAATTATTCTCACCAAAATATTAGTATATATATTTTTAAAGGTTTGCTTTCAAGCTTATTGATAAAACTTTACTATGAAGAAATAGTGTTTTTTCCAAACACTTTTGTAAAATTATTTTTGTTGTTTTTAACCTTGTAGTACAGCTAAGAGCTTGTTCCAAGAATAAAAGTGCCAGTTCTACAACTTTTTGTTGTTTTTCTTTGCTTCTATTATTAATGTTATTTTTATTGTGGCTATTTATAAAAATCTTTTAAAGCCATCTTGTTAGGATTAGTTTAATTAAAAATAATATAACTTATACATCTACTTAATTGGCCATATGTAAACCCCACCACATGCTAATATGCTAAAAGCAAAGAAATCTGGAGAGAGTCACCCCCCTCTTCCCTCATGCTGCCTCATCTACTATGATTTCTCTTGACCATCAGACAAAAGGTCGACGGTGTCTGTGTGTTTGTTAGATATCAGGAAAACTTAGTTTCTGTCTTGAGTTTTCGTTAAAATATGTAACAAAATTTTTTCTTGTGGCACACAAATTGTGTGGCTTTGCCCACCCCACTTTTGAGCACCTATGAATTAATCTCGTGACTGTCAGTGGAGGATGGGGAGATGAATGATCAACAAGAAATTTTTTCAAAATTGTTACATTCAGATTATTGCCTCTTCACTACCCCTGGTTAAGGACCATCATATTAAGTTATAGTGGTCTTTTACTCTAATATAAAGAAAAAGAAAATTCCAACTGAATGAGCATAAATGTGAAGACAGATGAGTGGCCAGTTTAAGACTATCAAAGAACAGTAGTTCCCCAAATAGGATTTTTAAAATGTGTTTTTTTCAACTCCATCTCTCCTCCCCCACTTCTTAATTCATAGAGTTAAAAAAGAAATGTCATAAAATTATGTTTAGGCTATAATCCCAACACATGGGAAAAAATATAAAATGAGAAGAGATGGGAGGGAAAACACCAGGAAAATAAAAGCTATAGATCATAGAACTATGAATTTCATTTTTATGAACTTTGGATTATGACTGTTAATTTAAAAAAATTGGAAAACCATAGTGTCTCAAATTAATCATGAGTTTATGCTTAAATCCCTGTAAGAAACAGAAAAATTCATAAGAAACCTCCATAAAAATCAATTTCATCAAGTTTTATATTAAAACAGAAGAGTAAATATACACATGCAGGTGTATGCAACACACCAGTGGAGGAGAAAGCAGTTTCTGGGGCTTTCTGGAAGAGTTACACATTTGAAGCCAGGCTGCCCAAGACATGTTTTTTCTGTCACTTAATTTCTCAGGACCTCTGTTTTATTGTCTCTAAAACGAGTGAGTTGAACTAGTTAAACTCTAAAACCCCTTCCAATGCTAACATTATATAAGGTGTATGTGTCTGGAAAATTTGCAGGGCAAATCCAATTTTTCATTTGAAACAAATATCAGTAGGAAACCTTCTAGATTTTTCTTCTTCAAGTGCAATTGGTTTCATGCTTATTGAACATTTTCCATAGGTCAGAAATTGTGATAGGAACTTTACATGTATCGTTTAAAATTTTTATAAAAACCTTCAAGGATGAATTATAATCTCTATTTTATCATAAGTAAACTGACCGTCAATGCAACTAACAAGTGATCAAACCAAGATTTGAATGTAGGTATGTCAGACCCCAGTGTTTATATTCTCTCTACCACAGTGAGATTGTTTGTTGAAATAAATTATGAAAAAATGTATTATATTATTTTACCTTGGAGGTGAGGGCAATTATTAAAAGAGGTGAGAACTAATAATGATTTTCGTTATTGTAGTTTATACTCTTATATTACTAGAAGGAATGGAGGACAGTCCTTTTGCTCAAACTCAGCCACAAAGTTTGGTTTGGTTTATAAAATATTTTCTACATGTGTTTATTTTTTATTTTCCTGAATGTTTGAAAACTATCATGTGTGTAGATACACCATCATGTATATTTATTCTTGAATCTGAAATTCCATCTAGGTGGCAACAAATCTGTTGTGTATTTTATGCTCAATTAAAAAGAAATCTTACAAGATTTTTATGTATTATGGAAAGATCACCATCTGTCCCCTATTTAATTAGGTCCATCCTGATTATGTTACATGTGTTCTGGCTCCCTTTAAGAAAATTTTCTACATGTACATGAAGGAGAAACTTGCTAAAAATGAATTGTCAGCAAGAAACAGGAGAGATTTAAACAAAGAAACTCCAAGAAAACCCTAACAAAGAGAAATATCTCAAACATGAATCCTTATAACCCTTCCCCTTCACCTCTCATGACTTCTATACCAAAATACACATGCAACTTGAAACCAATCATTTTAGAAGCTTCAGGAGTTAATTTTTCTTTCCTGTTACTTTTCATTTTGGAACACCTTTATGCTTTTGGAACACTTTTAGCCAGGAGGGGAAATGCCAAAATATGATAGGGAAGTCTTGTTCTTGGATAATTTAGACTAGATTTGAGGAAGCAAAATGTTGCTATACATTTTACGTTTAAAAAATAATTCTGCCTGTGAAATTTCTAGTGGGTTTAACAGATGCAAGAATTTCAGATAATAATAAAAAAACAGATTATCATGCAAAAGTAGGGAATTGTTAGAGGCTTCAAGGGGATAAAGGATAACATATTGAGCTCTGGGTTCTAAGACTTGGGTTTTCTCCTTTGCTTTGCCATTAATTCTCTGATGTTTTCAAACATTTACTCTGAATTTTGCTACCTTAAAACTATGTAGCAATAAAATCTCACCATGCCCAGTCACTAGAAATATGTAAGCATTGTAAGGATGTGAAAATTCCCTTTTTCATTCATTTACTAATTTGTTTTCCAACTACACTTCAGGAATCTAAGTTCTGGAGATATGACAATACATAAAAAGTATCTGCTCTTATGGATCTTAAATTCATTCATTTATTCATTTGTTAGCCAATTACACTCCAGGAGTCGAAGCTCTGGAGATATAACAATAAATAAAAAGTATCTGCTCTTATGGATCTTAAATTCCAGGAGTAAATAAACAAATAAATATGTAGTATGTTAAAATTTATTAAGTAAAATGCAGATAAATGAATCCATGTAAGAAATATGTTAGAAATATTTTTATAGAATGTTTAGGAAAAGCTTTTCTGAAACGTGTCACTGAAGCAGGTACCTGATGAGTGAAGGAACTATACAGATATCCTGGGGAAGAGCTCCCTAAAGTAGGATCAGCATGTATGAAAGTTCTGAGGTGCCCTGCACATGTGGATTTTGATAGCAATCAGTGTACTGGAAAGAAGCGAGCACGGTAAAGTGAATGGGAAAATACCTATTCAGAGTATTAGCAAGAAGCAAACACAATTCCTAAGTCTAGAATACATGTTTATCTGTGAAAGAAATGGTAAACAGCAAATTCACTAAAAAGTTGCTATTCTATCACAACACAGGAGCATAGCTGAAAGGGCTTTGATACTTTAGAGTTGCAGAATTTACTCCACACCAAATTGGTCAAGGCAATTGTTAGGAATGTAATTAAAAAAGAGGAAACATGACCAGGCAACTGGCAAAAACTTCCCCTAATTACACTATGCATTTTGAATAATTCAAACATAATTCCAAAATGGCACTTCTTATTCCTCTTCTCTTTCTTTTTCAAGCCTTGTATTGCCTCCCCTTCCTTTCCATTCTCTTTTCTTGCCTTTCCTTCCTACCCCTCCTCTTGCTTTTCTTTGTGTCCCTTTGGTTCCCTTCCCAAAATGTAGCATACTGTATGATTTCATTTATATAACATTCTTGACATGACAAAATTATAGAAATGGAGAACAGATTAGTGGTTGCAGGTGTTAAGGAGAGGGAGGGAGTGAGCAAGAAACAAGTACTATAAAAGGGCAAAGTGAAGGATTCTATAGCAATGAAAATGTTCCCATACCTTTATTAATTTTAATACCCTGTTCCTGATGTCATACTGTAGTTTTTCAAGATGTTACCACTGGGGAGAATTAGATAAATTCTTTATTATTTCTCTTGTGAATCCAGAAATATCTTAGAATAATAGTTTAATTTTAAATAACGAGCATCATGATACTAGAAGACATTTTGAGGCAACTGAACTCTCTCACTCACAACATAACTTCCCCTATCATTTTCTGCTAATGCTGCCTTGGCACCAAATATTTTCTCATATGTTTATCCCTAGTGTAGTAAAAGGTCATTACCAATAATTTAAATTCATCTACTCTCCTAAGCAAGCAAGCTGTGAACTATGATGGATGAGGTTTATATATTCAGGCTTATGAGTATAGCCAGTTGAGAGCAGAAAAAACACTTGGATGAACAAAAATGGTTTTAAAGGAACATGATAAGCTGATATAAAGCTCATATAGGATAGAAAAGGGTCAGAAAACATTTGGAACATTTTGATGCAGAAGAAGAAATTAAGTTGACTGTCCTCCTCCTTGCCACTTTCTATCAAGACAATGGTGGTGCATGAGTTTTTCCTCTTCACCAAATCTTCTCCAATACTTGATGTTATTAGAATTTCTATTTTTTTTCTAAACTGACAAGTATGAAGTAATCTCTTATGTTGTTTTATTTTCTAGGAATTTGTAGGACTTCTTGGTATATTCTGAATACTAATCTTTCTCAATAACATATGCTGCAAATATAATTTCCCATTCTAAAATATATATGAGTTCCTCTACTATATGGTTTTGTCTTTCTTAGAAAATGTTTTGCTAAAACTTAACTGCAACTATTAAAACCTTTAGTCACTCAAAACTGTGTGCACGGCAGTAGACGTAGACAAAAGTTTTAATAGAAGAGGTTAAAATTTCAAAAAGTAGTTATATATATATATATATATATATATATATATATACACACACACACACATACACATGTGAATATGGTTTATAGCCTAGCTTGCTGGTGATACTTCCCATTTATGCCAATGTCCCCATTCAATGTCAAACACTTTTCAGTTTGGATGACAATATATATGGTCATTCTATTTTTTTTTTTTTTTGCCTTGCTCTGTCGCTAGGCTGGAGTGCAGTGGTGCGATCTCAGATCACTGCAACCTCCGCCTCGAGGAATGAAGTGATTCCCCTGCCTCAGCCTGCCAAGTAGCTGGGGCTACAGGTGCATGCCACCACGCCAAACTAATTTTTTGTATTTTACTAGGGACGGGGTTTTACCATGTTGGCCAGGATGGTCTCAATCTCCTGACCTTGTGATCCATCCTTTTGGCTTCCCAAAGTCCTGAGATTATAGGTATGAGCCACTGCACCCGGCCATATGGTCATTCTATGTATGACAGGAGTAGACATTAAAATAAATAGGGATACCATTTGCTATCCTTATCAAAAAGAAAAAAGTTTTATCCATAGCTTAACCTATAACAAAAATAAATTGGACATGAATTGAAAATATAAATGTGAAAATATATCTTCAAACTTTCAGAAAGAATTACGAGATAACATTTACAATTTTAAGATAGGGAAGAGTCTTTTTAATGATAGGAAAACACAAACCATGTTAAAATTTAACATTTAAATCTTCCCTTTTGGAGACACTTTGGAGAGCAACATGACAACCTCTGTACAAACTCAAAGATACTCAAACCCTTGAGTCCACCTTTTGTTACACACTGAAGAGACTTTTTGCCCTTGTATACAAAGGGACTTGTACAGAACAATTTACTACATCAATGTTTATAAATATTTAGAAATGACCTACGTATCAGTTTGAAGAAAGACAAATACATTATGGTATCTCATAAAATGGAATGCATTTCATCAGTTAAAACAAGAGAACCAAAAGAAAAATTTTTACAAAATCATAGGGAGGCAGATCTTGACCTTTTCTCTCCAAATTGACTGGGTCACCTGTTTGCTGTGTTCTGCATACAGAGAGTGCTGAAGACAACCGTACATTTCATCCAAGACTATTTCTGTAAAAGTGGGGAAAAACGGGACAGTAGGTTTTTTTTATAGCTTAAGATTTCTTAGCAAACAGAATTTTTTTTAAAGCTTATCTATGGAATATTGTATGTTAGCCACCAAGTGGTGTCTTAGATGTAATAAGAAGTGTGATCTTACAAAAAAGTTCAACGATACATTTTAGAACTTAAAACACTTCCAAAATTGCTATCCTATCCTATATTAAACTCATAAATATCTCCTGTTAGTTCATATGAAACTTTGGAGCTCCCAGAAAAAAATACACATGGAAGATAAGTTAAATATATATTATTTTCACTTTTCTTGGTTCAATCTGTTATTTACACTATATGATTACATCTAACACTTGTTTTAATCTAAGATTATTTTTACTTTAAAAGACTTTTTAATTTCTATCTATATTTCTGATTTTTTTTTTTTTTTTGAGACGGAGTCTTGGTCTGCCGCCCGGGCTGGAGCGCAGTGGCCGGATCTCAGCTCACTGCAAGCTCCGCCTCCCGGGTTCACGCCATTCTCCTGCCTCAGCCTCCGGTGTAGCTGGGACTACAGGCACCCGCCACCTCGCCCGGCTAGTTTTTTGTATTTTTCAGTAGAGACGGGGTTTCACCATCTTAGCCAGGATAGTCTCGATCTCCTGACCTCGTGATCCGCCCGTCTCGGCCTCCCAAAGTGCTGGGATTACAGGTATTTCTGATTTTTGACTGTTGAAATGTTTTCTCTAATCCATTAAACTAATATTTGCCCTTGCCTCATGGAAGTTTGGTTATCTCCATTGGGCTTGAAGAGTATTTCTGTTTTCCATCTTTGGTTTCACTACTGACCATCACTTTCATGGTGTTAAAACTGCATATCAAGAAGCAATAGAGATGTAAGTCCTGAAAAGTAATCTGCTCTCTGAGATTGGCAATTTGGCATTGACGATGAGGAACCATGAACTAAGACTGATCTGTGTCATAGATAGTATTAAAGGTGCGGGGTGGTGGTGGTGGTGGTGGTCAGTTTTAATTTTGCTTCTTCATCTTTAAGCTGAAAATCCCTCATATTTCTCATTTCTAGAAAGCCTCATCAGATGTCTCACAGATGACAAAGTAGATAATGTGAGTGTTTGGGGCAGGAACAATGACAAGGAAGTTTTAGTAGAATAATCAAAAACCTATTTTTCTCTACTTGGTGTTTTGGTTAGAAGTTGGGTTGTGTTGTTGATAATGTGAATTGCCCTATTTGGGAACTATTAAAATATACTTTAAAAATATATTTCATAAAATAACCATACTTTGCATTTTATTCTGTGTTTCTTCAGAGACATCCAGGGTGTGCTCATCAGAACATAAACTGGCAAATACCAACATGCTTAATGACAATGTGGCACGCCATTTGACTTGTGAGAAGTGCTGTATTTCATTTCTTTGACTGACTTTGGCTGTTTGGTAATTGTTAGGGAAACATCTGCTTACTGTCACATACTTTAGCATCCGATCTCATTGCATGACATTTTGTTCTGTGATATTTGGTTCCCACTTGGGACTAGGAATTGGAAACCTAAAATTAAGTTCCATTTCCAACATAATAATAGGGAATTATCCTGAATAATGCTGTTCGAGTTTCCTGGTAATGAAATTTCAACACAGCACTTTGGAAACATTGGGGGAAAAAAATAGCAAATCGTTATCAGTAATTTTCTTTACAAAAATACAAATACATAATTAGGCCTCAAACTGTTTGAAGAGGCTACTCTGGAACTTTTCTTAGTTTTAAAAATATTACTGTTTGGTTTTTGCACTCAAGACAAATTCTGATGAACTCTCTTACAATGAAGTCATATACTTACATACCTTTCATTTTCCCTTTCAATCAATTTTTGTTTTGTGTAAAAAAAAATTAGAAATATTCCTTTTGGAATTTCTGAGTATATTTCTTTAACCTTTAAGTTTTCTGCACCATAACTTGTATATTCATAGGTTCTCTTCACTGGTTCTCCAATAAAATAAAGTAGGAAAGAACTTAGATAATTACCATTTTGCCTCTGCCTGAACTTGGCACATAGCTCAGTACTCATGAGACTCTAATTTATATTCTGGAACCAGATTGTTAAATGTACTCTTACCATTCAATACTGTTGCATGTCTCCAAGCTATTCCTAAAACTTGCTGCTTTCCTCATCTATTTGCTCCTAGAAAGTGTTGTGTGATGTCAGGTTTCTCAGGAGACTTATTAAACTCACATGCTATTAAGCTAAAACTGAACTGATTCAGAGAAAGTGATAAGCTATTTGTTACAGTTTTCTCAAATAACTCCTTTCCTAAAACAAAATACATATATAGAATGTCTTAGAACTAATTCTAGAGGATGTCGATTTTGTGGAGATTTTCATGTAGGAAGTTTATTGGGGAGTGCTCTTGGGAGCATGTGAGAGGGAGTGAAGAAATAGGATTGAGAAAAGGAAAGAGCTGATATGAGACCAAGACACAACAAATGCCTCAGCTCATTTCTCAGGGGATGACCCTATAGAATAATCCGCAGTTGTGCAAGGGGGCACGATTTATGAGTCTTCACTGAATGTCACTGCCCTGTTGGGGCCACACAACTTGCATTTAGCAACTGGGGAATAATGCCTTGTGTCTAGGATCTGGGCAGTGCTCCACGCATGTACCACCCAGGATTCTAAAATCTGAATTGTTTTCTTAGAAATAGAGATGATATGCATGTTTGTCCTCATTTCCCAATTTATTTATGCAAGGATTAAGAATTTAACAGAACAGGTGGTTATACAGGACAGAATATTCAAGATAGATTTGTCCATTTTCTTGTGCCCCCTAATCCCTGTGGATTAGAGAACTGTCACTTTCACTTTCTATAAAAGTGATGGTTTGTATTGGTTGGGGTAAAAAACTAAATTTTTGTTAACCCATTGTTTTACTAAGACATGTGACTTTTCTAGAAGCCCTCACACTAATAGGGCTGACCCTTCCTTTCAAAAGAATATCATGAAATATCAGTTTCTTCTGGTCTATAAACCAATCATCTAACAGACATTGTCACCTCCTTACCACCTCCTGTGGTAAGAAAGCCCTGTCCATGCTTTGGTTCTTTTCACATTATCTTCGCCTCTTGTATTCTGATGTTTAGAAAGCCCACCTTCCCAAGAGGAAAAATTGTGGTTCAAGAACAAACTACTGCCTCATGAGCTGGCCCCATGCCCAGGAATCCACAGTGCTGAGAGAGGCATGACTTTAACATAAAATGATGATCTAGTCAATAGTCAGAAAAAGATTTTCTGGAAAAGAAAGAAATACTACACAAATCAAACTTGAAATCTGTGTAATGAAATAATCCCTTGAGCACATGTGGACAGTTTGAGGGTGACCCAGTCATTACTTCAGCACATAAGGAAACTTTTAATAAATGTTCACAATTGACCAGAAAGGGGAGGAAACCAACACGTGCTGAACACTTAATTCTGGCCAGCAGTTATAGAAAACAGTTAACAAATATGATAACATTAAATCCTAATGACTGTCCCAAGTGTTAGGAATTATTGTCCAAGATTTTTGTTCATTCTTTTTTACCTTAAATGAGGTAACTTTTCTAAGTTTACTTCTAGAACTTGGCAGAGTTGGGATTAAAAGTTATGTTTCTCTGATTCAAAAGTACATGCTGTTCCTCCCAAAAAGTATCCACAATGTGAGATGTGTCATTAATGTGAAACACCTTCATTATCCTTAGAATTGCATTTCTGAAAAATTGAACATAGAGCTATAAAGAATATCGTTCTGATTTGTTTTATTTTTTGAAAAGTAATATATACACATATAACGGAAAGAAGAGTGATTTTAGTCAGGATACCAGCTTCATTATCTAGCAGTAAGCTCTGGGAAGTAAAATGAACTTCAATTTTCCCATTTATAAGATTAAGATATTAAAGTAGAAGGATAGGCCAGGCTCAGTGGCTCACGCCTGTAATCCCAGAACTTTGGGAGTCCAAGGCAGACAGATCACAAGGTCAGGAGTTCGAGACCAGCCTGGCCAACATGGTGAAACTGTGTCTTTACTAAAAATATAAAAATTAGACATGCATGGTGGCAGTGAGCCGAGTTGTGCCACTGCACTCCAGCCTTGGAGACAGAATAAGACTCAGCCTCCAAAATAAAGTAAAATGAAATAAAATAAAATAAAATAAATAAAGTAGAAGGATAGAGATAAACATTTCAACTAATTTGCTGCATTTGATATAGCACCCAAATTTTAAACAAGTTTTCTGGTAATAGGGCTGTGTTGTGTCTTAAAGTCCATTTATGGTATTTTGAATGCTGAGTGCTCCTATAATCACCTAGCATTGGGTTATCCCACCATAATTGTATTTCCTTTGCAGAGGTCTATTTTGTTGAAAGTCTGTTAGCTCCTTGCTTGTTTAACTACTAACAGCACAATGGAGATGGAATTTCACATGGTGAAGACAGGAGGATAAGATACAAAGCACTGTCAACATTTTGGATATGATTGGCTTCACCAGTAAATTATCAGCGAAGGTTGGATTTTCCCCCAAATACCCACTAGACAATACATCTTCTCATGTGAACTTAAAATTAGATAAACTCACAGTTAGTCTAAATATGTAATGAACAGAGATCAAAACCAAACAGAAATCAAAATGGAAAAGATTATACAATACTTAGCAATAAACCTAATGAGAAATGTGCAGACCACATAACAAGGCTTGAGGAAAAGAAAAATTAAGTACGTGGTTGGAGAAAACTCAATATTATAAAAGTGTTTATTTGCCCCCAATTAATGACATTTTTGGCTGTCACAACTGGTAGAGCATTACTGGCATCTGGTTAGTAGAGGCTAGGGATGCTGCTAAGTATCCCTCCTGCAAGGTACAGGGCAGTCCAGTGTAAAATATCAATAGCACAGAGGTTGTGAAATATTTGCCTTCAACTGTCTTTAACAGAGAAAATCATTAATATAGACTCTCTTATGGGTCAAGTATAATTTGAAAACAAAGGTTCTTGGACCAGTAGTTTAAATGTTTAGTCAAGATCTTAAATTTGCTTTTACTTTCCTATAACATTAAAGGACAGCTTGGGATTTTTGTGTTTATCAAAGAGGAATGATAGATTAGGAAGTCTGTGAAACATCAGATGGTGATTAAAGAATTATGGTGCTTAAACCTGGGTAGATATTAATGATTCAAAAACATTTTAAAGAAACAAGATAATTAGGAGAGAAGGTTTGGCAAATGTGACTGTATTTACAAAAGATCCTTGTAACTTTTGGCTACATAACACAAAAATTCCTTTATTTTATTCATTGTTTGTTCCAGATGGGTTTACTAAATTGTTCAGAGAAGGGAATCCTTATTATTTACCTATCTTATAGTCGCACAGAGTAGGAACATAGGAAGGAACCAATTTAGTAATGCATTTGGACTCAAAAGTTAATTCTGCAATTCTATTAGGAAAAGGAAGACTAAAAAAGACAGAAGCTAGGGCTGTAAATGGTTGTGGGACCATGTACCTGTCTCTGGGTATAAACTTCCATGGATAGGATGCATAGTCACTGGGATCAAACACAGGCATTGGCAGGGCGTAAGAGTTGCTTCAGAGAGCATCTGATTTCTAAGATGAAAACTAGTAATATAAATAGTTTTCTAATGTTCTAATCTGAAGTGAGAAATATTATTTGAATATATAAATTTTGAAATGTTGGCCAATTCAATTACTTTATAGTCATGTCTCCTTGGTCGTGTAATTTCAACCATTTTTGTGTAAAAAATCATTAAGAGAGGTGTTAGTCCATGAAAACTGTCGTAAATTATCAGAAGTTAGTAGAGGCTGCCATGAATAGATTTATATTGTATGTAATGGCCTGATTACATTTTTTATTATTTCTCTAGTAAACAGAGAAGGTCAAGAATTTTTAAAAATCACAACCCTCAATAGCATGTCTATTCCACACTAAATTTTCTGGCCTACACCAAACTCACCTAATTTGCATATTGAGATATAGATCAAATGTAGTTATTCGAACCTATTATGTGTAGGGCCATTTGGACAACCATACAAAAACTTTAAGGGAAAAGTGTACCATAGTCATATGGCATCCCCATGGTGATATTCCAAAAAAAAAAAAAAAAAAATGGGTTGATTACTAAGTAAAGATTTACTGAGCAGAACTGTACATGCATGCCTTAGGAGCTTGTTAAGGATTTTGTGTTAATATGAAGGTTGGAGCAAACAATTCTTGTATTGACTTATGATTCCAGGTGTGTAAGACCACTTCCCGACTATAAGTTCTGTGGTCTTAAGTTACATGCCCTATATTAGTTTCCCAGGATTTCCATAACAAAGTATCACAGACTGGATGGATTGAACAACAGAAATGTATTATCTCACAGTTTTGAGGGCTAGAAGTCTGAAATCAAGGTGTTGGCAGAATTGGTTCTTCCTGAGGGAGAATCTGTGCCACACCTCTCTCCCAATTTCTGGTGGTATACTGGCAAGCTTTGGTGTTCCTGGGCTTGAAGACTCACCACCCCTAATCTCTGCCTTCATGTTCACCTGGTGTTCTTGCTACAGACTGAATGTTTATCTCCCCAAAATTTCTATGTTGAAACCGAATCCCCAATGCAATGGTAGTAAGAGGTGGAGGGGGCCTTTGGGAGGTGATTAGGTGATGAGACGAGAGCCCTCTTAAATTAGATTAGTGCCTTTATAAAGGAGATCCTGGAAGCCTCTTCTTCCCTTCTGTCATGTGAGCATACAGTGAGAAGGGAGTCATCTATGAACCAGGAAGCAGATTCTTACCAGAATTCAGTTGAGCTGGCACCCTGGTCTCAGACTTCCAGAATTATAAGAAATAAATTTCTATTGTTTATAAAAGCCACTCTATTTATAATAATATTGTTATAGCAGCTTGAATGGACTAAGACAGCTTTACCTGTGTGCAAGCAAGTGTCTAAATTTCCCCTTTTCGTAAAGACATCAGTCAGATTAGAGGTCCACCCAGTTCTAGCCTGACCTCATATTAACTAATTGCATCTACGTTGACCCTGTTTCTAAATAAAGCCACATTGGAAGGTACTGGGAATTAGGACTTCAACCCATAGTAGCCCTTATGTTTAGTTTTTTCCAATACTAGGTTTAATTAATTTAAATGATTAGGGATAATTTTATCATGAGAGAATACTTATATGTGTGGAAAGAAGGAGAAATGTTTTAAAATGGGGAGAATGTAACAATAATTCCAGGTTCTCAATACTAATTGCCTCCAACAATCTCTACAAACATTACTATGGAGTCTTTACTCACTTGAAGCAGCTGAAGTAGATGATTGGTCTAAATAAAGTCTATAATTTTCTTGTAAGTCTAATAAGGGAATACATATCACATAGCTATTTAATATAACCCGGCATTGAAAATGAGGAGAAAGAGAAAGATAAGCTAATTGTTGCAGTTAAAATATACTGATATGACCATTTCTTAAGAGACCGTGGAGGATGAAATACAGAACTTTATAAGATGAGGAGAAATGATTGCTGACACTGACTTGAAAATCGCATTTAATTTCATATTTTGCTACATGAGAATAAACATAAATTGTAAAATGCAGTATCTGATTTGCCAGGAAAGCAAATAAGATATTGTTTGTATCTTTACTTACATTCATACCATATTTCAGTGTTTCTCTTTTGTTTTCCTCAGTGGGAAAACCCCCTAAAACATATATTTTTCTTGTAACATTTTATAGGTATTGACTTAAACACCATTGATATCTAAACATATTATGTCACTGAAAAAAAGACTATCAAGACATTTAGTGTTTATATACCTGATGTTAAAATCTTTTTAATGCCTAGTCGATTCAATTAGTGACCCCAACCCTAATACTTCTTGTAACCACAAAAAGCAGTCTTTTAAAAATTGTAATACCTCATGAAACACTGGTTTTAATTTACTTCTCCTTGAAAGACCTCGCTGGGAATATTTGCATTGTCAGCAGCTTAAATTGACCACATAGATAATAACTAATTTAGAAAACTGTAAGATGATTTAGGCATTTAAGATGTGTATAAGGTAATTAAAACCAAACGTTAGGAGGGCTAAGGCCTCACTGTAGTTGGTTATTCTATAGCTGGGGTCACTGCCTAAGTTGTATGAAGGCATATGTTCAATTTACGGTTGTAATGAGGAACATGGGGTATTTTGATTCTTCATTTGCTGTGCTCATCTCTAGAAGATGCAATTGCCTGTATTAAACAATGAACATGGACTCTTTTGTGGTGGATAATAAAAATGTGTAAGATAATACATGCCACATGCATGTATGTTTGGCATATGGCTTTTCTCTGTGTATGAAATTGTTGTCCTTTGTTGCTATCATGGAACAGGCTCATGGAAATGTTCATTATTAGCCACTTAGGAACAAGACCAATTCCTTTGACCTCATTAGTTTGATCATGATTATTCCATCTTAACTAATACGTGGTATTTATGAAGGTGTTTTCCATAGATTATTCACTTGCAAGGGCATTTTGTGTTGTATTTTTTACTATTCTGCAAAAAGAAAAATAGAGAAAGTTTAGGTGATAAAGTTTTCTTTTGTCACATGTTGAATGTAGTTGAATGTAGTAAAAGACAAATCAGGTTTTTTCTTTTTTTTTTTATTTTACACTTAAAAAATGAATGACATCAGGGTTTCAGAATTTTTCTATATTTTGATATATTTGAAAATACTAGCACATACTCTTGGGATAAACTGAAAGAAACATTTATAACATCGTGTTGTGATACAGGTTGAAGTAGAAGGACCAGCTTTTTATTCAGTGAAAACTTGCATTCATGCCAATATAAAGTCTGCAAAACCACAGTGAGCCTAGCTATATCCAGGACCCTAATCTTGGCTTAAAACAAAACAATGCAAATATAATCTTTCGATGGTAAAGAACGTATGAAAGAGAAAGATCTTGAAACCTTTCTGATCTGGACAAACAGGTGAAGAATAACTGGAATTGGTGGTAAATACAGGAATAGAAAATGTGTTTACATCACAGTCTCATTTAATAAGATGTAGCAAACAATCATTTGGTTTTCGCACCTGCAGCACTGCTGTCTTCTTGGTGTACTCTTCTTCACTAGTTGCAGTTGTGTGGGCTGCCAAAATCTTCACCTTGCCTCTCTGTGGTCATGTCACTGAAGATTGGTCAATCACAATGCCCAAATCTCTTCTACTGATTGGTCTAGAGGTTGGTATGTGATCCAAACCTGGCCAATAAGGGTTACATCTAGGATGTTTACCTTTTTGGATCTTGTAGTAAAGGAGTTTGGGGTTTTTGGTTTTGTAGTAGGAAAGAAGTAGACTCGAAGCAATCTAGCCTAACCAAATAAAACCAATAAAAGGTAAGAGAAAATGAATGTCTGAGAGGAAGCAGATCTTCGTTGCTTCATTTCTAAGTACTATAGAACTCGGAGTTCCTTTTTCTCCTGAGCATCCTTCAAAGATATTCCTCTTCCTTTTTATTTTTATTTTTTTCAGTTTAAGTTGGAAAAATCCTGCTTCATGAAATAAACAAGAACTCTTAATCAATATGGTATCTGTTTGCATGTATATGTCCTACTTCTAATGTACTAGATATCTTCTCTTAAATATTTTAAGATATACACATACATATATGTGTGTGTGTGTGTGTGTATATATATATATATATAAAATTTATATATATATATAAACTTTATTTAGACAAAATTTGGACCAGCTAAACCCTTCACTAATATGAAAAAGGTAAATTTTACTTCACTGAATAATCATAAACTTTGAATTGGCAGCAACCAAATTACTAGAACTGTGCAGCATTAATGCTGATCTATGTAAACTGGGTTCATAAACTTGCTTGGGCCCTGGAAGCAACTTGCATTATTGTGTATTTTTTCTCTTTAATTTTCAAATCAAATTCATTTGTCATTCATCCCCTTGAAATCAGATTCTGCAGCCACCTGGCTTTCCTCCAAAAGTCTTCCATGGTTTCACAAGCCATCCTCGTTTCCAATTCATTTTTCTTTATCCACTCTGTAAATTAGGTGGACCTGAATACTTAGGAAAGATTGAAAGCATTTGGTTGTTATTAAAGTAAGGACAGCTAACTCACACATGTGAAACATTAAAGAAACCTTACAAATGTCTGAGTAATTTTTTTTTTTTTCTGTTGTTGTTTGGGGCTATCGGGCATTTAACCACATCCTGCCATGCACATACTTGAGCTTCTCTCTTTATTACCAGGTAGAGTTTCTGACTAATAAAACAAACAAGGACAATATTTTAATTTTCTTTTCCCAACATTTTTATTGTTTTTTTTTTTTTTTAAATGTAACATACTATAACTGTTTGGCCTTTTGGGAGTTAGGAGGAGGGAGTGATTCTATACCTTTATGAGGAGTATTCTCAGAAGCAAAACTCAGATGGACACATATTTGTGGCTGATGCACTTTAACTTTGTGGGCCTGGGGCCATACTCCTACAGAGGCAGAGCTCTCAAAATCTCCAATTTTTTTTTCAAACCTACAACTTTCAAGGCTGAAACTGATTTTTTTTTTTTCAGTAGTTGCAAAAGGGACCAGAATTCTATTTCCATTTGAAGCAAATATGCCACTTTTAAATGCAAAAGAATGTCATTACTCCTTACCAATCTTCCTTCCTTCCTTCCTTCCTTCCTTCCTTTCCTTCCTTCCTTCCTTCCTTCCTTCCTTCCTTCCTTCCTTCCTT
>NW_012118822.1:512149-523623 GCF_000951035.1 Colobus angolensis palliatus
CCTTCCTTCCTTCCTTCCTTCCTTCCTTCCTTCCTTCCTTCCCTCCTTCCTTCCTTCCTTCCTTCCTTCCTGTCTTTCTGTCTTTTCTCTCTTTCCTTTCTTTCTGGCTCTTGTTCACCCAGGCTGGAGTGCAGTGGCAAGATTATAGCTCACTGCAGCCTCAAACTCCTGGACCCAAGAGATCCTTCCGTTTCAGCCTCCTGAGTAGTTAGGACCACAGGTACATGCCACCACGCATGGCTACATTTGTTTTGTTTTGTTTTGTTTAAGAGAAGGATGTCTCACTAGGTTTCTCAGGCCTGTCTAGAACTCTTGGACTCAAGCTATCTTCCCACCTCAGCCTCCCAAACTGCTGGGATTACAGGTGTAAGCTACTGCACCAGGCAGGATTTTTGTCTTTCGGTGAGGGGAGTGTGGGAGAGACAGGGAGATGTTTTCTATTTTTGGAGTCTGCAAATTGTAATACATTTTGCTAGAAGCTGTTTTAGTGTCTTGAGTACCATAATGATTACTGTTTACACATAGCCTCTTTGGTAATCTAAATGGCTATATGAAATAAGAATCCAGTTTGTGCCCTATTTGCTGTTTCTGTGGCCATCCAATGTATATTTGTCTCCCCAAACATTTAATTTTGGTTGTGAGTGGTCTATGTTTATGTGTCAGGTGCAATTATTATTTTAAAATAAAGGAAAAAAAAGATACCTAGTTTTGATAGGAACACATTACATTATAGCTCACAGACTGAATTACCAATTGAATTTTAACATCCAGATTCCAACCACAACAATTAAACATTTTTATAATCTCGTTTGCCAAAAAGCAAGTTGGAAGCAAAGTATGATGAAATGCAATTTAAGCTATAAGCCAAAAGACAGTGCCTCAAATGTGTTTCTTCTGAAATATAATTTTTTTGAAGAATGGGAAAAATATGACTTTTTATAGGATTATTTTATGCAAAAAATTTCTTCATAAAGCAATTTTTAAAAATAACAGATTAAATGGAAGTGCTGGTTAAGTATTGGCACATGTAACTTTGTAAGGGAATCACAGAACACCAGCCTTTCAAGAGGTTAAACTTTAGTAAGATACATTTAGTGAGTCTTTTTTTTGTACCAAAATACTGTGTCCAAACAATAAAACACTTTTTCAAAACAAGAAATATGAAGCTAAAATTGCAGCACCAATATATTTTTATAGGTATTGATTAAAACTATTCAGAACAAATAGTATTTTTCTACATTTTTAAAATCACCACAGACACTGCAAATAAGGCTTATGTATTTATTTAGTGGAATACAATGTGATGATGATTGGTAAACTCTTATGTACTGTTTTCTATACCTGCTCTAACAAAATGAATTTTGATATGGTTACATTATGGAGCCTTGTAAAGCTCTTTAAATGTACAGACAACAAGTTTTATTTAGTTTTGTAAATACTAGGTCATACAGCTTGAACAGGTTTTTGTATATGGTTACACATATACCAGTATACATTTGATTTACTCAGTTTAAGTCCCTGGGAGAGTTGAACTCAATATCAAATGCTTTGATAGTTCCTTTGGGAAAGATGCATTATGTAGAATTTACAGAGGGCTTTTAGAGATGTGGACAGTCTCTTTACCTCCATGACATACGGAAAAAAAATCATGAGTAAATAATGAGGCTAGGCTACTTAAATGTATTTAGCAATTAATTTTCCTTTTTTTAGTATATTCTTGGAGGTAAACTGATGTATTGAAAGACAGGAATTTGGCCTTCTGGTCTATTTATTGAGAGAGGAAGCCTCGAGAGTAATGTATGGTTTCAAATGATAGCAGACATCTCTCACTCAAGACACGGCACAGCATTGTCATATTTATTGTTGATGGTTATTACTGCAGAAATACAAATTAAGTCAACTGATAGCACATGGGCACTAATACTGCTTCCCTAATCCCAACTCCTATTTTTGAAGTGTTTGCCAAGTTTTAAAAACACTTTGTCGTGAACATGCATGTGGTGTGCTGAAGAAAAAGAAAAGATAAAGACAGCTGCTGAGGACACTCTTTAAAACCCCAAAAGATATTTAACATCCTATTAAATAAATAACTTAGAAAGCAATAGAAAGGGATGAAGGCAGAATGCACAAGCATACCATACTATTTGTATTGTTAGAACAGTTTCACACTAACATGTTTATATTTTTAAATTCTATTCAATTCTTCCATGAGACCACATCCAGAACTCCTTTGGTTGTGCATATGATATGACCCAAGTGCTTTCCAGTAAATGCTTGTGTGTATTACTGCTCATTGATTCATTAGGCTTGAATGAGCAATGAAGTCTTTGATATGAGTTCGTATTCCATAAATAACTTTCCCGAAGATCATTCATTCAACAGATTCTTCTATGTCCTTTAAGTTCTATCTCAGAGGTTTCAAAACAAAAACCTAACAACAACAACAAAAACCTGGCCACAATGTT
Organism: Colobus angolensis palliatus; assembly: GCF_000951035.1. Classification (NCBI taxonomy): domain Eukaryota; kingdom Metazoa; phylum Chordata; class Mammalia; order Primates; family Cercopithecidae; genus Colobus; species Colobus angolensis. Next base: position 514,615 of record NW_012118822.1, read on the forward strand.
TTTCACTTGGGAATAACTTCTATCCCATTCGATCTGCCTATATCTTGATTATAAGACATGACACAGAACTAATTAAAAAAACATCATATGTCAGCAGTGAATACAAAAACCTTCAAAGTCTGGCTTTCTTTTAAGCAAGCAGACATCTGCAGCGTGTCTTTGCCTTTCAAGCTACTGTCTTCATGAAGAATATCCACTATTCTTGGCAAAAGAGCCATGGTTCTACTGCATCCACAAACATTGCCTTTCTCTATGAGTGTACCACCATTGGAAGAAAGTGAGCAGAGGTGTTTTTCCTTCGTGTTTTCTGTCCTCTCCTTGGAGCTCCTTTTCCATTCAATGCCACATACATTTGCCTCCCATTATGCTGCCAGTTAAAAGATGCATAGGTATTGTATCCATTTTCTTCTATCCTCTCCTTCAGCTTACAGTCATTGTTAAATTCTTTCTGCAAAGGAAAAACAACAGACTCTTTTATTCCTATGGTGATTGTACTTGATTTCATTTGATACAAACGGTCCAGAGAACTCCAGTCCAAGGATTCTGTTTGTAGTTGCCATCTGTACCTAAGGTGTGTGCTTAATACACAGTGTCAACAATAGAAAAGTAAATCTCAGAACCACAAAACACATTCTGTTTGAAAGCACATGATACATTTTAATTGATCATCATAGTCATTTTTTGAAAGCCATTTTAAAAAGCTGATGCGCTTTGAATATTACATGGTTTAAGGGCCTAGAATAATTGTCAAGAAGTAGACATCCCACTAACAATATTTGTGATGAGTCAGTAATAAACAATAGTGTTATAATGCTTCTTTTACAGTAATAACCAGGGGCCCAATGGGAAAAAATAGAACTAAAGGAAAGATATGGGCTTGTCAAGTTTGCAAACTTTACCTACAAATCCACAATAAATACACACATACATTCATAAGAAAGCAGATCTTATAGCAAAACCACAATAGTTCTATATACCCAAAAAGGGGGATATCTTCCTTCCAAATATCAAATTTCTTAATTTAATGAAATTATTTGCAATATTCTGTAGCTTGGAATTTTGACAGATTTTGCTCATGAATTCCAGGGATTGAAAACTAGGACATGGAATTCCTCATTTTGCGAACTACTGTGTTGAAGAAATTATGAGCACGGTGAATAGCAATGCCTATATTGTATAAGCCTAAGGACTTTGATCCTGGGAAGTTCCATCCTATAGCCATAGAGCTTTGGTTTTGTTCAGGAGGCCAGCTGGATTTAAGGAGACACACCTGGACAAGGCTTTGCTCTCACTCACTCCACAAATCCAGGATCTTACTCTGGAGTTAAGAGAAGGTACCTCAATGATCTCAAGACTCTGGCTTTAGCAGTAAGCTCTTTTCTTATACTCAAACTAAAGTAGTTAAGAAGCTAAGGAATTGGAGCACTTGCCCTCTGGTTCTAACTTCTTCATCCAGAGCAAGGGCCCTGTAGGCATAGTTCAGCTGAAGACTCTACTTGGCAGTTTCTCTCACCTTGAGACATTCTGAAATTTCTACAAAATTCCAAATTCCTGAAAATGTATATGTTTATATACCTAGGTGTCTATAGGATTTATCACAATTTTGAACATCATCAGAACCATAAGAAGCAGATATATTTTATGTTAATGTTACCAGCTCAAGTTATCTGTCCTGAAATTTTTTAGTCTTAAATACTTCTCTTCTATAAAGTAATATTTAAACATAACATTCAAATGATGATTTAACTGGCTGAAAGTAAGAAGGAAAGGTAAATTATTTAAGGTAAGGATTTTGATAAAACAAAAATAATTCTGTATTTCAAAGAAATATAAATCTTTAGTATGGATTTACTTTTATTCTCTTTATCTCAGCCTGTCTAAAACTACCTACTCTTCAAAGCAGAGTTAATTTTTAAAATATGAATAATTATGTTCATTTCAATAAATAGGGTATGTTTAGAAGCTAATGAAGGACTGAGATTATTTGAGGTGATTTCATATTTCAGATGAAGCTATGCAGAGAAAAATGGGAATGTATGCTTAATTAATTTTCCTCCCCAAAATTAATTTATAGAGTAATGTTTCTTAAATTGAAGTGCACATGTATCAGCCTTTCTATTTCAGATGTTTTAAATATTTGGGCCATAGGTCAAAGGTACCAAAATCTCTAGAGGAGGGGCCTCGAATATGTTGTTGACAGGATCTAAGAAAATCATAAGCAGTAATGCATAAAAAGCAAATTCAGGCTATGGCAAGGTCTCAAAAGCAGGGTTCGGGGAGTTTCTTAAAAAGAAGTTTGGATTTTTTGCAGCTACCTGAAAAATTTCTTTGGTCTTTAAATCATGCTCTATGAAGACCTATTCTATTTAATTCCCTTTTATAATTCATTTACTGAATCCCATCAATCAGGAGAAAACTCACAATACAATAGATACATTGCTTAGACAATGAATAATGAAAATATAAGAAAGGTATATAGTTTCCAAAAAGAAATAGAGGAAGATCATTCAAGAGAATAGATATAAAACTGGTTTAATCAGTCAATCTGAATCTTTGCCCAAATTAGATTTTTAGGAGGGCTTACGGAATCGATGGATACTATATGAAACAAAAATGAAGGTAGAAATTACAAGGGTTGTCACCTAATATACAGAATTATATTAGATATGCATTTATAAATTTTGATGTTAGTCCTATTCCACCCTGAGCAGAACATTGAACTTGAATACATTTTTTGTTTAATTTTAACAAGCCATAATTTTTCATTATTCCTAGTAGAAATGTAAAGTCACAGAAAAAAAATATTATGGTTAGAGAATGAGTTGCCTTCTGAGACAGGCTGGAAGTGTAAATCATATTCTGTAATTGACTGGGCTTCCAGGAGAGGTTAGGTTTATGCAATGTATAACTGTGCTCTGTACAGTTCTAAGTGCTGAACAAATAGTGGGGGACAAGACTGACCTTGCTGTCTCCAAGGTCACAATCTACTGGGAGAAGACAGTGAACAACAAACACATTAATGAGAGAAATCTCAGATAAGTGCCACTGAAGATAATAGAAAGCCACTGGACTCTACTTTAGATAAAGAATTTGAATGAAATAATTCACAGAGCTTAGAGCTCAAGATGAAGCATAAGCACAATCCATGAGCTGTGTTGGGGCAGAAGAAAAAAGGAGAAATGTGAAGAAAATTATTAAATATTTTTATGTCAGAGTTTATTTGAAAGTTATCCATTTCTCCTTGATGTCATGTTTTTAAATAAGTATATTTTATCAATTAAAAATATTTAAAATATTTTATATTCATTAAAATTATTTACATTTTCTTCCTTAGTCTAAATTAGTGTTAGCTGACTTTAAGACGTTGGGTCTAGACTAAGTAATGAAAACATTAAACATGCCTCAAAAGTGATTATGATGTGAACCCCTAAGTGGAACCACTTTTCTTAATGGTCTGGTATTCCTCTGGGTTCATTAGGGGAGCAACGGTAATGAAGAAATTTTACTAAAATTCCTTTGACCCCCACACAAAAAAAGCATTTACCCTAGTCCCGGGTACCAACTCAAAGCATGCCTGACTCCCCAGTTAAAAGTGAATCTGATATTTGTAAAAATGCAAGGTTACTCTACGTCCAGACCAGCAGTTCTCAAATTGTGGTTACTGCAACGGCAGCATCAGGAACACCTGGGACCGTGTGAGGAATGGAAATTCTTGAACTGCACCACAGACTTATTGAATCAGAAAATACAGCTGTGGGTGCCATTATTCCGTCTTTTAATAAGCCCTTCCACTGATTCTGATGCATACTCAAGTTTGAGAGCTGCTGGTTCTAAATGGTCACTATCATCAGCCTTATGCTAATCAACAAAGTAAGTTTATCTATAAATTTAAAGTGAAATTCTCTTTTGATTACATAAAAGTGTAAAAATGACACAGGATCTGTTTAGAAAAATATAAAATTATTTAAGAGATTTGTGTCACAGGTTTTATTTCTGGCCATATGTAATATTACATGTTCTCCAAAAAATTCAGTTAAAATTTTTCCAAGTTTACAGCTGCCTTCAATATACTCCCCTACAGTAGAATCCAGAGGAAAAAAATGAAATTCAGTTCATTTGATGTACCTATGGGAGGGACACAATAAGATGGATCCACATACACAAACTAATATACTCCTGTCATCATTCGAACGACAGCTAAGAGATTGAAACTTAGTTCCCAACTTTATCATAGGGCTGCTTTACTATACTTGATCCTTTCATACATGTAACAACCAATCATGCTGTAATTATTTCATATTTGTTAACATTTTCCTCTAAATATATTATAAATTATTTGAAGTCAAGGCCCATTTCTATACTTCTTTCTTATGCATCTTTGATATGTCAAACAGTATCTGGCATATGGTAGATGTTGATATGATTGATTGATGCATTTTTTTCTAAGGACCTGAATAGGATAAATTGTCTCACTGCTGGTAATTTAATTATTGTTACAATTGCGATTATAAAACAACTATTTGGTATTTTAAGTGAGATCTTAAATTTCTAAAAAATTGGTTTAAATGAGTTTGATCCAAGATTGCAGAAGTGGTATTCCAAATACTCAACACCTGGTATGGAATACAGCCACGGATGTGCCCAAAGCACTGCAAGGATATCTGCTCCACAAGGGCCCTATTGCAAAGAATATTTCCCATATACATATATATGATTTTGAGGCATAATTTGAATTAATGGTTATTGTCTAGATAAATAAGATTCTAGAGTTGATTGAACAACAAGCAAAATGGTGTTTCTTGATGCATTTCCCCATTTCAGATTTTAACAAAATGCAAAACATCTGAGCCCTTGTTTTATCTTCAGCCATAACACACACATAATACACGGGTTTCTACTCAATTCAAGATCTTTATTCTTAGTGTTTTTTTCCAAGTTGTCTGCAATTCCCGTGCCAATCTGACCAGATGCTTCCGTGAGAGCCTGACTTGGTTAGCAGTTTAGAACATTCACAGACAAATGCCAGCAGCAGCCTGTGTGGTGGACTAATGGGTGAACAACAGAGGAGATTAGAGAATTGGAAGAGCTGTTTTGCTAGCCCTTGAAACAGTGGTGACCGACCCACTGTGGCTCTATTTACTAGCAATAGAAGGATAACAAAGCTATTCAGTGTCTAGAGGAAACATTCCAAAACTGTGGTAATGATTTACTGAAGTGGATTTGAAAACAAAAGCAGAATACTTACTGAGCCATAGAGTTTCCCCTTCTTGTTCATGGCTAAGTAATAGTTGCTGTTAATGGCTTTGACGGCAACAACTCCGATTTCTACTGATGTTATCTCCAGGATGCCTAAAACATACAATTTGAAAAGGCTAAATAAATAATCCTAAAGCTATTTGGAAGAAAAGTAAAATCAAAAGAAACTATTGAGTTTTTTGTTTTTTGTTTTTTTTGGTTTTTTTGGTGGTTCTAAAAACAAAAGGCTCAAAACATTGGTAAACAAACAAGCAAATCTTGTTCAATGTGTCTTAAAACCCAGCAAGTATTTCCAGCAAATATATGGAAGAAAGTAATAAGGCTTTAAAAGAATTCCCCTTCATTTTACTCTGAGCATACATAGAAAAATATTTTTTTAATTAAAATGCTTCCTTTGCTAACTCTGCATTTTCAACCCTATAAATATTGAAACAACTCCACTCATCTTAGTTTAGATTTCAAAATAACTTATCAAAGCACATATCTGTACTATGGTATTAAATTAAATCTATAGCACATGTCAATAATATGTCAGATTACCTCAATATGTAAAAACAGTGGTAAACTATTTCTTCTTTGTAGGATGTAGATAAACTAAATCTCTTGGCTACATTTAACTGATAGATTCATTTTTGGCAAATGTGTTGACATTCTGAGATACAGAGAGACTAATCCCAACATCTACACTGTCTCTGAAATAGCAGAATCACTGCTCTGTGTTGGGGGAAAATCCATAAACATGGACTTTTAAAGTTTTTTTTTCTAGGAACAATGGAAAAACGAGGAAAGTAGTAAGAGGTAGACAACAGCTCCTTTTCCCCTTATACACAAGTTTCTATTGCTGCATCTAAAGATAATTTTCTCGGAAAAGTTCGTAGATCACAATAGGGAAGGCAGTTTATCGTCTACCCAAAGTGCCCACCCATTTTAGTTTAAGAAGACCTAAGGCACTAAAACTACGTATTTCAAAATTCTCAGCAGTTTGTTCAGGGTAGAGAACTAGCATTGTGATTAGCATGTGGCCCTTGGAGCCAAAATATCTGGGTTCAACTCCTGGCTTTACATTTATTAGTGAATTACCACAGGAGAAGTCACTGAAGTGCCCCATGACTCAGTTTTATTTGCAAAATGGGCAACATAATAGTACCTCCCTCATAATTTTGTTGTGAATATTAAATGAGATAGTACCTATAAAATGATTAGAATTTTCCTGGAACTTAGTGATTTGTTTTATGCAACCACCAGAGCCGGAGCCAGAGGAAAAGGCAAGTAGGCAAGATAAAAAGGAAACTTTATTACATTGCCAATGTATAGAAAGAGGAGAGGAGGTTCACCAGTCTCCGGTGGCTGAAGGGAGGAAGTCGCTCCGGGGTTGTCGGAGGAAGGTTCCTGGGTCCGCATACGAGGAGGGCCCAGGAAGTTCGCGCTGCGCGCCTGCCAGGAGCGGCTTTTCTGGGAGTGGGAGGGCAATAGGCAGGACAGGGGCATGTCGGGGGGCGTTCCCTACGTGCCGCCAGGTAAATCTCGGTCTCTTCAGATTGACGTCACCTGGCGCATGCCCGGTTGATCTGCACCTTCCCGGGCACCGGCTACATTTTCGCGCTGGCGGGAAAAGTTGGTGATGAAGGACCCGGACGCACGCCATCTTAGTCACCTTTGTTCTTTGTTTCCCTCTCCCTCTGTCCAGACACTTAGTATCTTCTTAATTATCATTGGACGGGAGTTTTTCTCCAACGTTCTAGATTTTGGAAATTCTTCAATGGGCTTTGTAAATCCTGAGCAATACACACAAATTACCATTGGCTTAATACATAAAATCTGAAAGTTGAGCATATTATCATTTGTCATGTATCGTGAGAAACACCATCCCCAATGTAGTCTACAGATTATATGTTTTCACTCTACCCATAGAGATAGAGTGACTTAACTTATTCTCGAGAGATGAATACCTTCTGTCCTATTCCTTCACAGGTTAGCCTTATGGAGGCTAATAGAAATGCTTGAGTTTCCCCTGTTGCAAAGTTGACATAACCAGAGACTTCGCCAAAACTACATGTCAGAGACCCTTTTGTCCACGTATCTGTAGGAAGTCTCTGACCTAACACAGCACTCCTTTTCATCAAAAGAGGTATATCTCACTCTATTTGCAAGCCAAAACCAAGGAAAGATTGTGAAGGATAAAGGAGACATTATTTGTGGTTTTTTACATCCATTTCCCTTATGCTGTTAGTTGCCCTAAGGTATACACACACGTACACACACACACACACACACACATTTATTTGCGTATTCTGAAAAATATTTTAATTCACGCAATAGCCCTCTAAGGATACTATTGTTAGTCTCGATTACAAATAAAAAAAAAAGGAAGATACTTAGATTATTTAACTCACACACACACAGGTGGTAAGGTGATAAAGGTCAGGAATAATGGATGTTAACACTTAAGCCTCTGACTTTTAGATGCTATTGCTCGCCATCTCTGACTACTTTGCCTCTCCATCACATCTTCCTCCTCTTTCCCATTCCTACAAGGGAATCCTGTTGTAAACCATCTGACAAAATGACTCATCAAGATATTTTCTTTAATGACTTAATGTGCTGTTCCTCCCAAGGATGATGGCATGCCACAGAGGATAACGTCTGAATCTTAGAGAACAAAATCTAATATACTTTATTTATGTCATAAGCAGAAAATACAAAGCGGAGCAGGAGGCAGAATTTGGGGGCAAAAGATTAGGCAGTTGCTTACATTGTCTGGCTGAAAGACAAGAAAGTACTGACAGTAAATTGCAAGATATTACCTTATGTATACTTTTGAAACTGAAAATTAATAGAACAAAGAGGAATGAAGGATGATTTTAATCAAAAAATAAATTAATATTTTTGAAGGTGTGTGCAACATTGTGGGATTAAACTATGCTAACAGACTGAGCTATAGTAATAGTATAATATATATCTGAATTTTTGACCAATTATTTCTGAGGATGCACTGCATGTGGCATTGTAGATTATATTTAGCTTAGATACGCCTTGGTTTCTTTCTGCTTTACCTGAAATGGGAGCACAATATTCAAAGACTCAATCAACCATTTTTTTGTCTACTCTGCCACTAGTTTAGGCAAGTTTAAAAAGGTTTAGCTATTATTTTTATATTATTATTTAGCTATTGTCTCAAAATAGAAAGAGGGAACACATAGGTGATTTAAAATCCTTTCAAATTTTGAAAATAATTTTTGGACACAGCGTATGGTCAGGTAAGTTATAATTTGATCATCTTGTGGGTATTGGACAATGACTGCACCTCTTATAAACATTTGTGAATGTAAAACGGGAGTTCTAAGGACTGAAGCCTAGAGAATTTCTTTATTTTTCATAAGGAATCACTCCTATTTTTTCTGTTATTTGGTGAGGATGATCAAGTTTGCCTATCAAATTATTTTTGGAAAAGAACTCCAGAATTTTGTTTGAGGATTGTTGGATCAGTAGCTTATAGTTCTAGATGTGTATATTTTGAAGCAAAACTAAACACCAGTTAAAAGAGCCTCCAGGAGGAAAGTGAGTTGAGGGCATACTGGATCTCCCTGTGTTTCTTACAAGTTTATGACTACAATTATCTTAACATTAAAAGTTAAAAAAAAGTGTTTTTTTACTCAAAGAAACACCTGAAAATTATATTATTAATGAAAGGTCACATGAATTATATTTCCCATTCAGGTAAATCAGATATTTTATAAATTTATAAATTTATAA
>NW_012118822.1:523748-576948 GCF_000951035.1 Colobus angolensis palliatus
TATAAATTAAATATAAATTTATTCTTGTAGTGAAATTCTATTATTTATATTAAGTTGTAACTATATTAGTTTTTATATCCCTTAAAACATGAATAGCCCAGGTAGCATTGTGAATCTATTTAAGGGTCTTTGGACAATTTAGTTTCGTCACTTAGGAAGACCTAGGAGGAGAAGGGTACGCTTTTAGAAAATGAAAATACAAAGTCAAATACGTAATGGTTTTTCTATTGAAAAGTCTATATACTATTGGGAATAAAAGACAAATACACAGATAACTACAATAAAACATGTTACACGGCAGTAAGTGATGACTTAAGATGATGACAAGGGGACTATGGGGAAAAGGTAAAGGCAGGTCATACTGGCTGGGGTTCCATGATCAAATTACTGTTGGAAATGAGACCTGAACTGAGTCATGAAGGTTGAGTAAGAAGTGTCCAGGAGAACGGTGGGAAGGCAAGAGCAAAATCATTAGGGTGAAACAGTATGGTGTTTTCAAATATCATAAGAGGTTTGATTTACCAACTGGAGTACAATGAACAAGGCAGGAAGTTGGGAAAAGTGAAGTTGGGAGGTAATGAGACTCAGTTCAGTAAACATCTTGTGCCGATTCTAAGAATTTTGACAACTAGGAAGGATTTTGTCTACAAATATAAAATTGTTTAAACAATACATTAGAAATAAAATTTAGCAAATTTCTTCAATAAATAGTAGCAATCTATAAAGTTTATTTTAGATTATATTTAAAATCTTAAAAAAGTAAAGATTTATAGTCAACATTACAAAAGCGATTATGACAAAAATCAGTTCATATTACTTTACGAATGTTCCCTCATGATACATCATCACCTTAGTAATGGAGAAAATTTTGTGATAGTCTCTGAGTGGAAATAACTTCGAAGTCACAATTTTCATGTACATGCATTTTTTTCTTTTAATGCTCATGTATATAATTGTTTGGGCTGGTAGTGTTTTGATGAGTGACTAAATAGTTAAGGTGGCCATTCACAAGCATCTTTCCCAGCTGCATCTTTCCCAGCTGCTGCTTCTCATTCTTCTCCAGAAGAGGAGCATCTGACCTATTGCCCCCGTAGCAATCATATTGGACAAAGGCTACTTTTGTTTTGGTGCTATTAGAATAAAAAAGCTATTGGTCTGGAGGGCAACTTTCTCATTAAATATTTTTTCATAAACACAAAAGGAGAAAGTAAATGGCAAATAAAACTTGTATTAAATAGAATGGATATAGACCAGGAAAACTAATGTGAAAAATAAATGCAAAATCCTTCTATCCACTCCTAGATAAATAGAACACAAATATATAATGGGATTCTATAGACCGAGTAAATTAATTTGGCTAATGTGTATGAAGCACCAATGTGCAGGGTAGGTGTTAGCTCTCATTCTGAAGGTTACAAAGGCAAACAAGATTTGGTTTTTGACTCAAGGAGTTTTAAAGCTCAGTAAGGTAAAGACAAATAAGTAATGACAATACAAAACAATGAGAAAGAAAATATATTAAGTGTGGTATGAGAGATAAAATATGTTATATATTACTTTAAATAGTGAAGTCATCCTGAAGAAGACAGCTGGTGTTTGAGGTGACTTTTCAAGAGTAGGGTTTTAATAGAGGAGTTTTGAGTTTTGGGAAGTTGAGAAGGAACATTCCAGGGAGAGAAAGTGCATGCATAAAAACAGATTTGAAGAGAGAAAGAGCTCAAGTGCTTGAGCCACATTTCTCCCCACCTCCCCCAACAGCACTTTGAGGTGGCCACTAGCTAAAACTAAGGGTTCTGCTTCATTGAGTGGTAGTAGTGCTTTTCTGAGTGAGGAATGTACTTTCAAAAAAAAAATTATTGTGAAATGTGGAAAGTCTCATTAATTCAGAATCAGTCACATCTATTTTTTTCTAAACATTTTAACTCAAAATTGATTATAATGCTATTTAGTCTCATAGTTTTAATCAAGGTGCTGAAACATATCATGGTTAGCACAATGTAAGACATGAATACTAACCTCTCTAAATGAAATCTCTCTCTCTCTCAAGAATTGTTGTCAGTGTCCTAAGCTCATCTATTATATCCTAGCATAGAAGGACCTAGGGAACTCCTTGGGGTTGTTATCATGTTTTCGCTAATACCTCTGAGATTATGTGGCCATACCATAGTGTGAGTCTAAATGGCTCTAACTGTGGTATTACCTCTCTTTAAAAATAAAACAAAGTTAAATTAAGTGAAACCTCAAAACATTATGGGAACTGTAAAGTCCCACGGACCAATACTGGAACTGGGCCACACAGAGGGAGGCGAGCCACAGGCGAGTGAGAGCGAGGTTTCAACTATATTTAGCCATTCTCCATCACTAGCATTACTGCCTGAGAACTGCTTCTTATCATATCAGTGGTGGCATTAGATTCTCACTGGAGTGCGAACCCTACTATGAACCATGCAAGCAAGGGATCTAGGTTGCATGCTCCTTATGAGAATCTAATTAATACCTGATTATCTGGGGTGGAACAGTTTCATCCACAAACCATCCCCCCCTTCCCCTTCGTGGAAAAAATTGTCTTCCACGAAACCAATCTCTGTTGCCAAAAAGATTGGGGACTGCTGGCCTCATAGGGTTGCAAAGAGTCTCAGAGAGTGGGTGCTAAATATATATTTACTGTCTGCTCAATCAGAATAGTGGCAAGTTACCCAATCTTCTATACCAATGGTTCTCAAATATGAACCTGCATCAGAATCATCTGGAAGAATTACTTAAAGACAGATTGCTGGGATTTTTGACTTAGTAATTCCAGATTGGAGTCAGAGAATTAGAATTTCTAGCATATTTCCAAACAGTGCTAATTCTGCTTGTCCAAGGACTACACACTATTCTATAGGCTATGATTCAGAGACAGAGCACAGCTTTGATGCAAAAAAGCATTGACAGACCATGTGTATAGAAGCAGAACCACAAACAGGAATAGACACAAGTAATAGCAGGAGCTTAACAACAAGAAAAATTTTAAACATGTGGAAAATGAGTAACCTCATTTTTGAACAGGTATGGGATTTTTAACATCTACATAACTATGGTATTGTGAATGTGAGATTTGTGTACAGATATACTGCATTGTAGTTGAGAGTCATCAGAATCTTTGTTTTCTTCTCCATTTTAAAAGTGTGGAAATGTTGGTGGAAACTTAAGTACCTTCAACTACTCATAAGAATTTTATAGGCTTTTTCAAGGGGCTAATTCTGTTAACACCAAGAATTAAAGGACTGTGTGGTCCCCTTAAAGATATGCACATAGTCAAGAAATTGTCTCAAAGCAATAGGGCTTCACTTTATCCCTCACCCTACACCCAGATTTGAAAGCATATATAATAATACTTGCTCTAGAATGATCTCATTGCCATTAAAAGGAGGGTACCAGACTGGGCTAATGAGTAATCTAGGTCTAGTCCACCTTGTACCATTATATACTCTGGCTGCCTTTCTAGTATAATGTATTAGAGCTACTTAGTTTCTCTATCTTCCACAGTTCTGTCAATACAGTTGACATGCATTTATAATTACAGATAAAATGAGATCTGAATTTGCAGAAAATCCTTCTCATCTCTGGATAAGATGATGTATCTTTCCCAGCATGCTAAATACCAAAATGACACTTTACATTCTCACCTGATAATTCAAGTCATAGGATAAACACAGTGCCTAGCTTAGCCTTGTTGATGAGTACAGTGGCAGATCCTAAAATACTTGTCAATTTAAGAGTATATTGAACCAGTATTGTCACTGAACCATTGCCATTGATCTAACATTAAAAGTATCAGAAACTTACAATGCAATATAGGGACAATGTTCTCAAGTGGTAAATTAATTGTTAAAGTGTGTTAAAGATCAATTTCTTACCGCATTTTTATTACAAATGAAATATGACACCAGATCCTTCTCACTGATCGTAAGTAAACAAATATTCGCAGATGGCCATCTAATAGGTTTCTTCACAACACTGTGCTAGATCAATAGATTTGGTAAACTTGACTTTTTTTTTCTAATTTTTTCCTCACTGGTAAAAAATATATTTAACATTATGGAAATATTTCAGGAAATAATTACTTATCAATGTTTAATAATGTCATGTTTTCAAACATTATCTTCTCTGTTCTTAGGATGCATTCACAGTAAGACATAAATGACATGTGTCTAGGACAGAAATAGATTTGTAATTCTTGGGAACTGTTCATAATAGGTGCTGATACAAATTTAACTCACAAAGTGTGAAATGTTTCTATCGCTAGTTTTGGATGAAATAAAGATCTAGAAAAGCTTGTGTGCCCCTGGAGATAGAAACTCTACCCTTATTCCCAACTACCAGCAAACAAACAAAACAACAACAACAACTACTGGAAACACTTACATGTTTCCGTCATTTGCTGTGACCCAAGATAACTGACATTTGATCCCATTTTGCAATGAGATAAATTGCAGGAAATGGTACAAAACAGAAAAATGAAAGGAAGCCTGAATGATTACCTTAGAAGAGCCCAGCACAATTCATTTGAATGGTAACAAAGCCATGAGCAAGGCAGAGAGTAATTCTTCCTGATAGGTAAACATTTCTGTATCAGAAAATATATTTCTATATGAAGTTTTATGTAGCAATTTGTTGGTTTTGCCTTCCCCTCATTTCCTTTAGTAGATAAATCAACCCTTCAAAAATTCTGAAAAGTTAGAAATCCTGGCTTTTTGCCAGGGTATCATGGCCACATCCCACTTTTGTCCCGATTCTTATCTCCTGCATTTCACATTTTAAGGAAAATCCCAAGGAAATCTTTGTATGGCTTGTGTCTTCTCGCTGAACATTGGAAGTACAGAAAGTCTGCCAGTCAGTATAGAAAGAGTTTCATATACTGACCGTGCAAAAATAAGGGACAATCACTGCAATGTTATCACTTCTGGGAAAATATATCCAGAATATAAAATAATATTAGAAACATGTTATGCATCAGTAGAAGCCAATTTACTACCCAGATTAGATTTGTTATGATACAGAAGGTTTGGCAAGCATGTCAACTGTCACACTTTTCCCCAAAGTACTACGTTATTATACATTATTTTGAGATATCTTCTATGTTCAATCAAAACATCTGATCAATCTAATTTGAGTTGAAATTACTAAATTTAAAAAGTATTTATTATTTTAGTGAAAAAAGTTCAGATCATTTGAGGCTTGGTCTCAGCAAATTGTAGAGTCAGAGAAGAGCTCGAAGAATTCTAGAGATTGTCTGTTTCATATCCAGTGCTCTTTCGTAATAGATGACTTTGGGAAATCCGGAGAGATTGAGGGACTTACCTGTAAAGGTTACTTACAGCCTTAAGTAAATACTTAGTCTACCACACAATGAGGCTCCTGCTAACATTTACAAACAATTGGCAGTCAGGCAAAGATTTTATATCTTTTTTCTTACACAGAAACAATTCATTCTACTGGGGCTTGTCCACTGCATTTTATTTATAAAGGGAGAAAAAATGTTAAGCTAACATAAAGGGTTGGAGGAATTACTGCATGGCATATTTTATTAAATGATCAACATGTTAATATAGACATTTACCCTAAAGACATTGCTATAAACTGTCTACTACATTTACTCAGGTTTTTATGAATTTCTTTAATATAACTAATTATAATATAGAGTATCTTTTCTCCTCAATTTAAGCAAAATAATAAAATGGGTTAGTAGATATTGATATTGGGTTTCCTGTAAGAAAAAGTCTTACTTGATGCATTAAAGTGTTCACAAATTAACTAATCATGAACAGCCCTGAGTAGTTTAAAATACTTAATATGGAATAAGTTTGAGGGGTTCAAGCTGTAGGCTCACCTTGAACATGTGTATTGTAAATTTGACAAGCTTTACATGGTATAGATACATAATTGGCCTCTTAACTCCTTCAAAGATTGTTTCCATGATTACTTAGATAGTGGGTAATCATAATACTTATAAGAAATATATATTCCACTGTGTGGTATGTGAATTTTGATTTGTGCAGAAAGACAATTTGTCTATTTATGTATACTTGACAAATGACAACATTGATTCATTTGCCACAACTATATATTTCTGTAACTCAGGGGTCCCCAACCACTGGGCCATGGACTAGCACTGGTCCATGGCCTGGTAGGAACCAGGCCGCACAGCAGGAAGTGGCTGGTGGTGAGTGAGTGCAGCTCCATCTGTATTTACAGTCACTCCCCAGCTACTGCCCATCACGTTACTGCCTGAGCTCTGCCTCCTGTCAGATCAGCAGCAGCATTAGATTCTCATAGGAGCTCGAACCCTATTGTGAACTGCATATGTGAGGGATCTGGGTTGCACACTTCTTATGAGAATCTAATGCCTGATTATCTGAGGTGAAGCTGAGGTGGCTATGCTAGCACTGAGGAGCAGTTGCAAATATAAATGAACATTAGCAGAGAGATTTGACTGCACAGAGACCATAATGAATCAGTTGCTTGCAGACTCATATCAAAACCCTATCTGTGAGTGACAAGTGACAATTAAGCTGCATCTGGTGGCAGGCTTTACAGTGACAAGTGAGTTGATGTACTCTGATTGTACAATTGCATCTGGTGTCAGGCTTTAAGTCAGAATCTGGCACTTAATTTAGTCCATGCATGGTCCATCCATTATTGTATTTACCACTTCCATCCATGCTTTTTTCTTGCACTGTGCACTTGTTTCAGTCACAGTTTTGGTAAGCCCACAAGCTAACCCAACCAAAATGAGTAAAAAACAAACATCACTGGAGAGCTTCTTTGAAAGAGGGAAAGACCCAGTGATGAAACAGCAGAAGACTCTAAGACAGCCTACCAAAATATCAGTATTTAAAAGAAAATAACAAGAGTCCTACTTAAATTATGGATTAATTGCAACAGGTGATTCACATTCACTCTGAAAGCCTGCTTTGTATAATATGTGGTGACTGACTATCCAACAAAGCCATAAAACCTTCAAAACTGCTTCACTACATGGAGATTAAGCACTCTGCATCAAAAGTCAAGTTCAAGTCTTTGGAGGTTATTTATTTATTTATTTATTTATTTATTTATTTATTTATTTATTTGAGGTAGGGTCTCACTCTGCTACCCAGGCTGGAGTGCAGTAGTACAATCTTGGCTACTGCAACCTCTGCCTCCTGGACTCAAGTGATACTTCCATCTCAGTGTCTCTAGTAGCTGGAACCACAGGCATGTGCCACCATGCCTGATTTTTATATTTTTTGTATATATGGGGTTTTGCCATGTTGCTCAGGCTGGTCTCAAACTCCTGGGCTCAAGCAGTCCACCCACTTAGGCCTCCCAAAGTGCCAGTCCCCTTTGAAGTTTTTCAAAAGAAAAAAAGATGAACATGAAGAACAGAAGCAAACATTGAAGGACACCACTTCATCAAATGTATCTAAACTGAGAGCATCATTCTTAGTGGCTAACAGCATTGCTACAGGTAAGAGGTCCTTTACTATTGGTGAAGAGTTCATCCTTCCTGCTGCTAAAGACATTTGTCATGAACTTATAGAAGAGGCAGAAATTCAAAAGGTGGCACATGTTTCTCTTTCAGCTAGCACTATAAGTAGACCAATTGATGAAATAGCCGGGGATATCAGGGCACAATTGTTAGACAGGATTAATGAGTCACCATGGTATGTAGTCTAGGTTGATGGCATCTATCAATGTTGACAAGGCAACAATGCTTGTTTTAGTGCAATATATTTTTCAGGACAATGTGCATGAGGATTTGTTATATGCACTTTTGTTGCCAATCAACACCACAGCTGCATAAATGTTCAAGTCTTCAAATGAATACATATCAAGAAAACTGAATTGGTCATTTTGTGTCAGTATATGCATAGACAGAGTAGCTGCCATGAATAAAATGGCTTTCTGATTTCACTGCTTGGGTCAAAGAGTTCACTTCTGAATTTTGGTCTATGCACTGTGTCATCTATAGAGAAATGCTGGCTAGCCGAGAAATGTCACTTGAACTTAACAACATTTTGCAGGCTGTGATTAAAATTATCAGCCACATTAAAGTACATGCCCTTAACTCATGTCCGTTTGCACAGTTCTGTGAGGAGATAGACAGAGAGCACATACATCTTCTTCTTCTTTTTTTTTTTTTTTTTTTTTTTTTTATGAGAACTACTCCAGAGATTTCCTTCAGAACAATAATCACCACTGGCAGCACATTTCAGTGACACAGAATAGGTCCCAAAACTTGCCTATTTGTGTGACATATTCAACCTAGTCAACAAACTCAATCTGTCACTTCAGGGGAGAATGAGAACTATGTTCAAGTCAGCAAAAGGATCTGCATTCAAAGTCAAACTAGAATTATGGGGGTGACGAGTGGACATTGAGATTTCTGGTAGGTTTTAAACATTAACTGATTAACTGTGATTTATAAGGAGACTGAACCAGGGCCTTCTTTCTCCCAGCTGGTGCATGATAACTTACCTCAGCTTTCAAAAGAGTTTGAGTATTACTCAAAAGACCCCCAAACTGGGAAGAAATGGATTCACGGCCTATTTATGAATAAGCCAGGTGAATGGACTTTGTCCATGCTAGAAGAGGATCAACTGCTTGAGATCACAAATGACAGTGGACTTTAAAATATGTTTGAGACAACTTCAAAGCTCCGTATGTTCTGGATTAAAGTCAAGGCAGAATATCCTGTGACTGCCACAAAATCACCAAAGAGCCTGCTTCAATTTCCAACATTCTGTCTTTGTGAATCTGGGTTTTCTGCAGTGACAGCAACCAAAATGAGATTATGGAGTAGATGGGACCATCTAGATGCAGGAAAACACACTCAGGGCTCCCACTGATTCTACATTATGATGAGTTGTATAATTATGCTATTATATATTACAATGTAATAATAATAATAGAAATAAAGTACGCAATAAATGTAATGTGACTGAATCCTCCTGACGCCATCTCCTTCACTGGTCCATGGAAATAATGTCTTCCACAAAATCAGTCCCTGGTGCCAAAAATGTTGGGGACCACTGCTGAATCTTATAATATTGACAATAAGGATTTTTGGCTTCTGCTGTAAAGCAGATGTTTAATCAAGATATTCTGGAAGGTCCTGGCTTTCTGGACTACAGATTTCCCCCTTTGGGCTGAACACCAAGATTGAAGTGCTTTTTAATCCCCAAAGTCCAGGGAAATGTCCTATTTTTGCCACAACACACACACTTGGCAAAGAAAACAGAACCATAGGTTGGAAATACAAGAAGACAGCATCATACATCATTTCTGACCACCAGTAAAGCATGCAGCCAGTATTTTGCAGAGCATGCTAGAGAAAGTACTTTCATAGAAATTAATCTAAAGGGTTTTCCTGGTGCTTAATAAAAATCAGGAAACAACAGGTGTTGGAGAGGATGTGGAGAAATAGGAACACTTTTACACTGTTGGTGGGATTGTAAACTAGTTCAACCATTATGGAAAACAGTATGGCAATTCCTCAAGGATCTAGAACTAGATGTACCATATGACCCAGCCATCCCACTACTGGGTATATACCCAAAGGATTATAAATTATTCTACTACAAAGACACATGCACACGTATGTTTATTGCGGCACTATTCACAATAGCAAAGACTTGGAATCAACCCAAATGTCCATCAGTGACAGACTGGATTAAGAAAATGTGGCACATATACACCATGGAATACTATGCAGCCATGAAAAAGGATGAGTTTGCGTCCTTTGTAGGGACATGGATGCAGCTGGAAACCATCATTCTTAGCAAACTATCACAAGAAGAGAAAACCAAACACCGCATGTTCTCACTCATAGGTGGGAACTGAACAATGAGATCACTTGGACTCGGGAAGGGGAACATCACACACTGGGGCCTATCATGGGGAGGGGGGAGGGGGGAGGGATTGCATTGGGGAGTTATACCTGATATAAATGATGAATTGATGGGTGCTGACGAGTTGATGGGTGCAGCACACCAACATGGCACAAGTATACATATGTAACAAACCTGCACGTTATGCACATGTACCCTAGAACTTAAAGTATAATAAAAAAAAAAATGAATTTTAAGAAAGTAATAAAACAAATATTAGAACTCAGCATAAAAATCTGACATTCTAGTACAGATAATATGGGAAAAGCAACATTGGGCTAGAGATGATCTAAGAACAGGTACTCTTACCTTAACCACATGTGGGGAGGGATCATTACTCATTCTTTGGTGAGATGCAACTAAGGATTGATATTAGAATCCAACATATATGCATTATTGTTTTTTGTAATTAAATGTGGGAAGTGGATTGTTAGGTAAGATGGTTTTCTAAAGGTCATGAAACACTTTTATTAAATCTTGAGTTAACAAACTATCTACAAAGAAATTCCTAGAGAGGATGAGTACAATCTGACACATTATGATCTGTTTCCTCATGAGAGAAAAAGTCAGCAATTGTCCCATTATCCCATTTTGCTTTTTTAAAATGCTTATATTATTTTAAAGTAGTATGTTCTTGAGAAAGTGCTCATGACCTTTAAGAAAAAGCATGATCTATCTGATCCAATTTTAAAATGAAAACTGATGGATAAGGGAAACATTTTATGTGGGAATTGGTGCTACATAATCAACAGGAAAAATTAAGAGTTTTTAAAATGCAAAGAGAATAGTAAGTGGAGAAAAATAATGTATATCCCTATCTATCTACCTGTCTATCTACACACAAACAAATGTTATCTCATACCCCTCTTGGTGTCTTAGTAAACTATTCTAAATGGAAT
This sequence comes from Colobus angolensis palliatus, assembly GCF_000951035.1. Lineage (NCBI taxonomy): Eukaryota > Metazoa > Chordata > Mammalia > Primates > Cercopithecidae > Colobus > Colobus angolensis. The sequence goes on from NW_012118822.1 coordinate 534,562, forward strand.
ATGTTGACATTTCATTATTTAAGAATAGACAATAGATTACAACTACTATGCACTTGAGTTCTCATGCACAGAAAATATTGCTGGGATCTGGGAAATAAAGGGGAAGGCAAAAACTAAAAGTTAAAAGAGAAGAAATACTGAAAAAAAGAAAATTATTGAACTGACTTGACTTTGTTTATATTACATTATTAAATACATTATTAAAATATATGTCCAAGTCATGCTAACTGTAAATGTCTAATTTTCCTCGTCCAATTTTATCTGAAACTGTTAAAACTTTTAAAACTTAGAAGAATATTCAGAGAAACATTATCTTAAGCTTCTTTTTAATGTACCTGGGTTCAGCTACATAAAACCCCACAATATCATATCTTGAAGAAATGTTTCTATTTACATTTGTTCGTCAAAATCTGAAGGCATTCCTTCTGGAAGAAAGACTCTCTTAACATTATTTATTGCATATAATGAATTGCAAGAAGGACTTTAAATTGATTTTCTGAAATCTGACTAGCGTATAAAGTATTGTCAGACAATTATTAAATTCAACTGAAATAAAATAATTTATAATAATGCATGATGATTAAAATGTCAGTACATAAATATGAGTCAGGGAAAAACAAAAGCTGGAAAAGACTGGATAAATTTGAAAACAACTTTGCAACTTGCCACCAAAATGGCAAAACATAATTCTAGGTAAATTGGTTGACTTTTTAGCAAGTCAGATTAATAAATTAATGTAAACATCTATAAAGAACAAGCAACATCAAACAGTTTCATACTATTCAATTTCTTTTGCAAAAGTTTCTTCTTTTTATGCTAATTCTTAAAGATCAGGAAAAAAACTGTATGTAACATAACTTAATTTCAATGTAGATTATTCTTTGGTAAAATTCAAAGTAAACCCTGTTTATTTGTTTTTATAAGGATTTTATAAATGATATCCAAATAGACATCAAATTTAGTGTCATAGTTTAATTTCAGAAAAGATATATTTGAAGTCTCTGTATTTTAACAAAGTAGACTCAAATTCAGTACACATCATACAGCATATATTTCACAGTCACTATTATTCAGTAGGTATGTATATGAATAGATACACATCTATCTTATACAAAAACAGGTACAGAAAGCATTTAAAAATAAAAATAAAACTTAATCAAAACAGAAATAAATAAAAATAGACATGGCCTTAAAAAGCTTGAAAAACCTAATTAAACTCTGGCAAACCATGGAAACAGAACTCAGGAATAGAACTCTATTAAGCAATTTTTCCTTATGTATAGATTACAGCTACTGTGTAGCTGAGCCTATTTCTTAATGCACTGTTACAAGAACTAGGTATCTTTTCATTTAGAGGAGAAATATTTAGTGTGCAGATTTCAAGATCTTTCAAAATTCTTATCTCTGATCATATAGTAGAATTGAGAAGTATGATGAAGAGGATGGCAAATTTGGCTTGAAGTGAAAAGAGATCCGACTTGCCCATAGTTGATTATGTATTTATTTTTGAGACAGGGTCTCACTCTGCACCCATGCTGCAGTGCAGTGCCGTGATCATGGCTCACTACAGTTTCAACCTCCCAGGCTCAAGTGATCCTCCCAAGTCTGCCTCCCAAGTAGCTGGGACTACAGGCACAAACCACCACGCCCAGCTATTTTTTTAAAAATATTGTTTGTAGAGACGGAGGTCTCACTATGTTGCCTAAGCTGTTCTCAATCTCCCGGGATCAAGCAGTCCTCCCATCTCAGCCTCCCAAAGTGTTGAGACCGCCCTTAGTTTATTGAAAGTGTACTTCTTCTTTCTTCATACGGGCCTCATCTGCCTCTCTTACCTGATGCTGTACTACCGGCACCGGGCTCTTATTTCATATGTATATATATAAACAAATTAACAAATTTATTTGAAGAAACTCATGTGAAAAGTAGTTGTTTCAATTTGGCAAACTCATTTTTTCCTAGAAAAAGGAAAGAAGAAAGAAGTGCTGGGTGTTCTTTCTGTTCACCATGGTTCAGTTCTCAAGTTGAAAGGGGACGCTACAGGAAAAGGGAAGCTGCTCCTCTGTTGGCAGGTATTCCCTGCTTAATTGTGTCTCAACTGTGCCCAGGGTACTCAGTGAGGTAAAATCAGAAGCCCTTCCAGGGTAGGCAGCATTATAGAGCAGCACTCCCTACCCCACTGCCCCAATTTTTCTTCAGTCTTCAGCGTGATTTCCAGCCTGAGGCTGAATCCTCACATTATTTTACATATGGATATTCAACTCAAAATAATAAACGTGTACCCCGAGGGACTGATTGCCAAATGTAACCCTGTGAAAAATCACACTGACAATATTTGATGTTTACTGCATATAAAAGCCATCTATGAAACATAAAAAGGATTTCTTGTGACTCGTATGCTATAGGAAGAGAACTAATAAAAGAGTCCCAAGCCTAAACCAGAATTATTCTGCTCAGCCTTTTTCTTCTAAATTCACTTGCTTCAACCACAACAAAAGCCAAGGACCACTTTGGTACTCTTTTCTTACCCAAGTTTGCAGTCATAATAACCTTTTAAAAAAGGTTTTTAAAAACAATCCCTTAACCACAAAGTACAATATCTCAGTCCACACCCTGGATATTCTTTGTCTCAGAAACTTGGTCAAGGATGTTAAGGTAATAAGGTCCGTTGCAAACATCCAAATATAAACAACTGCTTGTTGACTCTAAAACCCTGATGAGTGTTTTCATCTTGAGTGTTTAACAGCTTTCTGACATGGTAGGAGATCCTATCTTTCTTCCTCTAGACAACAAACAGCTTTCTCATCCCTCTTTGCCTTCTCAGTCATTCAACACTTTAACTATAGGGAGGAGGACAAATGCTTTTCTGTATGTGGAGACTTAAGGACTGCTAGGAAGCACACAACCATTTCACACCCTTCCTCTGTTATCATCACCAGCTCCTCTTTTTATTGTTTCTCTAACTTGTCTGTTGACAAAGACAGCTGCTAACAATTCCATTTGTGGTGCTGGGATAAGCAATCTAATTGCATAGGCTTGTGGCCAGGGGTCTTGTCCAGCTAAGCTTGATTTCCAAAAGGAGAACTACAGAGACATTTCCTTAGATGTCTTCCCACTCACAAACTTCAAGGGACATTCATACTCTACTGTTAAGTGGCTGCACTTGAAAATTGTTTTCATGGTTTGTTTTTTTTTTTTTTCTTTCACCTTTATGTAACCCCTCCAAAACTACTGGCATAAATGTTGAGTGAGGAGTGTACGGCTCATTAGAATCAATAGGTTTCTTTTTTTAGTTGCCCTTGCTGGCTAACTGTTATATACAAGGTAATCACATTGGAAAGTCAGAGATATTTTTGACTTTGAAACTGAAGCAAAATGGTGACACAAAAATTCTTTAGGTAGCAGATTTGCTGCCAAATTTATTACAGGCAGAAAAACATATAACCAGTTGTTTTCTTTACAAGATACATACTTTCTCAGATTCTGTATATTTCTCTTAACCCTTATAATTATCTTACCTATGAGATCTTAACCCATACTGACAATCTCATGTATATGCATAAAATACTTTCAAAAAGTCTAATGGTCAGGCATGGTGGCTCACTCTTGTAATCCCAGCACTTTGGGAAGCCAGTGCAAGAGGATTGCTTGAGCCTAGGAATTTGAGACCAGCCTGGGCGCCATAGTGAGACCTCGTCACTACAAAACACACATAGAAAAATTAGCTAGGCGTGGTGGTGCATGCCTGTGGTTCCAGATGCTCAAGAGGCTGAGGTAGGAAAATCACGTGAGCCAAGGAGGTAGAGGCTGCAATGAACTGTGATTGCACCACTGCACTCCAGTCTGGATGTCTTTTGCAGCAACATGGATGGAACAGGAAGCTGTTATTTTTAGTGAAACAAGTGAGACACAAAAAGACAAATATGTATTCTCACTCATAAGTGGGGATAATACAAAATTATCTGGGCATGGCAGTGCACACCTGTAGTTGCAGCTATTCAGAAGGCTGAGTTGGGAGGATGTTTAAGCACGGGAGTTTGAAGCTGCAGGGAGCCATGATTGCGCCATTACAGTCTAGCCTGGGTGACAGAGTGAGACTCTGTCTCTAAATAAATAAATAGCCTAAGAAGAGGAAAACCTTATAAGAAAAATTATTTCAAGTGGATTCCAACCCAGAATAACTAGTTGACATATTTGAAGAATTGATAATGTAGATTGTGCTCTTATTGTTAGTAAATAGGTGCATTTCATTGATTTCTTTTGGTCTTACCAAGTACGGTCTTTTAGTTTTGTTTTATTTTGAGACAGAGTCTCACTCTGTTGCCCACGCTGGCCTGGCTGGAGTTCACTGGTGCAATCTCAGCTCACTACAACATCTGCCTCCCGAGTTCAAGTGGTTCTCCTGCCGCAGCCTCCTGAGTAGCTGGGATTACAGGTGTGTGCCACCGCGCCCTGGCTAATTTTTGTATTTTTAGTAGAGACAGGGTTTCATCATGTTTGTCAGACTGGTCTCAAACTCCTGACCTCTTGATCTTCCCGCGCTGGCCTCCCAAAGTGCTGGGATTACAGGCGTAAGCCACCACACCCGGCCTAGTCTTTTCTATATTTGTAGAAGTAGATCTCTCTCATTGACTGGTATAGATCGGTCATAGCTTCTTAACTTGGCATCACTATCTGCTACTTCATCAACACCTCCAACCTAAACTAGAACTCATATTCACATGAAAATTTAAATGAAAAAAAAATCACAAAAGTGAGCATGTACCCAATATAAGAAACATTTGCTTTGAAATTGATGGATCAGACTTTTTAAGTAGTTTTGGCAAAATTGCCATCTAGTCTCCAACACAAAACAGCTGTTTTAGGTGGCAAAATCTTGTTAAGCTAAAGCATCCAACCCTTAAGCATGGGTAATTGGCAAGACCTTGTTCCAGTTCATCTTTAGTCTCCACTGAATCTGGGCAAACAACTGTGAATTTGCGCTAAATTCTTCTTCCTATAACAGGCAGCCTGGCTTCCCATGGAGACATAGAGTGTTCAGAGCTTCAGTGTCCTCAGGGTATCTGCCAGTACAAAGCTGGTCTAGGATAAGCCACATTAATAGCAGTTTCCTCTTTTCATTCTTAAGCTGTCTTTTTATATTTATGAGCTCATTCTTGTGAGTTAAATATTTTGGATGTATTTCTGCAACTTTAATACTTACCCAATACTTACTCAAAAACTGTAATTTGTCTAGTCCTTTAGTAGTTTTTCAACATTTTCAAAAGTATTGCATTTTCAAAAGAAAGTTAAAGGAGCACTATAAACAAAGTGCAGGGAGACAGTGGCAGTCGAGACTTCTCTTTCTCAACATATGGCTTATGTTACAACTGAGCAAGCCCCCAGCTTTTATCTCTGGGAGCTGTGAAGTTGACTGCTCATAAGGTCTCAATGTCTAATTAATCCTTACTTAAAATTCACCTAAGTAAGTATAACAGGGATAGGAAGTTGGTTTCTGTTAGCATTTCCACCTTTCACCCTACCAAACATCTGGGAAATATTCAGTTTAAGATCAGATCCAAGCCTTTTGGCATTACTACCTTAAAACATTAAGATATCACCAGCAATTTGCCTCTGTTTCAGAAAATTAAAAGCATATTTGAGATATAAACATGAGTGTGCCACTAATATTACTGGCAATAATTGAGAGCTATTCTTTTATTATAATGAGGGGAAAACAGAGGATGTTCTCAGATGAAATAGGTAGAGTAAGTCCAAATGGTAACATTACTCTCCTAAAATAACTGTGTGTGTAATGAATGCTGAAGATAAAGCATATTAAATGCTACTGTTTTGTTTCATGGCTATGTACTATTTGATAGGATAGAGAGCATATATAGCCTGTATAAGCAATATAAAACCTCATCTGTCTCTTAGAAAAATATCAAAATTACAATTTAAACTGTTCAAAATATAAACTAAGAATTATCAACTTGATTGATTGGACGTCATTTTTTGTGAGATTATTGACTGTTCGCTTAAAATAAAAAACATGAATGTTTTCTTCAGACTTTGTCTCACAAACAGTATTTTGCATTCATATTCTTTTTCTTTTTTTTTGAGACGCAGTCTCACTCTGTCACCCAGGCTGGAGTGCAGTGACCGGATCTCAGCTCACTGCAAGCTCCGCCTCCCGGGTTTACGCCATTCTCCTGCCTCAGCCTCCTGAGTAGCTGGGACTACAGGCGCCCGCCACCACGCCCGGCTAGTTTTTTGTATTTTTTTAGTAGAGACGGGGTTTCACCGTGTTAGCCAGGATGGTCTCGATCTCCTGACCTAGTGATCCGCCCGTCTCGGCCTCCCAAAGTGCTGGGATTACAGGCTTGAGCCACCGCGCCCGGCCTGCATTCATATTCTTAATAATTAATGTGAGATCATGGGGAAAAGACATTATAAATAGTGATTCCTGGTAAAATTATGACAGTTGGTTATGACTTCATTTATATACTAAAGTTAATGGTAAAATGAGAACAGGCAAATGAGAAGTGCTTTTCTGTGGTTTGAAGACATAGTTCTGAAAGATTTCTTTGGAAGCTAAATTTATATTTCTGACAAGCCTCTTCCTTTTGTCAAGATACAAATTAAGCCAGACTAGAGAGTGCTTAAAATTTTTGTGCACTTATTTTAGGAGCTCCTTTGTTTCTGGGGCCACTACACCAAGATTTTGCTTATTATGTTTTTCACTTTGGAGCTTTGCTTAACAATTCAGGCGCTTTCTTAGAAACTGCTTGCAGACATCTATCAGTATCCAAATACGTCCATAAACTTCATGTGATTTTAGGTTTTATTAAATAATTCCACTGATCATAAGAGAAAAAGGAAAACGAAACTGGAAATGTGACTGTGCCTTTAATTGGAGATTGCAAAATTTTTCTCAAGCAATTTTCATGTTTGATTCAATGTTTTCTAAAAAAGCATTGACATTTAAAACACTCTTTAAAAGGTCATTTTGAAGACATATGAGCAAGTTGTACTGAGGGTGTTGTATGTGCAATTAGGGTTCTTTTCTCTGTAAAGCCTTGCCAGTTCCTTAGATGAATGAGAATCCACCAGCTCAGTTTTCATCACCTTTTGTGTCTCTGAGTCTGACACAATGTTGTTGATCCCATTTTGCATGCAAAAAACATGAAGGATTGAAAATTAAAAGCAGTTACCAGCCAGGCTGTTAACAACACATAACCAAAGATCATCGAGGACAGAAATCATGCTAGCATCATGCTAAAAAGAATGTCGAACAGTGCCATGAATATTGTGGTTACTCAATACTTAGTGATTGGTTGATATTTACATGTGGACACTTTTGGGCTTGAGATGGAGACATGCAAGCTGTGTTCTGATGGTAGTGCAGCTGAATATAAATAACTTGAAGGGAAAAAATAACCTACCAATTCCTCCCTATCTCCCCACTTCTTCAGAAACAACTAATACTATTAAACCCAATAGATGTGTAAAGCACAAGTATGAACCCCATTTTTCCATTTAAATAATACAAAGAGGTGTTTAGCATCGTGTTAAAGTCTCTCTCTCGCAGTCTTTGGGTAGGGATTTTGTTGCTATTGGCTTGGCAAATTGGAAGCTGTATGAATCTGAAACAGCCAGTTAATGTCTAGGAGTTTCCTTCCTCATCTGTAAAATAAGTCAGTTGCCCCAGAGGTGATTATCAAAGACTTTTCCAGCTTTATAATTCTATGATCTATGAACAAGAGCCAAAATCACAATTTAGGATTTGGCACCTGATTTTATACTATGCTAGTGCCATAGAACTGCTTATTTCATTAATCTCACATGTTTAATTTCTCTATGTAACCTGGTTTGACTTTGTTGTTTTTTCCTTTAAAGGAACCAAGCATACTATCCATTTGGCAACTGAGAGTGGTTCTTAAAAGAGCTTTTAATTATACTTGGGAAATAAATGCAATGCCAGTGGCACATATGTCCTACTGCCCTCTAGTGGATAAAACCATATCTTCCCTAGAGTAGTTACAAGTTTAGTTGAAATAGCGCTTCTCAAACTATACACATCACCTGGGGTGACGCCTTAGCTGCTGCGTTACAAACTCCCAGGTGATTTCAATGCCGCTGGTGCTAGGACCGCACTTTGAGTAGCATGAGTTTAAGTGATTTTCTTTGGTACGTAATTACTTTAAGTAAGGAAGGAAACATATTTGGCACATGATATGAAGGAAGTTTCTAGTTAGCAGAAGATGCAGAGGAAGAAAAATAAACAGGAGGGGAAGGAGAAGGAGGAGAGAAAAGGGCAAGAGCGTGAGAAGGAGATGGGGAAGAAGAGGAAGAAGAAATTAAATCCACCAGATTGAAAGGGCTCATGTGGCAAAACTACATAGTTCTTGATCACTGGCAATCTCTAGAAAGTTTCTATATCTAGGCTTAATGGGACAGTATATGCATTAGGACTTACATTGTGTTCCTCTTATCTTTTATTATATTTTAGCAAATTATGATTAAAAAGAAGTCCTGACCCCCCCAAAAAAATTACAACTTGTTGAACCAAAGTTAAAATTTTACCAATTCTATAATTATGTAAAAATACATATTCAAATCAGTCTAGACAGAAAATACTCACTACTTTTGTGTATTTTATTACAGAATTAAGCTGTGTTGATGGAACACTGAGTATATATAGCCAGATGCACTTAACTCTTGCATAGTGAGATTTCTTCCCAGACAGTAGAATAGTCCAAGTTTAGCAACGAAAACCTGTATGTTCAAAGCACTGTTCTGAGTACTGAGAATATAGACCTAAGCAAAGAAGGCAACCCAGCAGTGGTATTTTGCCATGAGTTAATTCTACAGAGAGGAAGAAAAAAAAAATGACTACATTAAAGTATAACACAATTTATAGAAGATTCATAATAGTCCCATTTATGGGGCATCACTATGTCCCTGACCCTATGCTAAGCAAACATCGGCCATTAGTGTGATGGCCCCATTATATTCTCCGTTATATAAATGAGAAAACTGAAACTAAAAGAGGTTAGAGTCAAGGTCCAAACTCATGTATGATATCAAACCTTAACCACCAGATTGTGTTGTATTTTGTTTATTTTCAAAATGTTAACTCCAGCTAATCAACAGATGAACCGGAATCCTTCCCTTCTGTGTTCCATATTTTCAACAGTTGCCTCTTTAGTGCAATGGAAGGAGACGACGTGAGGCTGCCAGTTTGAGTGAAAAATAATGTGTGCTGGTATCTCAGCATCTCTCCATTTTTATTCGATCTGTGAGGAGTGTGACTGTAGGAAAAGGTGGGGGGAGAGAAAGCAGAGCCTGCGACTTGTATCTCTGTTTCCAATTTGGTTCCCTACTCTACCCCTTAAGCGTAGCTTTCATCCTCTCCAGTAGATGAAATCTTCTGGCCCACACCTGCTTTCTTTTCAGAAACAAATGGTCACGTGGGGCAAAAGGTGATTCAACTAGGAGGGTCACTATTTCCTTAAAATAATGGTAAATATTACTTCAAATTTACCTTCGCAGTTTTCTGCTTCCAAGCAAGCCTCAGTTACTTGTCTTGAAACTTCGTTATGCTCCATTTTTTAAATTTTGAATGAGGATATAGTGCCCTATCCTTATGTCCACAACTTTAGGCCTTGTATTCGTTCCTGTTTTGCCATATTATCTCTGTACTCCAGAGTAAGAATTCATTTGAAAATACTGCTTCTTCTAGTCCTTTCATGGAATATTCTAAGTTTGTTTCTGGAATAGTCTCAGGGATTGTCTACAAAGAAATCTTAAAATCCAAAACCAACATAAAGGCTCTCCCAAGTCACTTAAAAAAAAGAAATGTCAGCCACCTTCCTATCCCAGCTACATAGGGGAATATGGTTACTTCACACAGGAAAACAAAAAGAAAAATTATTATACTTTAAGTTCTAGGGTACATGTGCACAAAGTTAGAAACTCACCAGTGGAAATATCTTTAGAGGTCACATTAAAGAATGTCAGTAATTTGGATTGGACACAATGAATGTCCTAATGGTTGAATGAATTGCCTACCTTAACACAACTGGTAGTTAGGCTAGCTGAAATTTAAACTCATATTTTTTTCAATACCAGCCAAATGTGCTTTTCACTAGCTCTAAAAAAAATGATACTATTGCAGAGTAGTTACCACCTGATATGGTAATGCCTGGTGAACATGATAGCTGGTGCCTGACATTGTTTAGTCAGCTGACAAATAAAGATACTTGCATAAACAAGCCCAGGAAAGGCTCAGTGGAAATTGATCATAAATGTTGGGAGGAAATCATAAGTAAGCATAAGATAAATCCCCGTATCACAGAAGAACTTTTCCCTTTCTTTGTCTCTATTAATCATTCTCACTCGAACATTTTCCCCTACTAACATTAGGATTTTAAAAAGATATAATATTGTATTTGATTCAATTTAACCTTTCCACGTACTTCCAGACTCAAAATTTAACCTCATCATGAAAGAGTGATAAATAACAGCAAGATAGGAACATATAAATCTGAATAATCTTTTTCTAATTATCAGTTATAACTGGAATTTGGTTTTTAAACTAGGCTTACAGGTAGGAATATGTAACATATATACATATGTAACATATGTAACAGGTAGGATCATAACATAACAACAATCACTCATAACACTGATCACTCACCAAGAGGCATTCATGCATCTTTTCTTAATGGTGAGAAGAAATGACTTACTCTCCCTTCCCTTCCCTTAAGCATGCCGAAGTAGACTGGAGATCTCCAGATTTTCCTTTTTGTATCAAGTTAAACTCTAGTGGCTATATTTTCCATCCTATTTATAACTAGTGTTCTACTTAGTATGTATCTTAGTATATAACAAAAAACATACTTTCATGTTAAGGGTACTTTATCAAAATAAAATTTAAGCAAAAGTTCTCTTGGGAATTCTACTGGTAAGAATTATTTAGATTTTGTCTTCCCAATTCTATGTGACAAATATAATTTTTGTCATGTTAAATGTATTCATAGATTTACAACCTGAGCATTATTAAGAGAGGCCAATTACATTCTATTTATTTTGGTTAAATTGTTTTTTAGCACATGGAAGCTAATTATGGAAAACAAATCCTTTGTACCAATTCATATAGCAGTTAAGCCATATGATTAGAGTTGCCTGCCTAGCTTTAATATACTGCTTTTCACTCTATTGACTATACAATTTGGGAAAGTACAGATTGAAAATGAAAGATAATCTATAAACAAATGTTATAGAATATGCTACTTTACCTAAGCATACCCATTTTAGTAACTCATGTAACCATTCATATTATTGAATATTTAAAAATCAGAATATAATTAATAAATATTAATAACAGTAATAACTTCAGTGGAGGTCTAATAAATAGGACAATTCTATGGATTCAAATACTTGACAGACTAGAAAGTAAAAAAGAAGAAAACTGAAAGAAGATAACATAAAATATGTACCATTTGAACTACAAATTTGTAGATGAATAAGATAGAATTGTTTTATCTTTATCATTGTATATTAATGAACCTGCATGTTTTCATCATATTTTAAAACCAAATTTTCATCAGCATTTCATTATTGTTTTTGGAGAGCTGTGGTTTCTATAACTGCTAATTATTAATTTGTTTGTATGTGAGTTTGATTCTCTTTTGTTTTTTTTAATTCATTTTATCTCTTTAATGAGAGTTACTTAAAATATATAATTTTTGTCTGAAAATGATTTAAATCGTCTAAGAAATACTGGCATTTTTCAAAATTTCTTTCATGGTATTTAAATGCATAATTTTGTACTAGTTAATACATTTTATTCTCATCTTTTTGTGGTTTGGTTTCATAATATTGAGAGATAATCAGTTTCAAATACTTACTGTGATCAAAATTACTGATTGCCAGATTCTATGTTTCTCTGCTTTGTTTTGTTGTAATCATATCACTTTATTTCCCCACACCCTCCTCCTCAGGAGAGAGGTGGAGGAGAACTGTCTCATGGAAAGATTTCTCTAATGAGTATCATAAGCGACAGAAAGACCACATAGAGCAATGCTTATACATTTGGACTTTGGAAAGATGGAGTTCAAATCCTGGCTCCACCACTTATTAACTTTGTAACCTTGGACAAATTATTTAAGCTCACTAAGCCCAGTTTTTTCATCTGTAATATGAGATAATAATAGAATTTAGAACTGTGGTGAGAATTAAACTAGATGATGCCTTAAAAGTACGTAGAAGAATGATAAAAGGATATGGTAAAATGAGTTATTATTATTAATCTCCTTGTTTTGCATATTTCAGAGCAATGTTTTATCTAAGTTATGTTCCATCTAAGGTGAAGTCTAGATAGAGGAAGGGACATGGAAGACAAAGAGCACTTATTAACCAATTTGGGAAGTGGCAAGGCAGAATGGTAAACCTGAAAATAACCAAAAGTGAGCCTCCAATTTTCTTAGATCCTATATTCCCCAACAGCTGACTCAAAGAAAGAGGCTATCTTAGTAAGATAGAGTACCCCTATTACTACCACTACTATTGTAACAAATTTTAATCCCCAGAATAGGCTTTAACATCTAACGGTTTCACCTGTGAATATTATTAAATTTTCTAAAATAGGTAAGCTTATGTTATATTAGTGATCCCAATTTATTTTGCAAAAAAGTAGCATAACTCTGATACTGAAATATTAAGATAATACAAAAAGAAAGATACTATTGAATCCTAGATAAAACATTAATTAATTGAATTCCATAGTGTATTATAGAATATCTCATTGTGATATATATCCCAGGAATTCAAATGAAGTTCTCTCTTAGTAAACTACACCCACTGACACAACTAGTTTTTAACATTAACTCACAAGTCCAGGTCAATGCTATGTAACATTAAACAAAAATTAGAAAGATAAGTATTAAAAAGAGGAAACCATACCATCATTACCTTTTGATGATAACTGCCTAGCTAAAACACAAAAATAATCTACTAAAAACCTTTATTTCAGTTTGTTGAATTAAAAGTATTTTAAATCAATATGTTTCTATACGCCAAGCACTATTAGAAAATAAAATGGTCAGAGATGCCAAAAACAGATTTGGATATTAAAAAGCATATTAGGGCCCAGCGTGGTGGCTCAAGCCTGTAATCCCGACACTTTGCGAGGCTGAGGCAGGTGGATCACGAGATCAGGAGATCGAGAGCATCCTGGCTAACACAGTGAAACCCCGTCTCTACTAAAAATACAAAAAATTAGCCAGGCGTGGTGGCACGCGCCTGTAGTCCCAGCTACATGGGAAGCTAAGGCAGGAGAATCTCTTGAACCTGGGAGGTGGAGGTTGCAGTGAGCCGAATTGTGCCACTGCACTCCAGCCTGGGCAAAACAGCGAGACTCCATGTCAGAAAAAAAAAAATGCGTATTAGATTTACTATGTGTAATAACGACAAAGTGAAAACAATCTAAATGTCCAAATAAATGTATGTGTTAAATAAATTATTATTCTAACATGTAATTATTATGCTTCCACCAACAATCATATAATATGTTAGAAAAAGGTTAAAAATAGCATTAATGAGTTGAAGAATTGCTAATAAAATATAAGTTTTAAATATGAAATTTTATGCTGACAATTCTACAAAAGCTACAATTTAACATATTATCTTAACACATATAGTTTTTACATATCAGAAAGAAGGAAGATAATCTAAAATAACAATGATTGCTTCTATGTGATGACATTATTGGTTATTTTTATTTTCTTTGTACTCTTCTGTATTTTCTACAACCAGTATTTAGTATTTGTTTTTCAGAGTACAAAATTGTTTTTCAGAAAATATGACAATAATCAAATTTGAGGGATACCAAAAGAAATTATGAAGCTCTGTGTAGACCTCTTGGTTTCGAGTCCCTGCATGCAGTGACCGGAGGTCTTCTGCCATTTAGAGGAGATAAATGCCGTATCTACATTGAAAGATGTGGCACAGATACCATTCAGGTTGACAAAAGCATCTGTCCAGCATGTTTAGCTTCCTAAGGCTTTGATGTGTTTAAAAGATCAGCAAGGCTTTTCCCTTGTCTTCCCTCATCACAAGTTCAAAGAAACATTTATTATAAAAAGACTAAATTCTAACAAATGTGTGTTCCCAGATTTGAATTACAATTTAAAGTTTCTCTAGAACTTTATCAGAATTTCCCCAACTGCTGAGTTAAAGTACTCTATTAATTTTCATTAACTGTTTGTGATTAATATGTTCTGCTTTAAGTATCAAAGTCGAAAGAATGAGACATGTTATTGTTATTGAGTGGGTAATGTAAGAAGATAACATAGAGAATTAATGTAGAAAAACAAACTATATCTAAATTGAGATTGTCTAACTAGCTACTTAATGAATTTAAGGCATGTTAAGAACGTCAGTTAGAATGTGGATAAATGGTCATGTAAAGTCAAATCAATGAATCTAATTTCCTGTTCATTTAAGACCAACTATATTTAATTTTAAACAGCTTCTTTCCTTTCACTGTTTTTTCTAAAAGTGATCAAAGCACACAATGAATATGATTTAAAGAGGGTATTTTATGAAAATTTCCAAAATATCTAATTTGTCTTTAAATAGAGATTAAAATTCAAATGCAAAGAACATTTTAAACTTTATTTAATTATTTTTATTTGAAGTCTTTACATTTGAGGTTCTAAATGTTGTACAGATATGACCAGAATAGTTAGATTATTTTAGAGTTCAGTAGTACCAGTAAGTATAAATTAACCCACCACTCAAAAAATGTTACACTTATTATAATTTAATTGGTTTTTAACTTTTGAATATAGAAATTATGATAATTGTACTCACAGTATTATTAAAGACATTTAGAGTTGAGGACAAGAGGAAAACCCCACAAATTTAAAAAACTTTAGCATAAGGCATTATATTGGGGATATTAGCTTTCTTTATATAAGTGGGCTTTGTTCTGGTATAGCAAGACAATTTTCCTTGTGTATTTGCAAATTATCTAAAATGCAGTGATAACCTCCTATCAACACTCTATTTGTGAAACAGTAACCTATGAGGCCCATACTGAGAAATTTCCACTTCTTCTTTTTCCACTTTGCGATTCTTTGAATGATGTCTTCTTATCTTCAAGGTTTCCTCTGGCCATTTGACCCCTATCTTTAATGTCATGCTTTCTGCTCTGTGCTGTTCAGCTCCTCACCTTCCCACTTTTGGTTAAATTCTTCCCTTCTTTCAGAGTCCGTATTATCTCAGACAAAGGACTGGCACTTCAGGCTATCTGCCCCCATTCTTTTCATGTTCCTATCAACATCCATCTCTTATATCTGAAGACTCAGGTCTTCATTCTTATACACTGCTTTAAATTAAGGTAGAGCTTTGCTCATTTCTCTTGACTTGAACTTTCTTTCTCCACTATTTAGTTAGTTAACAGGACAGAAAAAGGTAAGAAATCAAGATTTATGAGAGGCATGGAGTGAAGAACTTTAGAAAGTAGCTTTGTCTTTGTCCCAGTGACCACTTGCCACTACTGCCAAAGTGGCCATGAAATTTTCCATTTCACACGTATCTACCACTTTGGACAGTTAAGGAGAAATGGAGTTAAAGAAGAAAGGAGTCTATAAAAATGACAGGAGCAGATGAGACTGAAATAGTTGTGGAAGGAAAAAGCAGGAGTTGGCATCAACACAGAATTTGGAAGGTGAAATGAAAGTAGCCCAAAGAATAGGAATAACATTCCTTTGGCTTGCTTCTTTCCATGTCCCTTCAAGAATTGCCCAAAAGTTATAACTTTAGTGAGGGTTATAAGACTTTGAAATCTACCCTTGTATCCATAAAGTGCCAATGTTTTAGCTTCTTGGTGTACTTTCTGTTAGCTCTTTAAAAAACATACAGCACCAACCTAATAGCAAAATATTATGAGATATAATAAAAATTTGAAAGTTCAATGACATTATATGCAGCATGAAAAGAGTGTTTAATAACAGGTCACAGATAAAAGTTTCTTTGTCATGATGGCTATAGGTATTGTCTTTTTTCAGTGTGATAATTTTAATTTTCATTATTATGACAATACTGATATAAATGATTGATAGTTCTTGGCTTTCACTTTAGGACAGCAGAGTGTTACTAAATATGAAATTCTGAAAGAAAATGCCTTTGAGAATTTAAACTCTAGTGGAATAACTCTCTTGTATATAGCTAACCTTTTTTTCTAGGAATTTAAAATCTACTACCTTTGGTAAACTCAGAACTGTCGAGAAGAAAAGAGAATTGGGAATGTATTTGTTGTCCTTTGCCCAAAAGAAAAAAAAAGAAAAAAGAAATGACAGTCAAAGAAAGAGTCAATCCAAGGTGAAAGGGGAGAGACAAAACAAAATAAAGAAAGAAAAACCACGTTCATGTATAAACCTTAGAAATTAACATGAGAACCACCCCCAAGTTAAGGATTGGTTTACATGATGACTTGAAATATACGTTCCATTTAATATGCGAAAAATATATTCTAATCAAGTCTTCCTTTGTTCTTATTTTTTAGCATTTCTAGAGTCTATCCGATTTCTCGGTTCTAGAATAAAAGTTTGCATACGAGTTCTAGGTGAAATAAATGGCAATAAATGCTTGTTAACCTAATAACTATTATAGTTTTTTTTACAATGGAAAACATTATACTTGCTTCTTTCCTACAGATATTATGCAGATTCATTGAACATGTCTTCTTGAAAATGTGGTATACATAAGGAATGCTGCATTGGATAAAAATTGGTAAAATTTCACTTGTAGGGGATTCTTAGGAGCAAGAATGTAAAAAAATAAAACTACACCACTCAGTTCTACTTCATTATGTCCTGTATCTGGTTTACAGAATACAATGAAGAAGAAATATAATATGGTTTATTATTTTATATATTCAGATAGATAATAGTCTGAGCTATTTCCATAATTCATTGCCTTATTATTTAAAAAAAAAACATGAAACTCATGAGTGTTTTCAAGTAGGTAAGTTATTTTAGTCTATTCTTCGAAGCAGAGCAATGAAAGCTCTATAATATCCACATAATAGACCAACTTACTGTAATGTAATAATCTTGGAGGAGATTTAACACCCATTATCTGAAGACCTAAAACTTCTAGTGAACTGTTATGGTTTCTCAGCACTGCTGTAGGACCTAAATGTAAGAACAGAAACATTTCTGAATAAGATCCAAAGTGACTGGGAGAAATCATGGGACAGTGGGTTCATCATATAATTTAAAATCAGACAGAGTTGAACCAGGTCTGCCTTATACTCTTTTGATTAATATTGAACAACCCTACTTCATAGAATTTATGTAAGTAATACATTATTTAAGGTATGGAAAGTATTCAACAAATAGTGGTTATTTTATGTCTAAATTCCAACGAATCCTGTATGCTTTGCAGAAATACCATTTAGTGATGATCAAAGTTAGAGATGGGAAAGCAATATTGTCTTTTTTGTAATATTCTTTAAAAAGAATGTATTCATATCTTAATAACCTCACTCTAGCAATAACATTTGTGAATTTAAAACTATCTGGAAGCTAGTAAATTTATATTCTCAGTCCATCCTACCACATATTCCTTAATTAGCTGTCTCCTTTATAAAATTATATTATTTTAGTCTTAAATTTGATCTTCATGAGTATCACAGACAAATCAATGACCACTTACGAAGTAGCCCATATGGATTATTAACTATAGGATACAAAGAAGTAAAAGTCAAACTCCAGCATCTAGACCTTACTTTTACTTCAGTCATTGAAATTCAGTGCACATTGTGTTAGGCACATTCTGTCAAAGGACAAAACAATTTGTGAAAGTTAATAAGTATTAGATATAGATGTCACAAATCCTTTTATCATATATAAGTTTCTGCATAAATTGTATCAAAAAACTTCAATTGGAGTTCAAGGGAACAAGGATTTTGGATTAAGAAATTTATAGAAAGTTTTAGGAAAAAAAAAAAAACAACTAGCTAACCAGAATTCATTTTTCAAAGTGCTGTATTTACTGACTGCCACCTATAGGTTAAGCACTCTAGTAAACTACAGGCAGGAGGAAGCCAGAATACCCTTACATAAAGGGAATGAAAATATTTAGGAAGTTCATTACCTTGACCACCCTAAAGTTCATCTGCATTAAAAAAAAAATAAGTTGTTTGCTTTGAGATATTTCAGTAATTCAAGTTGTAGAAGGTTACCCTCTAAAGGAAATATATGATGTCTCCCAATTTGGGGATGTCAATCTTTCTGTTTTACATGAGTAAACAGAATCTAGAACAGTAAACCAATTCTAGTGGAGTAAAGTGAGTCTCTAGCTTTTATTGCATTGTACACTAGTTCCAAAGCATTAATCCTCTTCCCCAAATGCATCACATAGTTTGGTAGGATCTCATTAGTTTTTTAATAATTTCCTCACCATTCCATCAAAGTTCCGAACTTCAGGAAAGAAGCATCTCCAGAGATGGGGTGCAGATTCAAATAGAAGTAGGTGGGTGTGTGGTACCCTTACACGAGCAAATAAAAATAACTAGTCTAGAGTTTATAGTTCATGACAGGCATCTTGTTTATAAAAATAATTTTTCATTTAAAAACTCTACTTAAATAATTTTTTTGAATTTAAATTTCCACTTTATATACAAGTTAGGTACAAGTACTCATTCCCCACTGAAATCTATGCTATGAATCCTAAAGTCTTATCAAATGACAAGAAAAAGAAGAATCATTGCAATCATAACTTATCTTGGATCCCTTAATTCTAAAGATCCTTAAAGTCTATTGCTAATATTATAGCTCAACCATAGGAAATATGACTGAAGATCATGCATTACCTGATTGTATTATCAAGTTTTATTCATGTTTAGCACAAACTCTCTGATAGCTAATTTTACATTAAAATTATACCTTCTAAAATGTGGGACACATAACATTCTAGATGTTTCATGCTATGTTTAGGGTATATGAGATGCTTCTGAGGTGACACATACAAGTAGTATGAAATAACATTAAATCATAAAATGAAACACTTCCCTGTTTTTCAATCCTTCTGATTATGTCAAGTAAAATCTCAGTTTATTACTAATATGTCATTAACACCTCTGGAAAGCTTGCTTATCTCCCTTTCCAACAAAGGAAATCTGAGGCTTCAGACTTAGATTCTTTTGCCAAAACATAGCATATAGCCAGAATTTAACCATGGTATCTTGTTTTTATTATATTTAATTCTGTGATCACCTTCTATTTATGGCAACAGATATTGGCTTTCCCTTTATTAGAGTGACATAATAATTTGTCTTTAAAAATAAATTAATTTTAGTATACAAAGTGAGTCAACTTAAAGGAAAAGAATTAAGGAAATAATAGGATAGGGCCTGACAGATACGGCAACATTTGTAGTAGTGGTATGTGAATGACTGGTGTTGAGAAAATACTTCTAATGATGGTTTAACAACCCAGGAAAGTAAAAGCTCTTGCTGAATGCAGACAGATCAAAGCACAACTCTGATTAAAGAACTAGAGGTGAACAAATGTCAATCCAGACATAGGGAACAACAGAACAAGCCAGGTTGGATGGTCGGGGATCTGGTCAGAGTGCAAGCAAAGAGATGTCCATAGAGAACAGAGAGACAGGTGAGACTGAAAACACAGAAAAGCTGTCAGCTCCAAGGCTGAAGCAAACTGCTAGTCCAGCCCAGGTACTTTAATGCATCCCATTGCCACAGTCCAATTTTATGACTTCATGCTTAAATGGGGATAAATTCAGGCAGATGATAATACTATGTCTGATTGAAGACAAACTGCTAGGAAAATAGCATTTTAAGCAATTGTATTTGTTACTAGGGTACTATAAAAACCATAAGATGTGTCATTTGAAAGTTGTTAAAAAGATTAAATGAATTTTTTTATTACAAAATTTCAAACAAACAGTAAAAATACCAGATGTGAGATGAGTTATAGTTGGGGCAAAAGTTAACCTTTTTTTTCTTTTACCAAAATTAGGGTTTTACTGTTTTGTCTTCTGTGTGTGTGTGTGTGTGTGTGTGTGTGTGTGTTTTAAACTAACTCCCTGACCCACTTCTGCTTCCAGGGTCAAATAGTTTGCATTTCCAATACTTAGGATTGAGAAAGTACAAGTTTTCCTTCATGATGATTTTCTGTGGAACGTAAGTTTCAGCATTGTTCCGATTTTACGGTATGTACTGGGTCAGTAGCTTGTAGGGGTCAGTAAAAGAAAGGAAGTTTTGGAACTTTCAAAGGATTTCATCTGAGAAAATAACTTTTTGAATTTGGGTAACAGCACTTGTATATTCCTTGTAATTTCCCTGATTCAGGCAACAAATAGTATATACAATTACTTCTTAGCTCCCTTCTTTTCATATTGTATATGGACCACCAATCTGTGGCCTTGGGTGCCTAAAAAACTTCAGTTATTACAATTGAGAGTCACATTAGAGATTTTCTATAACTTAAATCAGCATATATTATGTATATACACTCTTTTTAAATTTATATGGGTACTTTTAGTGACAAGATAATAAAATTTGTTTTAAAGCATCCACACTAGCTTTTCATCATAATGTAGGTATAATGACTCGATGTGGGAGTCTGCAAAATATCTTGACCTTAAAAATAGTCTTCGAATTCCAAAACAAACAATATAGTGCTGGAAAATAATGAATAGTAGAATGAGAAAATGGGAAGACTTGATTTGAAGATACCTTGAGGAAAAAAATCAGTAAAATAAAATCGAACAGAATTTAACCAAGAATATCATATTTCAGCTAGGTTTTATATTTTCTGTTTACAAGACTATTAATGCATTACAATTTTCCATTATTATTGAACTCCCATTCATCTTAACCAAAGTGAATGACCATTACCATCATCAATATCTGACAATATACAGGATCATTCTCTGCAACATGCTTGGGGATCTCTTCGCAAAAACAACCTTATTTTGACCTCAAGCTTTCCTCAAAATTTCTCTCCTTTTTTTCCTTTGCCTCCCTTCTCTGAAATAGAAAGTGTTTCCTCATTGTTTCACTGTTCATTCCCTTTCTCGGCTCAAAAACAAACAAAAAAAATCGAACTTCTGCTTGCCTTTCATCAGGCACCAACAATGCTGCTCAATTTTAACCGTCTTTTCTCATCTTACCCCTCCTTGCATGGCATTCAATATAGCTGACCTTCTATACTTGGAAAGTTTTCTTACCTATCTTCTGAGATATTATTCTCTTGATTTTTCTCCCATCCCATTAGTACTTCTAAGTCATTTTAGTCTAAGTCTAAGTCTAAGTCTTCCTCTACTCAGTATGAAAATATTTGGTTGACATTGGACTCAGGCCTAAGTGTTGTATGCTGCCTCCACAGGCACTTATGTTTCATGACTTTAAATTCAATACATATGTTGATGATGCCCAAACATACATCTCCAGCCCTGACCTCTTCTCTAACCTCATAAACCTCTAATCACTTAACGGCTGCCCTTGAAATTCTAATAGTGATCTTATCTCCAAAATTAACTGATTTGTCCTCCTGAAGCTGTTCCTTGTCCCATAGCCTTCATCTCAGCAGGAAGCAACACCACTTACTCCTTTTTTCTTACCTATGTATTTCCACCCCCATTTACAGTCAAACATGAACACTTACTTGCTCTGCCTCCAAAATGTCTTGACTCTTTCACTTCTCTACAGCTCCACTGTCAGTGCTATCCAAAGCCATCATTTTTTCTCGTTTGTGTATTTCCTTCATTTTTCCCAGTCCCCAAAATAGTTAAAATGAATTAAAAAAACAAGCATAAAAATTATATCATGTCTTTCACTTACATTAATCCATTCACTAGCTTCCCAAATTAACACGTCAATTAATTTTGGAGATAAGATCAATATTTAGTTAGAGTAAATGTCAGATTTCCTAGCATGGCCTACATGGCCAGAATCTGCTTTCCAAATTTCTCCCACTACTCTCTCCTTCACACAACATTCTCCAGCCCACTTGGCCTTCTTTCTTTTTCACACATTGATTTCCTTCTTCTGAACTCATGTACTCTGCCTGAGCTTTATTTACTTGATTTTTGTATAGCTTACTCTATTTTGTCATTCAGGTCTCAGTGCAAATATCATCTCATAAGTAAATAATCTGATATAAATAATCAGTCTCAAAGTAGCTCCATCTTGAACTTTTTGCAGTAATAGAAATGTTTGATAATTTATGCTATCCAGTATGTGAGTGTTGAGCATTTAAAATGTGACTTATAATATTGAGAAACAGAATAATTCTATTTAGCTTTCATTTATTGTGTCAGCTAATTTAAATTAAAATAGCGATGCTTGGCTAGTGACTACTGAATTGAATAATGCAGTTCTAGCACAGCATTTATTTTCTTTCTTAAAAAATAAAATTTAAAATTATAAATTTTAAAAAAATGAATTGATATACTTTTGAAAAATTTATTTCTCTTCTCTACAGCATCATCACCATGAGGGTGGGGACGTCTTTGTCAGTTTGCTTTCGTATAATCAGTACCTAGAAGAAGGCCCAGCACATAGTAAATACTCAATAAACATTTGTAGAAAAAAATAGATAATTGTATGAATGGATGAATGTATCCCTCATGAAGTTAAGCATGAGTCATAATATCTCCAGTTCAGACTAGTATAACTGCATCCTCCCTATGCTCCCTGGGAAACTCCTGCCTCACTAGACTCTCTCTTTCACGTCACTGTCAAAGTGATCACTCTGAGTTACATATGGGATCAAGTCACCCTCTCCTGCCTAAAACATTTTTTTTTATGTTACCATTGTGAAGAAATGTGAACAACCCTTTATAATATGGTGACTTTTGCCTAGTCTGGCTCTGTCCACCTCATATTTTACTCGAGCAATACTGATGTACTTGCCATTTTTCACACCTTAGGGTAGTAGGAATAGAACTTCTTCTTTTTATTTAGCAAACTCATATCCATCCTTCAAAAACTCTGAGGGCTGCTCTTTGTGATGCTTTGTCCCTGGCAAATCTTTCTTTTCCTGCTAAGAATCACTCTGTTTTTTTTTTTTTTTTTGGACACCTTTTATGCTTTGTCCACATATTGATTGCCACATGAATAAATATACATGACAGCATATACTATGACGTACTTTGTAATTTTAGCACAGAGCAAAAGGTCTAGCTATAGCACAAAATAAGTGCTCAATCAATAATTGCTAATTAAACTCATCTCATGCCCTTATAGTAGGGTTCCACTGTGCTGGTGGAGGGGACCCAATGACTCTATCTCAAGGTTTTCGTTGTTCCTATAGAAAAACTATTTATTTTCTTTTCTACAATTTTTCTTATATAGAGCAACTGTTTTTAGTGTCTGGATAATATGATTTTCTTTATGTTGGGAATATGCTATATTTTTATTTAATTTAGAAGGTCAATATAGGAGTCTTCCACACAATCCTTCTGGAATACGCCTTTTCCTAAGACTGCCACAGTTTGGTATAAAATGTAAATAGAATGTGTCTGGGGAAAATTGTTTGACAAATATGTGGATGGTTAACAGAAGCTCCTGAGGATTCTACCTGCCATCTCTCTATACCACGGATAAAGTAGTTAATAAGGCACAAGGAGACTTGCAACTTTTTTTTTAAAGAAATGTCTCATATGTTCTGAAGAATTGTGCATATAAAGGTGGGTTAACAGTGAGTTATTAAAAATATAATTTGCTTTTACGAAATCACTGGCAATAGTAGGATGAAATATTCCATAAGTATTAAACAAAGTTAACACTAATAAAACTTACTGATGGAGTAGTCTTGCCATACTTCCTTGCCGTAGGAACACAACTTACTAATGGAGTAGCCTTACCTAGTTCTGAAAACAGTACTAGGGACAGAAGAAAGGGCACTTAACATGGGATCTGGATTTTATAATCATTCTGACACTAATTGTGCGTATTTGTGTTCACCAGACCTTCTGAGTTGTAAAGAAAGTTCAGTGCAAGTTTCTATCACTCCCATCCCAGATAAGGTGGAACTTCCCAGCCTTTGCATTATCTCTAGAGATTCTCAGGAGCAGATTCCCAGACTTAGCAAACAAAAATACAGAATTCCCAATTAAATGTGAATTTAAGATATATAATAAATAGCTTTTTATTTTAGATGTATGTGTATTACATGCAATATTTTGGACATATTTATAAAAAGAAAATCTGTTATTTATCTGAAATCCATATTTAATTGGAAGCCATTTAATAGAAATCCATATTTAATTTTTATCTGGCAACTCTACATGGGGAGAATTCTGGGAAGTACTTACTTATGCTTCCCCTCATCACCTCTGATTCTAAATTCTGGCTTACCCTAAATGCTTAATCTTGTGTGTCCACTAAAATTCTGATTTCATTTTCTATGACTCTTCTTCCTTATGCTGTGCACTAGTTGCATCGTGAACCAGGGTTTCTCTTCTGTAATGTTTCCCTCTAAAACTCATTCAAGAAATTTATGAACACAACAGACTTTGCTTAACATTTGCAGCTAAAGAGGGACTATAGATCTGTCCAGTTTAAATAATTTAAGATTAAATTAAAGATGTGCTTATTTTTTAGGACACTTTGGTTACACTCCCTGCCCCTCTCCCACGTTCTACTTCGAGCAGATTTCTCTTAGGCACTTGTCTCTATAATCTTTAGCCTCATTCTGTTTTGTTTCACCTCCTATTTCTTCAGCCATCTCATCTGTCTTGCTGCTTACCCCGGTAGCCAGATCATTATTAAGTTCATATGGAAAGCAATTTAGCTATCTTTTCTTTTTTTACCATCACTTTACAAATTAAGGTCTTTGTGATCTTAATACTTTTAACAATGGTAATTCTTTTTGATAATTAGAGATTATATTGAAATGTCCTATATCCATAACAGATATCACATTCTCTGATTTATCCCATTTGATAGAATCTTTTTTTTAACAGTTAAGTGGTTTTCCAAAGATTTAAAAATAGAAATATCTCTGACTATTTGAGAACTATAAGTAAAGCTAAAGTTAAATGTTTGATCAAAAATACTGTTTAATTAAACAGACAAACATGCTACTCTGTAAACGTTTCCTCTGAAAACCAGAAGTCAATGCTTTCCAAGTCAGCCCCATCATTGGAATCTTATCTGTAAGAAAGACGACTTCCAGATTATCTGTGACTACTTTCTATACTAACATTTCTATTAATATTTTACTGCCATTATTAGTTTGAACTCTATGAATTTCCATTCTTGCAGGATAAATTTGGAGAGATGGAGTTAATAGTTTAAGATTCAGTGTAATAATTTGTGCCAAAAGATAAACAACAGTAACATTCCTTTTTTTAATTAAACACACACACACATATGCACACACATGTAGAGTTAAATATTTACTGATTTATATCTTGATTTTTAAGTTTAAGATCTGGATTTTCCAAGTGTGAAATTCTAATACTACTAATAATACTACTAATAATTATAATACTACTAATTTCAGTAGTAAAATAAACTAATAAATATTTATAGAATCAATCAGTTATGCCATTATCAGTGATTCCATCTCAGACTAAGTGGGGCCAAAAATTAATTAGAAGCATAGTCCATGAAAGAGGAGCATATCTGGGGATGCACTGCATGGGTGACCATCATTCAGCACTGGGCACAACATCAGAAATGATAAAGATAATGCCATGCCACTTACCTGGTTAGCAGGATGAGGATTTGAGGGACTTTCAATGCAATTCTTTGACTGAACTCTCGTGCTCTGACAATAGATTTCAATGGTTTAGTCAAAGAGTGGCTTGTACACAATGCAAAAGCTGCCACAAAGGGAACTCATGCCTGGCCCTTCATACCTCTAAAAGGGGACACCAATACAGAGGTAGCATGACCCTTACCAGGGCCAGGGTACAAGCCTTGCTCTTACATTTTACGAACAAAGTATCAACTGTGCATTTCGGGAACTCCACCTGACTCCAACTCAGCTGCTGACATAACTCTGATTGAGACAGCTGATTTTTGAGAGCAACAGTCTAAAGCTCAAAAACATCCATGAAAGTATCTTAAAACCTACCCCTGTGCGAGTTTAGATTGACAGGAGTACATGATTTGGACATTCTCCTGGTGAAATGTCTAAGTTCTACAATTACGGTTACCCAGGCTTCTTACGCTGAGAAAAAAATTTTCCAGATACATTTGATTCTACCAAGAGAACCTTCCAATTTAGAAGACATCTGAGAAGCTCTCATTACGGTATTTGAAAGTGCCCCCAGGATTCCCTCTGTGACTCTTTTTCCTCATCAGTAAAATATTATTTGTGCCTAACACAAGGATTTTTCTGAGATTTGAATGAGTTAATTATAATATGTCCTCAATAAATGCTAACGGAAGTTGTTTTTGACACTATTAAAAATAAAAACTTTCAGTCTTCCTCATATTATATCCTAGGCTTGTCACAAGAACTGTTGAGATAGTTTCTTAGACAAAATGTTTTGTAATTTAAAAAGATTTCTTTTTTTTTTTTTTTTTTTTGAGACGGAGTCTCACTCTGTTGCCCAGGCTGGAGTGCAGTGGCCGGATCTCAGCTCACCGCAAGCTCTGCCTCCCAGGTTTACGCCATTCTCCTGCCTCAGTCTCCCTAGTAGCTGGGACTACAGGCGCCCGCCAGCTCGCCCGGCTAGATTTTTGTATTTT
This sequence comes from Colobus angolensis palliatus, assembly GCF_000951035.1. Lineage (NCBI taxonomy): Eukaryota > Metazoa > Chordata > Mammalia > Primates > Cercopithecidae > Colobus > Colobus angolensis. The sequence continues at coordinate 561,287 of NW_012118822.1, forward strand.
TTAGTAGAGACGGGGTTTCACCGGGTTAGCCAGGATGGTCTCCATCTCCTGACCTCGTGATCCGCCCGTCTCGGCCTCCCGAAGTGCTGGGATTATAGGCATGAGCCACAGCGCCCGGCCCAAAAGATTTCTTAATATGACACAATGCCATCTGTAGGTGCAATGAAAACAAATAGTCTCTGTGTTCTTATCTTTCTTACAGAGACACATTTATTTCATAGTGATCTTATGATAATTATGAATGATATTATGCAGGTAAATTTCCTAGAACAGTGTCTTGTGAACACTTTCTTCTTAGTTAATATTAGGTTCCCAATGCATAGTCCATAGTCCCTCCTCAATATCCACATAAGAATCCAATGCCAAGATATATTTGCTTATTGTCTAAATGATGTTTGTTGTTATTTTTGTTAGTTTTCCTGCCTTGCTTGCTGTGCTTTGTTTTTTGTTGAGAACTATATGGTTTGTTCTGCTTTTTCTTTTTCCTTTACATTTCAATAAGCTTAGAGCTAAGCATTATGATGTATAGCAATCTCCAGTACAGTTTCCAGTAAAACTATTGCAACTAAACCTCATTATTTAGTTTTTATTCTCATTTTCCCACTTCATTAGTTTTGTTTTGAGTTTGTATTTTTAAATTGCATCAAACCCCTTGGTAATTACGTAGAAATAATAAATTTTAAAAAGTAAATCCTGAGGGTACATTTCAAATATTATGAAAGCTCAGGAACCTTCTAATTTAAAAGATTCTCTTAACAAAATTAGAAAGTATCTAGAAAATTTTTCCTCAGCAAAAATAGCTGGTGGTTAAGGAAAGTGGTAGAAGTTCTACCATCTCTCCCTATTTGCTTTAAGATTAAGTGAACTGCCTACTAAGCTATCGACGGGAAGAGAAAACGCAATAATTTAACATGAAAAAAGTTGGGGGGCTCTTCTTTTCTCTGCTAGAATACAGCCAGACTTGAAAGAGTACTTCTGGTTTATCTAGCCAGCTAACATGCTTCCATTTCTGAAATAAAATAAATTTGCAAAAAGTGCAGTTATTATGTGATAAGTAATTTGAGGATTTTTTTCCTCTATTTTTGTCTTTCATATTGGTAGCAAGACAACCAAGTAGTAATATACAGTAAAAGAGTGAATAATAAGCTATAACTCTCTGGAGTTCTTAGTTTAGGTGAATTAAAATATGTTAGATCTACCTTACCCTTTGAATATTAAAATGTTCCCTTTTCTTAAGAGAATACAAACAGACTCCTTAACAAAGAATATACTAGACCCTTAAGTTGCATCTCTAGTAACACCTTTGTATGTTAAACTCTTAAATAGAAAGTAGAGAGTGGATGGCATGTTGAACACTCATGTGTTCTTACTAAAATGCTTTTGTCTAGCATATATGTTGCCTTAACATTATAATTAATGGCATTTCTCACATGGACTAAGAGGAAGGTATATTTTTAATTAAAAATGCTTATTAAATCATTAAAATAATACCATTGGTAGTATATTATAGTTAATACTCTATCTTCCCTGTCTCTACAACTATCTTATACTAAAGGATGGTTATGTGGGCTTTTTAGGTCAAATAATCAATTTACTCTTACACCTAATTGCATCTGAAAACCTTCAGAGCCACTAATTTTGTTCATTGTTACAGCAGAGCCATAAACATTACCCAGCAGATATAAGTAAACTTTCTATCCTGCTCAGAAAATATCCAAATAGAACCGGTCCTCATATGAGTGTTAAAATCTCTAAAAGCAGTGGTAGGTGTGTTTGGCTGTAGCAGCAAGTCATGTGTTGAAATTTGCTCCATTAGGAATGTTACAATACAGCTGAAGTTTTAATACTAAATTTGTGATGGATAAAACCCAGAGCTACCGATTCAGCTACTGCCTACCCTGAGTCACACTATCTCCTCTCCAAGACACATGTAATATAATAACAATCCAACAACTAGTGCGCAGTCCTGCCTGCTTCTTAAAACCTCACTCCCAGATGCAACTTTGGTCGGATCTTGGTTTTATTAGCTTTCCTAATTCACACCATTATAATACCAGTTCCCTTTTTCATTCATTAGGCTTTCTATCTAGCTAGGCAGTGTTGACATAAACACAGAGCTTTAAAAGGCAGTGACTTTATCCTCTTTGCATGTACCTAGCCTCTAAATTATGTGTGCACATAGTGTATAGAACTATGGTCTAAAAGGCATAAAAAGAAAGTAAAATTTACAAGAACATTCATTTCACTTGTATTAAGAGTTGGAAAAATGGAGTAGGAAGGAAGACAATTTGATTCACCAAGTATAACCATTGTCTCCTGGACTTTTCAAGACATGTAAAATCTCATCTTACCAAATGACTGATGTATGTGGCTTCAAACTAGTATTAAAAATGATCTTCTACAGAGGGTATGTAAAGTCAAATTGTATTCCCTTTGTACATAGGTTAAACATCTTTGTTGTAGACATGATAAAAGAAAAGATCAAACACAAAGAGAAAACAGATTATAAGGATCTAGTATGAAAAGTCTCAAATAGAACAGAGAGTTTATAGAGGACTCTGAGTATGCATATATAATATATATATTTAAATATCTATGCTATATATATATTTACAATCTATTTTAAATGGTACCATTTACTAAGAAAGTAGAGAACTAACAAACATCTCAGACTCATAGTGCAAAACAAAGGAAGACTAATTAATTGTTAGTGTACAGAAGGTATAATAAAAACAGGGAGAATATAATGGTCCACATTTTTGTGCAATATTTAAACAAAACTAAAATGATAAAAGTAAAGCAAAATGCAGTGTGGAAGAGAGGACCTCTTTCATATGATTCCACAGGACTATGCGGAGAGCAGGGTGTATTTATATTTAAAGCATCATGATTCAGTTTCCTATTCTGCATCTTATAAATAAAATAAATTCAGGTAAATTATCCTAAGTGGTACTGTGGGCCAAATATTCAAAGTACATTGCAGCTTTTCCCAAAAGACTTGATCCACTAATACTTCAACAAGAGAGTGCTGGTCATACAATTCTCAGTGTCAGGAAAAAGAGGGAGATGAAATCGTTACAATTTCCCTTAGGAAATAAATGATGGGAATCCAAACATTTAATTTCAGCTCCATTCCTAAACTTTCACCAACTCTATTCCAGCTCATAGTCCATAGGTCAGCCAACAGGGACAATAAAAAACATTCCTTGCCAACTGCATTTTAACAACTTTGAGAATCAAAATCAATTAAATAGATGACCATTAGCAATTCAGCTGAGCTTGGCCAGCTTTTCCCACTGAAAGGGAGTGGTTCCCCTGGGTAATATCTAAAGGCTCTTACACTCCGTTATCAACAAAAAGTTGGTTACGTTTCAGTTTATCAGAAAACCAACTCACTTTGTCCCCATTGGGTAGTGAATTAAACCCAAATTCAACTTATCTAAGTCTAAAATAAGTAATTTTATTAGCTGATCTACCTAACACTTTATTACACAATGCATTCAATGTTGTAAACATGGTTTTTGGCAATCTCTTACTTTAGTTCAGGAACTTAGTTGGAAAACACTAGACAACATTTGGATAATGACAATTTCATCTTGTCTTCTTTGTAGAGTAATAATGTAAACAAAATGAGCTCTTTACTGGCAGCCAAATGCAATGGAGTTTGTGTCTGTTCCTTTTCTAATATCGGTGTCCCAGGGCTATTTTCTGACTGTTTCTCGAAGCAGAAAGATTCCATGCCTTTATTCAATATAAGAATATTGTACGGCATTATCAACTGTGTTTCTCAGTCAGACTCTTCTAGTGAAAAGTGTTACTCAAGAACATCATTAATGTATCTGCTATTTTAAAAAGCAGTTCTAAAGTTCTGATGCTTTAATGGAGGGAGTGTCCCTGAAAAGGTGTCTAGGATGGTTTTAGTTGTTAGGAAGGGCAAGGGAGCCTTATCACACTGATGCAGTGTTACCCAACTGCCATTCTGAAGAAGCCAGAATGAGGTGAGAGAGAAAAGAATTACACACTTCAAACTAACCAGGTGACCTTACATCCCTTTCCCCCAGTACACTTGGCTTTCAAAAATCTAATGTTTCATTTCTTCCTGCTTCAATTGCCAAAACTGTTTGGAAAAAAAGATTATTACGAAAAAAAAAAGTATGTGTAGGTAAGAGATGCCATTTAGATCACCGACACTACCTGCGATTTCCTAAGATTTTTATGAAAAAAACAACAACATTCTAATGCAATTTGGAAACATGATGAGTTATTCTTGCTTAGCAACAACAAAACCCTCAAGTTGGAAAAACTGAATGTTAGACCTGAAAAGGACCATGCCAGTGATCTACTTCAACCTCTTTCTGTAAAACAGTAGAGGAATCTTAAATCCGAAAGATCATGTTATTGCACAAAGTCACAGATTCCCAGTGTTGGACTAAAAGCAAGAAGTCATCTTGTAGTTTTGCCAGGTTTTTTTCATATTAGTTTATAGATATAAAACTTGATCTATATATAAATGACTAATAATGAACTTTCTAGCAGAGAAATGGATGGAATTGAGAATTCACAGTTGAAACTGTTTAACACTTACCATTACCAAGTGACAAATATCAAGTAATTTAGCCATCATGATAGCCTTGAGTGAGGTACTGTTAGTATACCTGTTTTACATTTTACTGAGAGGTAATAGGTACATGAGGTTCAATAACTTGTCCACGGTCACATACCTCTTAAGTGGTGAAGCCAGGATTCAAACTCAGCATCTGATCCAGTGTCCTTGCTCTTAACCATTATACTATTTTGCCTCTCTTTGTGAGGCACTTAGGTAGTTTAGAGACAAAGATGCCAATTGGGAGCAAAATTCTCCTGCTTTTCAACATCTTGGTGAATATAGATTTCTCCTTGTAACTAAGTATAGCCAAGAAAGTGTATTTTCACTTAAAAGGCCATCAGGACCCTCAAACTTCCTAGTCTTTTCTGCTATGAAGGTTCTTAGGAAGACTTGTTGGAATAATGCATTCCCACCTCTGTCTCCTCTAGAACTTACCAAACCCACCACATTATAAGATGATGCAGAGTTCGTGCCAGGTAAAGTAGAATTGGTGTACACAAGAGGCTGAGTGACTTCAAAGTCAGGAGTCTTGAGGGGGGCAAAGGCATTTCTGGATTAGCTTAGACTAATGTTCTTCCACCCTTCTTTTGTTTAGAAACAGAAAGAATATTATACATAAGAACATTATGGTTAATTGACAATCAGGAAGATTCTACATGGCAGAAGTTCCAACAGATAAGGTACGACATACACAAGGGAGAAGATCTTTAATGTATGTTCATTGGCTAATTTCTCCATAGCACTTCTGCAGGTTAGGATGGCTCCCAGTGCCACCATGTACTTTGAAATTCTGGGTAAACATTGGCATGCTTTCCCCCAGATTCAATGGGCTGCTGTCCTGGGGCACATAATCTTAAATTAAGAATTGTTCTTAGATATAGGGAATTTGTATTCAAGATGTGAACCTCTTGACTCTTCATTATTTGGCTTAATAAGCACACATTTGATTAAGAATGCATTAAATAAAACAGAAGGGCTACGTGAGTCAGAAGCTCTAAAAAACAAAGGACATTATAGAACACAGACAGCTAGCTGCTTTCTTGATCTGCTAATAAAGGTCTCCCTCCAGACTGTTTATGTAGTATGCACAGAGTGTCAACTGATGTGGATTGCACTGGAAACTTTCAGACATAATTAACCCCAGTAGCCTCGTAATGCAGTTTCACCAAAAATCCACAGCCCAGACTGTACCCCAGAAGAATCTAACAGCTAGCTCACCCCAGGATTGCAACATTTCATGAAGAATCTGTGATTAAAGCCAGACATATAGACAGTAAGAAACCATGTGGTGCATATTATCTCCACACATCAGTTTTAATGGTACATGCTCTACTCATGACAACATAAAAAGTCAGTACATTGTATCTAAAATTGATATATCTACTTTAAAAGCCAAGAGAAAAATGGAAATTAGATAATTAATAAGATTACCCTTCTAAAATAAAAACCTCAGAATAACATTCTCCAGTAAAGACTCTCTGCTTTTATGGTACATTTGTTTTCTATGTGATGCAATACATACACGCTTATCCTTGGCATACACAAAGGCTCAAGCCTTTTAGCAGTTGATTATGCACAGTGTTATACCCCAGTGAGAGCCTCCTAATAAGACCTGAAGTCAGCAAAGTCAAGTTATCATCTTGTATTTCTTTTGCACCATCTATAGCACCCTTCGAGAGCACTTATATTTAGTTTATGTGCCAGTGAAGTTTTGAGGATTGCTACTAGGTATGCTATTAACTTGCATATTTTTGCGTAAAAGACTTTGGAAGAAAAAGTTGTATTGGCACACATGGAATGGGATAGCATTGCAAAAATCACATGCATATTCAAAGATAATGACGCATGATATTCTGAATCCTATAGGGAAAGTAATTCTTAATTACTCTTCCTGACATTTGTCATTGCATAGCACCCGAATCACAAAAACTTCCACATTACCTGGTAGAAGGAAAATGTGAATTAGATAAATCTTTTCTAGACCAATCCTGCAGATTGAATCTGAGGGAGGGTGTTGCACAGTGGACTTTTCAGTCTAACAGACTGGGCTAAAGTTTTAAATTATTAGTGGGGTAACTTCAGTAAATTGGCTTAATGTCTCAAAATCTTATGTTTCCTCATTATAAAATGGTGACAATGCCATTTTCTTCAGTGGCTTACTATAGGGACCTTACTGGACTGGAAAATCTCTTTTTGAAAAATTCATATAAATTTATGGCGTACAAGTGGAATTTTGTTACATGTGTAGTGGTCAAGTGAGGGCTTTCATGGCATCTGTCACTTGAATAACATACATCATACCCATTATGTAATTTTTCATCATCCACCCCAGCTTTCACTCCCTAACCCTTCCAAGTCTCTACTGTCTATCATTCTACTTTCTACTGGACTAGAAAATCTAATTCCATCTTGAAACTGTGTGATCCAGGGTTAGTCCTGTGATTGTTTAGAAAATGCCACCTTCCTGAACTGAATCCTTTTAAGAACCCTAAGAGTTGCCCTTCAAATCATCCCAATCTTCACAGCACTGTAAATAGAAACAAATTTGCATTGACCATTAAATGCTTCGGTTCTTGATGACAGATTATGACTTCATGGAATAGCTTTTGCCAAAATGCACTTGGAGAATTTTGAAGTCCAAGTGTTACAATTCATCATGCCACTGTAAAATGACAACTTAATCACATCAGTAGCATCTTTAATTAAAACAGGTTTTGCTTAATTGTTTAAAATATACTCCATCAAGAAAAGTAGTTTTAAAGGACAAGACATTTAATGTGTTAATGAGTTTTCCTGCTTATCCTGACATTTGATATCTTCTGATGACTTTTGATATGCCCATTTAGCTTTCCCTGCTAATCTTTAACACTCCCTTCCCTAGAGCAATCATTCATTCAACCATAAGCATCTGGTCCTTGATCCCTGAACATAACAGCCACATTTGTAATTTAAATCAAGGGCAACACTTAGAATTCCCCATAGCCACTTCTCTGGACTACAGGCTTCCTTCAAAGAATACCTCTTGTCTACCTCATGGCCTCTCATGCTTACCTCTGTATTAACTTTATATGTCATTTCATTTGCATCAACAATTAGGAACTTTTGTAGGTACTTATCAGAATACTAGCTGCCTTGTTTTCTAAATTTAATTGCAAGACTTTTAAGCATGGGAGCTGAAATTTTAATGTCTCTTTATGTGATGGCTGCAAGGATGTAACGAATACTTGCAAGGCATGATGACAATCATTAACACTACCATTAAAAATAAGCAAGTCACCTCTGGCAACACAATCACCAACTGAATAATTGTGAAAGAATATTAATGGCATGACTACTTTATTGAAGAAATATTCTGTCCTAATGATATTTCAAAATTTGGATCTTTTAAGGAGGCCTGCTGCTGCAAAAAGCATAGGAAATTCTCTAATTTTCCTAACTTCAACTTCTAACTTTTCTGAATGAATGTCCTCTTTGCTATCTCATTGAGCCAATACAGAATTCAAACCAAAGTTCCCAGAAATGTCTTTGTTAAAAGGTACTCTTTATACTTAAAAGGAATAGTAAAGTTGCCAAGGCAGAATAGTAAGTTGCCTTGCAGCAGCAACTCTGTGTCAAGATTATTCTTCAGTGTTGAAATCTTGACTGGAATGATGACAATCAGAGGGTTTCCTACTTCAGCTAAAAGCAGCTTCTGCTGCCCCACGGAAGCTCCTTGGGTCTTCTTAGCTTATAGTTTATTGCTTTCTGAGTTCAAACATTTTTAAGCTGGAGAAATAACAGCTGAGATTTTTCAGGCACTCATGAGAGCTTTCTATTTTAATGCTGAGGCATTTGAAGGCCACTCAAGGGGTCCACCCTTCCTTCTTCTCCCCAGAGGCAATGTCATAGATTTGAGAACCTGACAGTCCAGTCTCTAAGAACTACTGGGTGCATGGGGATGACCCACAGTGTTAATTAGGAGAGGAAAGTTTGGTGCATCACCCTGAAACCTGAATGGGGAGTAAGAGTTCCACTCCAGATGATTGATCATCAAATAAGAATTTGGAAGGGGTCAGAGCATCTGGAATTATCTCTGCAGATAATAGCTCTGTTTAGGAGCTGAGCCAGGGAGGAGAGAGAAGTCTGTCTTGCATAGTCTGGCAAGATTTGGAAACATTGGGCTTCTACAGATTCTTTATGCCTTACAAACTCATTATTATATTTCACTTAATAAATCTGCATTTGCTATTTTCTGTATGTTTACTTGAAACTTTTCCGATTTTTGGTTTGTCTGTTCAGCAGTTTTATAGCCTCTATCTCCTAAGCACCTACATACCATTCTCATTTCCTTTCGTCTGCATTTGCAAAAGGTCTCTTTCTCAAATCTATGTGGACACAAAGTCACTTCCTATCACTCTCTCAACTACCCCCTTTACCAGAAAGGTGATCTGTATTGGTTTTGCCCAAACTAATCTCATGTCTTTATGCCTCCTGCTTTCATTCCTGAAGATCCCTTGAGGAGACTATACTCTCTAAAAAGCCATGCCAAACCAGATAAAACATATAAAAGAGAGATGATATTTCATAATAATCGGAGTCAAGCAGACCTAGCTTGGCATCATGGTTCTGCTACTTACCATCTTTTTGAACTTGGACTAGTTACTCCTTAATTCTTCTGAAAAATGAAAATTACATCATCTGCTCCACGATGTGTGCTCCTTTCCGTCCTCTGTTCACAATGCCCCCAATGTCTTGGAGACAGTCTATATATCTTTTATCCTTTGCTAAAGACATTCCTTCTTGAAACTTGAATTGACACCGTTCCTCTCCCAGTGTTCTTGCTCCAAACACTCAGACCTGGCAGGGTTAGCTCTTCTCTCTTTTTTTGTACCTCTGTTGCCCTGTTATTCTATTATTCACTGTAATGTTATTATTTTTGATAAAATTACCTAGGACATAGGGAGAACTCTATAACCCAGCAAACAGCACAAAGCACCTCATTATATTTCCTGATATTTGACAATGCTAGTGTTATTCACAGGCGCTGATCCTGTATTCCTTTTGTCCTCTTATCCCATATAGAGATATCATAGAGTATCAATGGATACTATATGTTAGAGAACAAATACTCCCCCAGCATGACAAATTGTTGTAATCTTATCTGCCCCTATAGATGCTGCTTTCCCTCCCCTATTCACAATGTCCCTAATGTCTTGGAAATATCCTATATATCCTTTACCCTCTGCTAAAGAAATTCCCTCTTGGAGAAACTTGAATTAACACTATTCAGCTCTGAGTGTTCCTGCCCCCAACACCCTAGGCAGGGTTATCTCTTCCCCTCTCTTTTTGTGCCTCCACTGCCCTGTTATTCCAACACTTGCTGTACTGTATGATTATGTACATGTGTCTATCTCTGGTTTTAGTAGGAGACAGCAATTATTAATTATGTTGTCCCCAAAATATTTCACGGGGCCTGGCATGTATTAAGTATTGAAAGTAGTTGTTGAATAATGAATGTACTTCTAAATAGTGTCCACTGTAAGTTTTCCAATATTCTACAACAATATCAATTTTCCTGGAGTTAATTTTTGTGAAAAACAGCAGATGAATATGATTACCTAACTATTACATGTCATTAAAAAGTTTTCATTAGCTTCAGATCTCTAAATTTCCTTCATTGAATTCACTGTTAATACAGTTTTCAACTTGCAATATAAAACATAATTGCTCTTTAAGTGAAAACTTGTATTAGAGCCACTGGTAAATCTCAATTAAACACAATCATTTTTAATGACTAATTGTGAATGTCACCCGGAAACTTAGATAAATGGAAGGAATGAAATGGAAAGTTTAACCTTCATAAGGAAATACAATTACACTTACAGTGAAGCAACAAGACTCAGCCATTAGGCATTCGTGAAATCAACAGTAATTTTAAATATATAGATTGGAAAATTTAAAGACATTTCAAAGCTTTATGCTCTAAATTTTCTGTTATTTGTACAAGCAAATTTCACAGAGTTTGAAACTTGCCATGAAATGTCTTATACACTCAAGAAGCACCAGAAAAGATATGTTTGCTGAAGAGCAAAAATACAGCATGAAAGATTCATCCACTTTAAATGTGACTTTCCAATAAGGTCATTGATAATATCTTTCTTCATTGAATGAGCCTCTCTACAATATGGAAAAAGTAAATTTTAGCAACCTGGTATTTATCCTATGTCATTAGGAAATCTATTTTTAACTTAGAGGGTCGGCAATCACTGACTACATATTCATGTGAAATCATTCATTATTTCATATACACTTTCAGTCTCCAGGTACATTTTCCTTCACAGTTTATATCTCTCTTATAACCTTATTTACACAAATAAGATATCCCTGGATCACATGGTAATGAAGCAACAAGTTTGCACCTGGTAATAAACAAGACTTCCTTATATTTGAATTGCATTATAGAATTCACTATATATTTCAGAAACTCACAACCTGAGGGAGCACCATAAAAAAAGAAAGAAAACCTTAGGGCTGAGACCCTGACTATCCACCAAGACTGAGGTAGCTGAGACTTTCAAAACCCACCTGAATTACATTTTTTCTTTTGAAAATTAAAATTCTGAGAAAAAAAGAAATAGCATTTCTTACAGTGACTCTTTTTAAAGCAAAAGTGGAAAATTACTTTTTGATGGAGAACTAAAGCACTTAGACATATTAAGAAAATGTATTGGATTATATCCTCTGTGAGGTAACAGGCATTGTTATAATAAAAAAAGATAACTCAGAAATCTTATGTATATTAGTAGGAAGATGCACATCTTATATTTAGAGAATCTCATGATACTTAGTAGTAATTGAATGAAATTATTCTCCAAATATAGTCAGATTTTCTATTCCTCAGCTTACAACAGTTTTTGGTTGTCACAACTGGGAAGGAGGTGTTACTGGCATTCAGTAGGTGGAGACCAGGGATGCTGGTAAATATCGTACGAAACCCAGCGCAGACTCCTACCACAAAGAATTACCTGGTTCAAAATAGTGCTGTGGCTAACAAATCTTTATTTAAGATTAAAATGATAGTGCAGTGGAAAGGTTACTAATTAGAACTCAAAGAAAGACAATTCTAGTTTAAGTGAAATATGATGAGGTTTCTCACAAACATAATGAAGATACTACCATATATGCTGCCTAATTGACAGTGCTATTGTGAAAACTAAATAACATTATACATGTAAAATCATCTTGCAAACCAAATAAAGTATCAAAATGAATTGAAACACAGTGTGAATCCTTTGAGTTTAAGGAAACCAAGGTAGAAATCTGACAATATTATCTGTGTAGGCGGTTTTTACATAGAATATGTAAAGATTTTAAGTAAGTATTTAAACTCAATTATTTCTCATGCTCACAGAGGAGAAACCAAGGCAAAATGAGCTAAAATGAGAGAATAAGAGATTTGAGTTAAAAAATATATAGATAAAAATAGGTATAGCCAAACACTAGAATTGGAAATTAATGGATATTGTCAACTTTCCAATTAAAGTTATTACTGTAAAATGTCAGCATGGGTGGGAGTTGTCTAAAATAACAAAGAGTGTGATTTGTGGAGAGAGATTGAAGTGACCTAAATGACCTCTGAAAGTTCCGTCCATACCTAAGACCTCCACTCAGACTTTATACCCCAAGATTAGCTGTCAACAGGCTTTGGCATGTTGTCTTGTAGGATTCCAGACTTTGCCACATTCAGGAGCTCACTCTTTAATCAATCAGCTCATTTTGGTCTCCTCATGTCTCCTTCCTGGTAGTCAATTTCATTCTCAAATAATTTGCAAAGAAAAAAAAAGAGAGAGACAAAAAGCTTACTTTTTGTATGGTTTCTTTCTTTATAAATCCTGATGCTGTAATGCTATTTAAAAATACACTTAGAAAGAAACTCAAAACCTTCTTCTTGCACCTCCCCTTTCTTGCTCCATAAAATTCCTGTTCCACTCTGAGCCATGACTAACATGTACAGTATGCTTGCAGTGAAAATGGTTTTTTCCCCTACATGCCCTAACTCCAGATTTTCAATCTTATGACTCTAAGCTTTGATTAAGACTTTGGTTGAAAGTAAGACTCTGTTGTCATCCCAGTCTCAGGTCCTTTGCCACTGAATTCCTTGACTGGAAGATCTAAACTTACTGCATATTATACTTCATTTCAGTGTGGAGAACCACAAATAGCTAATGCTACTAAAAGGGGAAAATGCACATGGTTAGAAGGTGGGGAACTAACTACAAATACAGTTAACCACAAATGTGATTGTGTATATCTGGGCAATAAGAGTCAGAGAACATTTGGCTCTTCTTTCAAAGTGCAAAAATAAATGTAAATATGAGAAGTGTTAAAAAATAGTATAGTGGGGGTACCATTGACCACAGTTGAACAATTTCTGGGTGCATAAAATTAAGATAAATTATTTCCTCCCCATTTCTTAATGTTTTTTGAATCACCTTTTGATTTGAACTTTTGAAATTGCTCTTCTGTTATTCTGATTATAATATTCCCAGATTTTAGTCAATCCAATGTTAAAAGTTCACTCTCTCATCTCTATATCAATTATTTCCTTTTTTTTTTTTTTTTGCTATTTGACTTTTCCCTCCCTCCTCCTGATGGAAACCAATTAGAATAATGAGGGCAAAAGGTTATATATACATCTGGTCCCTGCATTTAACATCCTGCTTTATCTTTTATGCTTTGTTGAGAACAATGGTGAAAGGTGGGCAAGGATACCCCTTTGTATATATTGTCGATGAATTTTTTTTTAAAGGCATCCCTCATTTTCACAATTTTCACATATGTGACATCTGAAATAGCTCAGACATGGCAACATTAAGGAAAGCATTGCTTCTTAGTTTCGTGTTTAATTGTCAGAGCCAGGAAAGAAGGAGGTGAAGAAAGAAGGCAGGACTTGTATGGGCTAAAGCTTTGAGGGACTAAGCTGGAGCAGGCATGGCTTTCATTATATTTAAGTGAATTAGTCTGTTTCCTTTAAACAGGAGAGATTAACAAGCTACCAAGGGCTTGCTGTGGGATTCTGACACTTTTAGTGGCTTGTGACATATGATTTGTGAATATCAATTTGCCTTCAAAAGCAAAAAGCAAATCTTCCATTAGTACAAGGTACACCAAAAGCTGATTCTAGGTTAGTGTGGTTGAAATTCGTTGGGAAAAGAGTTTGCTAAGATGGGGATTTTATTTGATAGTGTCTGGATAATTTTTAATTAATACTTTAGATTTAAAACTAGCTACATATAGATGTGGAAGTTTAATATGAATACTTTCTCTAATAAAGATAATATTTCAAGTTCTGAACTTGGGAACTATGGGAAGATTAAATAAAGAAGAAAATAAATATCAGCAACCCTAAGTTAACTTCTCTTAAAATTTTGCTTTTTTTGTAAAAGAGTATGTCTTCAGGCAGTTTGGCATCAAGACAAATATTTCTCAAACTGCAAGAAAATAAAATAAATAGTGTTCCTCATATGTGAGAAGGTTAAAAATCTTTGATATTAAACAAATGACGTAAGAAATTCCAAACTGAAAGAACTGATAGAAAATTAATTCATACTATAAAAGTATTTTTTAAATGTTTCCATTTATCATCCTTTGAAAAGTAACTACTGAAAAAATTCATTTTTTTTCATCTGTTTCTTTTTTAGCCATCATGACTTTCAAAATAAAAGTGGTCAGGAGTCAGACTTTTTAACAGCAGGTAAACATTTGTAGATGGCAAGTAGAGATCTTTTTTTGTTCTTTATGTAGGCAAAGTTTGTCAAGAGAGCACAGAATACTCTATGGAAGTTTCCTCTAGCTCTACAGTTTAATTTGCTGATGTAGCATAGTGACTAATTTGCCTCTGTCTAATTGAAGGATTTCAGATTAGACTAGTTGCATCTTACCGAAGGGCACAATACTTAGTGATTAAGTGCACAGGAACTGAAGCCATACTCCCTGGTTCAAATCCTAGTCTCATCACTTATTACCTACTCAGTGAAGTTACTCGGCTTCTCAGTAGCATCAAATTTTCCCATCAGTACAGTAGGATAACCTAGTATACACACCCTAGGATTGTTTTGAGCATTAAACGAGTGTACATATAAAGTACACAGACCTAAGCATTCAGTATCATTAGTTATTAAATTATTTTCTCCTATTCTAAAAACAGAACAGAAACAATATCTAAAACCAGGAGCTAGATCAGTAGTTAGGACTATTCACCCAGTTTGCATTAATCATTCAAAGAAAGTTTTGCATGCTGATTTGAAAAAAAAAAAAAAAAGTCTATCTGTTGTTTAAATGTAATGTGCTGATACACAAAGTAATAAAATGAAAAAACACAGTGGCATGGGGGGCGGAGCAAGATGGCCGAATAGGAACAGCTCCAGTCTCCAGCTCCCAGCGCGAGTGACACAGAAGACAGGTGATTTCTGCATTTTCAACTGAGGTACTGGGTTCATCTCACTAGGGAGTGCCAGACAATCGGTGCTGGTCAGCTGCTGCAGCCTGACTAGCGAGAGCTGAAGCAGGGCGAGGCATTGCCTCACCTGGGAAGCGCAAGGGGGAAGGGAATCCCTTTTCCTAGCCAGGGGAACTGACACACACAACACCTGGAAAATTGGGTAACTCCCACCCCAATAAGGGGCTGTACCAAGGGTCTTAGCAAAAGGGCACACCAGGAGATTACATCCCACACCTGGCCGGGAGGGTCCCATGCCAGCCCATGGAGCCTCCCTCATTGCTAGCACGGCAGTCTGCGATCTAACTGCAAGACAGCAGCGAGGCTGGGGGAGGGGTGCCCACTGTTGCTGAGGCTTAAGTAGGTAAATAAAGCTGCTGGGAAGCTCGAAGTGGGTGGAGCTCACAGCAGCTCAAGGTACCCTGCCCGTCTCTGTAGACTCCACCTCTGGGGACAGGGCACAGCTAATCAACAACAACAACAACAAAGCAGCAGAAACCTCTGCTGACTCAAACGACTCTGTCTGACAGCTTTGAAGAGAGCAGTGGATCTCCCAACACGGAGGTTGAGATCTGAGAA